>NC_090266.1:471385787-471693830 GCF_040414725.1 Anabrus simplex | reverse complement strand
TCCACGTTTCTAACTCAACCTGACCCAAGAATAGATGACATATCATAGGACCAGCCATTTAGGCCACTAAATCCGGCGTGTCTTTTGGTATAATCCTTTGTCGATATGACGTACGTTTAGTAGCAGTTAATCTGTAAATGAAGGTCTTCAATACTTTAAACACGCATATACTTTCGTATGTCGATCTATATATATTCACTGATGTCGATTTTTAGCGATCGAGAAAGGGTGGGTCTGCTATTGTAATCAGTACTCCCCACACCGACTTTGACTGGCAGTAGGAAAGGGTTCCTTCTCCAACTCCTGTGTAACTGTCATTAGTAAGGAAGGCCTACAATTGGTGTGACTGGCAGTACGCTGGCTGGCAGTAGGAAAATGGGCCTGGCATTATAATGATAACTGCACAACTCAATTTCGAGTGATAGTAGGGTAATTGCCTGCCATTATAATAGAAACTCCTCAACTGTAATCTGTCTTGAAGTAGGAAAGGGGGGCTGCCATTTTAACGAAAACTCCCCAAATCGATTCTGTCCGCGTAGTAGGCAATGGGGCCTGCAATTATAATGTATACTTCCCAACTCGATTGTGAATGGCAGTAGGCAAGTGAGCCTGCTGTTATATCACAAATCCATAACAAACACTTTACATTGGAAACAACGTACGGGGACCTCCCCATGCTCTTTCTCGGATAACGCTAAGAGACATGCAATTTTAAAGCAATCTTATTTACAGCATGTACACTATTTACTTCGATATTCGAATACAATGTAGAATACCGTAGCGAAGCACGGGTACATTCGCTAGTTTATTAAATAATTGACAAATTAACTAATTGACAAAGGAAACATATGATACGAGACTAGTACCCGAAAGAGAAATAACATAATAATTCTGTTAAAATATGTTCATTTTCAGTTTCAAAATATGTTTATTCATAAATTAGTGTAGTTAATACTTGTGAACATGATAACTAATGATGATGTACGGTAAAGGACATTCAAAGCTGTATGACAATAAAGCTGGAGGTGTTGGTGATGATTAGGGACCGAATTTAGAAGAACTATAACACAGTAAATTAAGCAAGCATATGAGCAAGAAATATGAAAAAAATAAGCACCAAGTAAGCAACATTAAATAAATTATAAAGTCTGATAAATTACTTGTTTCGTACTACTTTTACATTACTGAAGGCTGTTGATACAATACATAAGGAAGGTCATCCTGAGATTTTCTGGTGTGAAGCTCCAGCGTCTGTCAGTGATGAACGATTTGTACAGTTAAAATATTAATTTGACTACTCATCACTTCACAGAAGCAAGTGAAATAACCACAGTTCTTCCCTGGTAAATTTCTCTGCAATATCAGTTTCTTCACAAGAAAGCGTTTTATAAATTTGACACAGTGTTTTGAAACCGTGATATTTCAATAATACCTGACTGAGCTTATCCAACGCATTTCTTAGCAACGCCGTGAGTTACTGAATACAATGTTACAGAAATTGTGTTTATCAGAGAAGGTGAATGTTGCAATGAATTATTTCGATCTTCCAACTGTGTTATAATAAGAGGTAATTTGCAGAAACACTTGTGAATGTACTCTATATTTTCCTGGATACCGTTTTGAGCGAATCATCCCTGGGTAGTGACAACGCTGGCAGTATCCTTGACATTTAAAGAATACAAAACTGAAATCTACGCGTAGTATGACACAGAATCTAACCACGAACCTCATCGAGTTAAAAAAACTCAGAGGATCTAAAGAAGTAGTTGGAAGAAGATCACGAAAAAATTAATTCTTACTGGTGATTTTTAAAACACTTGTTTCACACTGGAAACCAGAAGGAAAGGAAAAGCAAAACCCATGGTGCAGCAGCCCCGAAGGGCCATGGTCTACCAAGTGACCGCTGCTCAGCCCAAAGACCCGCAGATTATGGCTTGTCGTGTGGTCAGCACGACGAATTCTCTCGGCCGTTATTCTTGGCATCCTAGAACAGGGGCACCATCTCACCGTCAGATAGCTCCTGACTTGAAATAACGTAGGCTGAGAGAACCTCAAACCAGTCCTCAGAACCAGATAAAAATCGCCCGCCTGGCTGGGAATCGAACCCGAGTTCTGCGGGTAGGATGAGGGTACGCTACTCCTACATTGCGGCGCCGGCGGAGACAAGAAGATCCAGGTCTTTATATTTGGTTCTAAGTTTCAGCGACACGATGTAAACAGCGAGCAAGGTACGTCAGGCGAGCTAATGTACTGTAAAGAACTTTTAATCCAGCTCCCGCTTGAACAATATATGGAGCAGCATCACTGAGAAATAACAGTACGTTGTCATAGCGTACCCTTCTGGCTACAAGAAAGCTAAGGAGTCACGGGGAAATGTTGCAACCGTGGAATGATTTACTCGGTCAAGTATAGGAGAAATGGTCTGTTGCATGCTTTGATAGCACCAAGTACAACACTACACACACATTCTCCTTTTGCATCTGTGGATTTCATCTATTGAAATCCACATTTTTTCGTGCTTCAGTTTATCCCGAATATTACAAATTACATATTGGAAAAACTCTGGCACATTCTGTAGTTTTTGCGCAATGTAGATTCGTCGGGTACCATTCTGTCAGTGTATTTTTCCAAAAATAACCGAAACTCCACATTATTCAGTTTCCAAAGTGGAATGTAAGAAGTCACTAATGCTAAACACAAGTCTTTGGAAAATGCATCACTTGAATTCGATTGTGTACCTTCATTACCTGTTGGCCTAATCAGTTGCTGATTTCATTCTGATTTCTACTCAGCCCCCTGCTTAGCCGCATTGTATTAATATGCTGCACAATGTGATGTCTTTTTCTTTGAAGAAACACATTTTTTTGAAATCAGACAGGATAATAATTTCCCGTCCTCACTAAGATTATTACGTTCATACTCGTTTAAGTATTCACGTAACAATGTTGAATGAGTGTTTTTTGTGGGTAGCATTACGTAACTTAACTACATCACCGATCACACTCGCCTTATCAAACCAATGTGTGATGCCCTACTCACACACTACAGGCTACAGCAGATTGACTCAAGAGCTTTAAGCCTAGAACTCGTTTTTTTTCTAAATTTGTTTTACGTCGTACCGCACAAATAGGTACTTTGGCGTCGATGGGATGGGAAAGGGCTAGGAGTGAGAAGGAAGCGGCCGTGGCCTTAATTAATGTACAGCCCCAGCATTTGCCTGGTGTGAAAATGGGAAACCACAGAAAACCATCTTCAGGGCCGCCTACAGTGGGGTTCGAAGCCGCGCCTCTAACCGCACGGCCAACTCGCCCGGTCATCTTCAGGTTCGAACCCACTATCGCCTGAATGCAAGCTCACAGCTGTGCAACCCTAACCCCACGACCAACTTTCTCGGTACTCGGAGATTCACCCAGCACGTGAAAACATGCCGAAACCCGATTGAACTGCTTTTATCGCAGAAGAAACTTGGTGCGGTGGATATTCCCAAGCTTCTCTCATAATTTTAATTACGCAGTAAAATTTCACAACATCCTGGGGCCCCTCGCTCTTACACTTATAAGAACATTTGCTTCTCTGTTGCTAATTAGACTCAAAGGATAAATTGGGAATCAGTGTTAAATGATAAATAACGGCTAGGAGTGAAATATACACTTTCTAAATGACACTTTTGGGTAAAATTGAGTATGGCACTTTTTTATTCAAAGTCATAAAATGAACAAGATAAACGTTTTTCTTTCGAAATAAGCATTTATGGTCTCTACTTAACATAGTTAAATTAATTATCAATATGCCTATTACGAAGCATAATCTTTCTGCGCACGTTTAGAAGTGTGGAAAGAATATGCATTTTGCCTAGAAATCCTGGAACTAGTGATTAATAATACACTTATTTCTCTTTGTAAGTATTAAATGTGTACAAAACGTGCCACAGATATGTACGTGTCCTAATTTTTTTTTCGATAAACTCGCATTTTAAACCATGTTTATCTTCGTAGGTGTATATTATGTGATACTTGAAACTTGTTGCAAATGATATATGTGTTGTTTGACCGGAGATTGGGAGGGAAAGAATAAGTTACCAAGAGCTGAGGTGATAGACAATAGAAAATCATTTCATACGTGTCCAATGATGGGATTCGAACCGGTATCTTTGCTGGATCCGTACACAGCGAATACATGCATTGCATGATTGCAGTCAGTCTAAAATTGCAGGCGGCTGGACGAGATATTTGTTTCAGGATGAATTGCAAAGGTGCCGAACTAAGTCATGCATATAGCAGGATGTCTCACTATCAGTAGCGGCGATTGGGAGTTAAAAGTATTGGGGGGGGGCATGATCAGACAA
This sequence comes from Anabrus simplex, assembly GCF_040414725.1. Taxonomy (NCBI): domain Eukaryota; kingdom Metazoa; phylum Arthropoda; class Insecta; order Orthoptera; family Tettigoniidae; genus Anabrus; species Anabrus simplex. Next base: position 471,689,485 of record NC_090266.1, on the reverse strand, counting down.
CAAAATGTACCAGGGATTGTGGGATATAGTGGCGGGGGAGGAGGATGGAGTGGGGGATATACAAATCGAAACTTAAACAAAGCTACAAAGTGGTAAGATTTTTGAGCAAATTTCGACACAGAGGTAAGGGTTGACAGTACACCAACTTAAGTGCGGGAATAATAGATTTTGAGATTTTTATTCAATACTGTACTGTTACGGGGATATCCGTGGAGCAGAAAGAGGTTAAGGAAGGTGCCGGGGTGAATGGGTCTATCTACAATATCAAAATTAATTTAAAACTTGAATTGAACATAATATTTCTTTTAGAACTTCAAACTTAACAATTTTTCACTAGGCGAACATAACAACATATCAGGTACAAAAGCAATCTTGAAGCAAGACCAGGAAAATTGAAAACCAGTGAACTTTACAGATTCTGGGCTTCAGGCCCGTAGTTTTACAATTCTAGATACACCGGATCCAGTTTACAGAACTTCAATTAAAAATAAGAAATCCTTTAGTTAAGGGCAGAAATCTCCTAATTCAAGAGCACTTGCTCCCTAAATTACAACACATACATAGCCTCCCAAAGGCATACTTTACTGTTAAAAAACTTTGAAATGAGCTTACAGGCTCTCAGTTTATTCCAACCTACTCAAGGCAACATCAAAACTTGCAATCTCTGTCCTCTCAAGGCACCACTTACAAATAGAAAATAATTTTATGCAGGGGTATGTAGTACCCAACCTACAGGCCTTGCGACAAAGAACAGGTTAAATAAACGGCCCGAACACAAACTGAATGGAGGCGTACACTGCACTCCAGATAATGAAATATTAAAAAACTACATGGCTCTAGACCAGTGAAACAGGGGCTACTCTCAAGGTACTTGAGGCTATATATAGGTACTTGAAGCTACCCTTCCTCACAGCACATGCAAAATCTCCACTCCTTTCTGTGGCGCTATTCAAATAGGTTTGCCTCGACGAACGATAGTTTGTGCGTATTTCCGCTAATAATATTGTTATTAATTCAAGAAAATAAAGGAAAAATAGTAATTAAACTGATAGGAAACAGGGCTTGTATAAATTGATTTTTAGTCATTCGTGTAATTACAAGTTTCAGTCGGCTGAAATAGAATCAAAATGTAATGTTTTCTCTACAAATTGCCCCTTCTACACCCCCGCCCTAATTTCCGCTACTGCTCACTATTGCATGTCTTTGTAGTGTGTTGTAGATTGCAAGTTAGGAAAAAATTTTCAGTGTCTGTTTGTAACATTGTTATAATGTCCTTAAAGTTACCTACTAACTCTAACGCATCGATTCTGTCTTCTTTTTTATTTCTGTTCGTCAGTGGGTATGAGAGTCGGGTAGGGAATGAGATACAAGTCTGGCAGATATTATCTGCGGATATTTTATATTTTCTTAAAATATTTCCCGTAATTTTAGTTTCAGTAAATTTAACGTACTCCAGCCGTGTCATCACAAGACTTTATTTAATCCGTTGTTAACGGTGATGTGGCTACTAATTACCTCCTAACCACCCACCGGAGGCGTCACACTGGAACAGACCGTCAACGCTGAATATAAGAACTAGGCCTCTGACATGTTCATGATGGTACACTGGATCACAGTACTCCATTCTAGTAGAAGAGAACCTTCCTTCTTTAAACGTTCTTAAGATTGTTTATTATGACAGTTTAGTAAACAACTAGTGATAGAATCTTTGATCTTCTTCTTATACTTCTTCCATCGCTTTTTCCACATACAGGTAAGGTCACGGGTGCGAACTAAGTCACACATATGGCAGGATTTATTACGGCGGGATGTCCTTCCAAACGCCAAATATATATGGCGGAATGTACTCACTATTGCATGTCTTTCTAGTGTGCAGTGTGTGTACGAAGAGGAGTATACTGAAAAAAAAAACAACACCCAGTCCCGAGTCAGAGGAATCAACCAGTTGCAGGTAAAATTCCTTACATGGCCGGGAATCGAAGAATTCAAGACTGACTATTCAGCAGAGGTGCCGGACTAGTGGTGAAATCTACTGATTCTGACATATCTACATTCGAAACCTTGTTCGTAATCACGTAGCGGAACCAAACAACGTACAAGGAGGAATACAATCAATTGTACAACACATACAATGAGAAAGCCATTCATATTACAAATTTATACTATATAATTTCAGTTCATTTACAAAAATAATTGTCTACGAAAACAACAGATAGGGAATCTGCTACCTGGGAGACTGCCCTAAATGCAGATCAGTATTGATTGATTGATTGATTGATTGATTGATTGATTGATTGATTGATTGATTGATTGATTGATTGATTGATTGATTGATTGATTGATTGATTGATTGATTGATTGATTGATTGATTGATTGATTGATTGATTGATTGATTGATTGATTGATTGATTACTGCCTAGGAACAATTTTCCCACCATACCTTTTCGCTTGTTATGTTGGGAAGTGTTTGGTAATCTGTCTTATTGCCGTAAATCTACTGGAGTGAGTGTCAGTTTCTAGGATTAGATTTGGAGAAGATGTCTTGGAAATTTAAATAATAGGGTGGATCAATAATTATTCAGAGTCAATGAGGATGAGGAAAAAGGAAGCCTGAATTCATGCTCGATGTTTAAAGTAGCTGAGGTCAGTGAGTGAATCTATAAAATATAACTTTCGATTTACCTCACGGTGTCGATCACACCGAGGATTGTTTGAGCTTCAGCCGACGGCCTCAATGTCAGAATAGAGACTGCGTAAACGAGAATGCAAAGAAGTACACAAGCAGTACTTCTTTGTCTTCTAGTGTTGAAGTTTAGAACATCGTGTTCACTTTAGTTTAACAGCACTCTGACCAAAAACGGACGATTTCTGCTGTTGCAATTAAATAAATACACAGTACATGTATGAAAGCATTAGTGAAATTATACTTAACGCCCATGATTAAGTCAAGTTTGAAGCCTCCTTCAAGGAAACTAGGATAGTGTGAAGAAATATGTAAAAGAAAAGCAAAATCATCTCCGGTACAGGCCATGAAGGCCCTTGGAGGGGTGGAAGGTAAAGTCTTCCACTATCCGTAACCTCGGCACTTGATGGGGTAGAGTGGTCAGCTCTACGCTCGGTCGTCTTTGCCCCCAGGAATTAACCTGGTACTCACTTTTTGGTGTAGGCTGAGAGAACCTCAGGGCAATATGCACCTTCGGAAGTGTATTCTCGTTTATTAAAATGTACGAATGTATGAATTGTTCAGTTGATTGTATTCCTCCTCTTACGTTGTTTAGTTCTTCTAGTTGTTTATGGAAGTGTTTTAAACTTCACTTCCTTTATACGAGGCCTGGGGCATAAGTCACGGCATTTTTTTTTTCCTGAACGAATAGGGGATCTAACAGACAAATGAGAAAATACAGATGGGAGTGGTGTGGAATGTAGGTTTACCAGGTGTAGGATACAGTGTGAGGAGACTGTGCTTGTGCTACATAGTGTTTGTTCTCAGAGAATGCAGTAGCTTTACGGTAAACCCTCAAAGTACTCCCCCAGATTGTCCATAACATGTCGCCAACGATACGCGAGACGTTGGATACCAGTCGCCTCACCAAGTCCTCTCATGTCCCAAACCGTCTCCCGCACAAAGGTTCTTTCACTTTCGGGATGAGGTCCCAATCGCACGGAGACAGGATCTGTCGGCATGGCGGGTTTTCCAGTACATCCAGTACTTTTCACCCCACTTCCCAATTATTTTTTTACAATTGGCTTTACGTCGCACCGACACAGATAAGTATTATGGCAACCGTGGGATAGGAAAGGTATAGCAGTGGGAAGGAAGTGGTCGTGGCCTTAATTAAGGTACAGCCTCGTGTGGAAATAGAAAACCACGGAAAACAATCTTCAGGGCTGCCGATAGTGGGGTTCGAACAAAATATCTCCCGGATGCAAGCTCACTGCTGTGCGTCCTAACCGCACGGCCAACTGGCCCGGTCTTCCCAATTCTGAACGGAGCCTGACTCACTACTGCAGTCACATGGTACCTGTCCATCTCATGCTATGTCTATATACAGTATAATGAGTTTCATGGTTTCCAAGAAATATTGTCGCTGTGCGAGCAATACCACGTATCTGACAAAGTTCTTTCTATCCACTAATTTCCTGAAGACTAGTCGCGCCTCCCATCCATAAACGGATATGCACTCCATCAGAACAGTTTTCGTTGTGTTCATTTTACTATACATGTTTGTAAGGGAAAATGAACCTTACCGTATTTCACTGTATGAATGTACAGTATATTTGCATGAAGAATGTACCAACTCCTAGAGTATGGTATATTTAATATTAATTATCATTTACACATTAGCATAAGAAAATGAGCACAACGAATTTTTTTCTAATGGACAACATACCTATATATGGCGGTGGAGGGGTGGGGGGAGGCGTGACCAGTCCTAAGGGAAATATTGGATAGTAGATACGCGGTAATGTTCGCGCAGCAACGATATGTCCATTGCATGGTAACACCGTGCAAACATGAAGGAAGAAATAGATGTCATGTTTTATGCCCCAACCATCAAGAATTTTTAGCCCGGCTGAGTAGTTCAGACGAATGGACGCTAACCTACTAGGCTCAAATTAGATTATTGATTTGGTCCCGGCTTAGTCCGTTGGTATTTGAAGGTGCTTTAATACGTCAACCTTGTGTCGGTAGATTTACAGGCACATCGGCGTCTCCAAAAAAGGGTGAAGATAGATAGTAGAACACAAAATCCAATATTTTGTATTTATTTGCTTGTCCAAGTCTGTAACCGCCTTTCTTGAATGTAAGTTATTTTTCACAAGGTCTAAATTAATCGGTTGAATAGACATAAAATCAACCCGTGCTCGACCTATCGACATATATGAATTATATGAAACAATAACTATACTTTATTTACTGCCTACAAACCTGCGCACGCCCATTCTACCTTTTTCCGCCAAGGGTTCACCCACGATAAACGCATAAATGAAATCTGGAATAAGCACCAAGGTGACCCAAACAAGCCACTTGGTAGGAAAGCATTTTGATTTTACCTACAAATACAGTAAATAACTGAACTTGTGATAAAATACCTCTTTACAGAACGGCTTGAGTAGAGAATAGTAATCTGATAAAGTTGTTCTGGATCATTGCTAAACCATAGATCCCAAGATGAAGTAGTGAATAGCTCACACCTGGGTCTCTTCGTCTCGGGGATCAAGGTGTTAGTAAACAATGGTCTTTGTCCCTGCGGGATGGCTGTGACAGAATGGGTCCCAAGGGGTCGCACTGTTTGTGGGTGGACAGATATCTTCTTCAAAGTAGCTGTGACTGACATGGGTGTAGGCCCACTGCTGTCATAATACACATGCGTGCCCTACCAGGTCAATTTCCTCTAAGCTGTCCTACCGCAGATATTCACCACATAATGCATAAAATCTATATATATAAAATAAGTGTTTTGTCTTACGTTGCTCAAAATTTAAAAAGGATGGTATTTCTGTATCAGTCATGTCCATAGTAATAAAGAAATGCATTTTTTAATTTTCCGTAATTTCTGTGTCTCTATCTATCTGTATGTATGTACACGCATCACGAGAAAACGGCTGAAGAGAATTCAACGAAAATCGGTATGTAAAGTCCGGGAATAAGTCCCTATAATCTAGGCCACAAATAATCTTTTTCACGCTGAGAAAAATGGTAGTTTAGGAGAAGGCCTACAAGTTAATTCTCAAATATTTATGTTTTTAGTGGTCCTATCTTAATGAAAACCGGTGTGTAATGTTCCAAAATAAGTCGCTACAATATAAACTATAAATAATCTTATTCACTCTGAAAGAAATGGTAGTTTAGAGGAAGGCCTAACATTTATTCGCAAATATTTGTTATTGGTTGTCCCATCTATATATATAATAAGAGTTGCCTGTACATTGCGCAAATTTTAAGAAGGATGGTATATCTGTGTCATTCATGTCCACAGTAACAAGGAAATGCATTTTTTAATTTTCCTCATTGTCTGTCTGTCTGTCTGTCTGTCTGTCTGTCTGTCTGTCTGTCTGTCTGTCTGTCTGTCTGTCTGTCTGTCTGTCTGTCTGTCTGTCTGTCTGTCTGTCTGTCTGTCTGTCTGTCTGTCTGTCTGTCTGTCTGTCTGTCTGTCTGTACACGCATCATGAGAAAACGGCTGAAGAGAATTTAATGAAAATCGGAATGTAAAGTCGGGTGATGAACTGCTACAATCTAGGCTATAAATTATTTTATTCACGCCGAGTGAAATGGTAGTTTAGGGGAAGGCCTGAAATTTAATTCTCAAATATTTATGTTATTAGTGGCCGTGTCTTAATGAAAATCGGTATGCAAGATCGGGGTAATAAGTCGATATAACCTAGGCCATAAATAATTGTATTCACGCTGTGAAAGATGATAGTTTAAGGGGAAGGCATAACATTTAATTCTCAAATATTTATTATATTATTGGTCGTATCTTCACGAAAATTGGTATGCAAAATCGAGGAATAAGTCGCTATAATCTAGGCCATCAATAATTTTATTCACTCTGATTGAAATGGTACTTTAGGGGAAGGCCCGAAATCTAATCTATATATATAAAATAAGAGTTTTGTCAGTACATTGCTCAAAATTTGAAAAGAATGGTATTTCTGTATCGATCATGGCCACAGTAACAAGGAAATGCATTTTTTTCTTTTCCGTAATGTCTGTCTGTCTGTCTGTCTGTCTGTCTGTCTGTCTGTCTGTCTGTCTGTCTGTCTGTCTGTCTGTCTGTCTGTCTGTCTGTCTGTACACGCATCACGAGAAAACGGCTGAAGAAAATTTAATGAAAATCTGTATATAAAGTCGGGCGATGAATCACTACAATCTATGCTATAACTTATTTTATTCACGCTGAGTGAAATGGTAGTTTAGGGGAAGGCCTGAAATGTAATTCTCAAATAAGTTATTTATCTTATTTATTTCTCAAATAAGGTTCTCAAGGGATACCTGGTAGGAAGGTATCGATAAATACTGCATAACTAACATAATTTTAGTTATGTCGTAATTTAGTAGTAGTTATGTAAGAAGTTATACAATTTCCGATCACTTATGTCTTATACATTGTTACCGTACCGCATATAATCACAGAGATATTTAATGAATTTGGATCTTTGTTACTAAGTCATATCAGCGCCGAGTCACGAGAAAATGTGTAAACAGAATTTAGTGAAAATAGGTATGTAAAGTCTGAGAATAAGTAACTACAGTCTACGATATAAATAATTTTGTTAGACGCCCTAATATCACAGAGTCGAAAGAAAACTAATGTGAAGGCCTGCAATATAGAAAGCTCATAAACTTTATCAACAATAACATTACATTGACCATTTTTTGTTGTGATGTGCTTTTTGTCTTCTGTTTCCACTCAACCCCGATAGATAGGATTACTGCAGCGTACGGGGTTTTTAAAATTTGATTTACGTCGCACCGACACAGGTAGGTCTTATGGCGACGATGGGATACGAAAGGAATAGGGGTGTGAAGGAAGCGGCCTAGGCTTTAATTAAGGTACAGTCTGGTGTGACTGGTGTGAAAAGGGAAACCATGGAATAACATCTTCAGGGATGCCGGCAGTGGGGTTCGAATCCACTAACTCCCGGATGCAAACTCACAGCTGCGCGCCTCTAACCACTCGGCCAACTCGCCTGGTCGTACCGAGTGTAACAGCCTGCCTGTATATTGGCGGGAAGTAGCTGGGGAGTTAGATAACTTTCTTCTTTAGCATGCCATTCCTAAGGTTCCTAAGGTTCCTTCCAACTCCCAGCCTTTCCCTGTCCCACCGTCGCCATAAGACCTATCTGTGTCGGTGCGACGTAAAACAACTAGCAAAAAAAAAAAAAGATATTATTCGTACGTAATACACTGGTTCATCATAGCATTCGAGCTATTCAGTCCTTACTCTGAGGCACTGGTTGGAATGAGTAGTGTGCATATTTAACTGAATAATGACAAAGGAGTGTTCACGGCAGTCTGCGACCTGGTTAATCCAGCTCTTGAACTTTGGACTGTTAGATCGGCACCGTAGTACTGTTCGTTGAAAGTGAGAAAGTGTGCGGTTTTTCATTTGATCGAGTATTTTATATGAAAAACATTGCTTTCAATCGCTACATTCTTACTGACGTTTTTGTAATGACCTATGTTGAATTCAGTTAGGAAAATCACCAATTCAGTCTTTCTGAGAATCCCGTAGCGAAGCACGGGTACATCAGCTAGTCGGTATATAAAGTCGGGGAATAAGGAACTAGAGTCTACGCTATAATTAATGTCATAAGAAGGCCTTATATTACAGAGTCGAAAGAAAACTGAATGTGAAGGCCTACAATACAGAAAGCTCATAACATTGATCAACAATAACATTACATTGACCATTTGTTGTTGTGATTTGCTTTGTGTCTCTGTTGCCATTCATCTCCGATAGATGGGATTACTGCTGTATGCCGAGTTTTATAAAATTTGCTCTACGTCGCGCCGACACAGATAGGACTAATGGCGACGATGGGATACGAAAGGATTAGGAGTGGGAAGGAAGCAGCCCCTACGTTAATTACGTTACAGCCCCAGCATTTTTTTGGTGTGAAAATGGAACACCACGGAAAACTATCTTCAGGGCTGTCGACAGTGGGGTTCGAACCCACTTCCTCCCGGATCCAAGCTCACAGCTATGCGCCCCTAACCGCACACCCAACTCACCCGGTCGTACCGAGTCTAACAGCTTGCCTGAAAATTGGCGGGAGGTAGCTGGGGAGTTAGATAAATTTCTAATACTACTGATACGTAACAAACTGGTTCATCATAGCATTACCGAGCTCGATAGCTGCAGTCGCTTAAGTGCGGCCAGTATCCAGTATTCGGGAGATAGTAGGTTCGAATCCCACTGTCGGCAGCCCTGAAAATGGTTTTCCGTGGTTTCCCATTTTCACACCAGGCAAATGCTGGGGCTGTACCTTAATTACGGCCACGGCCGCTTCCTTCCCACTCTTAGCCCTTTCCTGTCCCATCGTCGCCATAAGACCTATCTGTGTCGGTGCGACGTAAAGCAACTAGCAAAAAAAGAACATCATAGCATTCGAGCTATTCAATTTCTACTCTACGCAATAATGGCAGAGAAGTGTTCACGGCTGTCTGCGGTCTGGGCATTGCAGTACTGGAACTTTGGACTGTTAGATCGGCACCGTAGTACTGTTCGTTAAAAGTGAGAAAATGTGCGGTTTATTAACTTGATCGAGTGTTTTATATAACACTGCTTTTAATCACTACATTCCTTCTGACGATTTCAGGTAGGAAAACAACAAAGACAGTCTTTCTGAGAATCCCGTAGCGAAGCACGGGTACATCAGCTAGTATAATAATAAATTCAACATGTGCCTTGGATGGGTACTAGATGTATTCTTTTGTCAGTTTCATAGACGAACGGTTAAATCCACTCCGCTTTACTACCGCAAAGTTGCACCGTTCGTAGTTGCAAGATCGAACCTGGTGTTTACAGCAGCGGTCTTTGGGTTTAATTCTTTTTTTTTTTTCTGCTATGGGTTTTACGTCGAACCAACACAGATAGGTCTTATGGCGACGATGGGACAGGAACGGGCTAGGACTGGGATGGAAGCGGCCGTGGCCTTAATTAAGGTACAGCCCCAGCATTTGCCTGGTGTGAAAATGGGAAACCACGGAAACCCATCTTCAGGGCTGCCGACAGTGGGGTTCGAACCCACTCTCTCCCGAATACTGGATACTGGCTGCACTTCAGCGACTGCAGCTATCGAGCTCGGTGGTTTACTTCTTCAGATCATTCCTCACTCTCTCTAAGAAACGTGTTGTTACAGTGCTTTCATTCTAGGTACCAAAAATAATTATATCATGTTCTAGATTCGCAACGGAGATTATAATCAATGACGTCTCAGTAATGGGAACAACAACATCAGCATTATAATATTGACAGAAAATATATCATACATCTTAAAAAAGAAAACAGTGACGCACAAAGTATATGCACAGCTCAATGAGACTTGTCAAAACACCTGTCACCCATCCTGTGTGCCTGCATATATAGGAGTACTAGGTGGCCAGCGTGGCGACATCTGCAGCCGTATCGCTTGGCTTTCGTGACCGGGCCCGCTACTTCTCACATCAAACAGCTTCTCATTTAGTCTCACTAGGTTGAGGGAAACCTGTTTCAACATTCAGTCCAGTATTTAAAAAAAAGCTTATTACCGGCCTTAAATCGAAGGCGGGGCCACGAGTTAAGAAACAGATACGTTATATTACGCAGCGAGAATGTCATACATTTCACCGAGCGAATTAGCTGCGTGGATGGCTCTCCCATTGTCACAAAAAATCAGCCAGAGCTGGTATCAAGGAAAACCAATAGAAAAAATTGAAAAAAATCGAATTTGATATGTACTTCCTTGGATGCAAGTTACTACAGAAAGCCCGCCAAGAAAGGTTCCAACCCCACTGTCGGCAGCCCTGAAGATGGTTTTCCGTGGTTTCCCATGTTCACACTAGGCAAATGCTGGGGCTGTACCTTAATTAAGGCCACGGCCGCTTCCTTCCAACTCCTAGGCCTTTGCTATCCCATCGTCGCCGTAAGACCTATCTGTGTCGGTGCGACGTAAAGCAAAAAAAAAAAAAAAAGAAAAGCAAAGGTTCCAGATAGTGTACAAGTCAAACATACACCATGTTACCTAAATCGACGGTTCAGAGCAATACTTTGTTAACAAACGTTTTTCACATCGGCAAAACTTCCGTATCAGCTGATCAGCATTAATAACCTGTATTCACCTCTTGTGTGTACGGAACAGCACATTGTTAAGCCCCCGTTGTCTATTGTTTCTTCAGTACCTCTGCTGGTTATTCCTCTGTTGGTTTTCTTTGTTTGTGTGATAACGTTAGAGATTTCGCAGTTAATTATTTTCCTTTACACATACGCATAGAAAAATGAACACGACGAAACTTTGTCTACTAGTTGCTTTACGTCACACCGACACAGATACGTCTTACGGCGACGGTGGGACAGGAAAGGGTTCCAACCTACTACCCCTCCGAATACTGGATACTGGCCGCACTTAAGCGACTGCAGCTATCGAGCTCGGTGAAACTTTGTCTGATGGACTGCATATCCATATATGGCTAAGAGGCGTGACCAGTCTTAGGGAAAATAATGGATTGGAAGAGCATAGTCAGATACGTGGTATTGCTTCCTCAGCGACGATTTGCTATTCCGTTCCTATAACACATGATATTCTCCACTATTTCACATTACAAATCAGGCCTTGGTTAATTGCTAATAGTTTCTATCGAATGCCAGAATGGTCACAAATATGTTTGTGAAACAGTAGCGCAGAATAAGAAACGTAATATCGGGCCTATAGCATTTATATCAGCACTTTGTTTATGTGGGATTGGTTTCGAGACATTTAGAAATTTCTGTATAACACTAAACATATGTTTTATTGAAAAAGTACATTGTATTGAATATAATTTGTTCAACGAACTATAAGGTGCATTATTACACAACATGAGCATAATCGATTCATTGAAATTTACTAGTCTATGAATTTCAGGGACGGTCAGAATGATTATCCAAGCTTCAGTGTAAATTTTTTGATATGCAGTTTAATGGATTGGAAAACTGACAAGATTATAAATTTTAAAGTGATCCGAAAAGGAATTGTGGAAGGGGACATGGAAATGACCACCAAGTCGATTATTACTGATTATTACTGGGCTTTTCAGTCTTCGACCACCACAAAAGTACATAAGAAAACCACTCTGAACAAATTTTCCGAACGTTGAGCATCAGTCTAACGCATGGCATTTAGCAAAGAGCTTCAAGAAGCCGGTTAAATCTGAAGCAGACGGCTGGGAACAACTTATGAGATGGAAAACTAGTTTTATACCATCTGTGGTGATCATCCGCGAGTTACGGAGGTGAGAAAAATGAACTCATCTGTTCTCCAACGTGTTTGTGATATCATTGAGTAGGACGATGGCAGCCGCCTCTGTGGTGTAGTGGTTAGTGTGATTAGCTGCCACCCCCGGAGGCTCGGGTTCGATTCTCGGCTCTGCCACGAAATTTCAAAGGTGGTACGAGGGCTGGAACGGGGTCCACTCAGCCTCGGGAGGTCAACTGAGTAGAGATGGGTTCGATTAACATCTCAGCCATCCTGGAAGTGGTTTTCCGTGGTTTCCCACTTCTCTTCCAGGCAAATGCCGGGATGGTACCTAACTTAAGGCCACGGCCGCTTCCTTCCTTTCTTCCTTCCTTCTTCCTTGTCTATCCCTTCCAATCTTCCCATCCCTCACCAAGGCTCCTGTTCAGCGTAGCAGGTGGGGCCGCCTGGGCGAGGCACTGGTCGTCCTCCCCAGTTGTATCACCCGACCCAATATCTCACGCTCCAGGACACTGCCCCTGAGGCGGTAGAGGTGGGATACCTTGGTGAGTCCGAGGAAAAGCCAATTCTGGAAAGTAAACAGAATAACAAAATAAGAAAAGAAGGACGGTGGCAGTAATTTTTAATGAGAATACGGTACCATAGGGGAGGCTAAGAACTAGTTGAAGACAATATAAATGTCTTGTATCATCACTTTTCGTTAATCAAAGAAACTAAACTCTGCTGACGCGTTTCCCCTAAATCCAGTGTAATTGTCGCCCGTTTCTGCAAATGTTTGTCGTGTTTTGCTAACTACACAGAAAGGTATAATTTTTCTTATATTTTTACCCAGTGTATTCCAGGAATTGATCCAAAATATTAATTGTCTGTATGCAGTGTGATGCCATGTAGAGTGTGTATTTTTCTTTAACTGCTCTCGTGAATCTTTTAGTCGGGTGCACAATTATTAAATGGCTTGCAGTGTTCAACGTATCAAGGTTCCAGAATACAGTAGCAAAATCTTCATGTAGCGTAATACACTTCCTCTAACGTTAGTTATCACTTCACATTCATGGTAACACGCGCATTCATTAGGGATAGTCAAATTAACACAAAAACAACACACACACCATTCTGAATTAGACTTTCTTACATTCCGATTTTGGGAACTGGTTTTTGATTTACTGATTCCACTTTCGGTGGGCTCTGATTTATATGTCTCATATCTAAAAACCGTGGTAAATAATCAGCAACTGTATCAGCAGCAAACGTTTGTCCTACTAACGTCAAAAGAGTAGAAAAATCATGGGCATACAAGTGGAGGTCGAAGCATTGACGCCAGATTCAGCCTTACCGCTAGTGACGTCGGTGACTTCGTAGAAGTACCTGAATGAGGACGCAATTATTGCATCAAGGGAAACGGGATAAAATAATTCGCTTTCAAATGGAATTCTCTCTCATTCCCGATGTTCAGTTGAACATCCATTTATAACCCGAACTGGTCGTTTAACGTAGTTAGACTTCTTCCTGTGGGGCATGTGGAACGAACAGTTTACACCTAGGTGCAACAAAATCCCAAGCGCCTTCGACAAGTCATTGCCGAAAACAAGTAGAACATTAACACGGACTACGCTACAGCTTACTGAAATACCCATTCAGCGACGTGCCCAAATGTGCATAAACCAAACAATCATTACTTGCCAACGTTGCCAACCACAGCTAGTGCAGTTTGGTTCCCTGCCACTACCAAGTTCACCTCCGTCCAACCCTGAACACATTTTTTTGTCCTGTTTTATTGAATGCAAGTGTTTTAAAACTGAACCGAGGTATATTATAACACAAAAAGTTCTCGGTCCATCAGTCTTTCACTTCATTTTATCTCTGGCTCATACAAGGATAATGGCGCACATACGAAAAATAAAGAATTACTGTAATAGTGCAGGGATTACTACAATACAATTTAACATAGAACTACTAAGTTAAAATGCGTACAAATATTTCTCATAGAAGCCTTCTAGGCACTTCTTTGGTCTAGTTTCCACCATCCTTTGGGGAGGTGTTCCCAAAATCCAGGCAAAGTTCTTGGGTGATTCTGGGTAATATAAGTCGCGCTGTAAGCTACTAACTGCATTCACTGTTCTGGTACAGTCTGTATGAAGTTCAAGGCTGTTCAATACATCCTCTGAGACGTTAACTACTGTGGTTCCTTTAATGCGTTTCTTCAGAATGGATGTCCGACTCGTTGGCTGAATGGTCAGCGTACTGGCCTTCGTTTCAGAGGGTCTCGGGTTCGATTCCCGGCCGGGTCGGGGATTTTAACCTTCATTGGTTAATTCCAATGGCCCGGGGGCTGGGTGTTTGTGCTGTCCCCAACAGCCCTGCAACTCACACACCACACATAACACTATCCTCCACCACAATAACACGCAATTACCTACACATGGCAGATGCCGCCCACCCTCATCGCAGGGTCTGCCTTAGAAGGGCTGCACTCGGCTAGAAATAGCCACACGAAATTATTATTATTATTCAGAATGGATGTCCTCCTCCAGATGATGACAGAATTTCCACACTCAATAATGCGATATACCACCGTGCGTTTACGATCACACACTACTTTCGTATCATCTGCAATTTGTGCATGTCTTTTCTTTTTCTTACCCATTGCCATTATTTAATTGACACAACTGTACTTTGCAACTCGTTGCTCTACAGAAATACACTTGTACATATTTTTGCAAATTAGTTTCCAGTTTCTCACAGGGTATTTGACCTTCATAAGGTGGGAGGAGTGAAGGTGTTCTGGTGTAGTAGCGTTGTATAAATAATTTTCACTATGTTGACCTTATTGGTGAAGTGCAAAATATCTTCGAGTATTTGAATTACTCTTTGTGCTGTATGGAACATAAGTTATACATGTCTGTTGTTAATTAGATTCGATTATTCACAACATTTGATAAAACACAGTCAAACGGATCTCCACTTACAGTAACTCGTTTGCGTTTAGGATTTCAAAAAGACGGCCATGCACTTTTGTACTACTGCTATCAATTGCAGTCCTCCACTCTTTTCCTGCAGACGAAGTTGTTCTGTGTGTACCCTATATCTGTAGCCTTTCCAGAGGAAGCATGCTATAACCATATCAATACCTTGGCATACAACTTTAGGAGCAGAGAGAACGTGTGCTATGTATCACAGTTTCGAAAGTCCCAAGTACCATTTTATATTCATCATGTCTTCGATGCTTTTACTGAAGTTAATACCAATGTATCTTACAGTGGCTAACCACTGGTATCGCATTTGACTGCACTTTGTTGTACTTATTACTCCATGCTCCGAGTGGCAAAAGGGAAGATTTTTTTGTAGTTAATTCTTGCTACAAAGGCGTTTGAGAAAATCTTGAGAGCTGTACATACAGTTTTAATTTCATTCTTCACATGAATCGTCACATCATCAGCATAATACCGAACAGTAATTCGTTCCTTACGTCATCCCCTATATTGGGCAAAAAAGGGGAGACCATCTGGTCCAGGAATTTTGTTAGATGCGTTTCCTTTCAAAGCTTTTCCGAATTCTTCGTTGGTGATGGTATCGTCTAAAAGTAGAGTACCTTCTTCCTCCAGAATATTATGGACATTTTGTCATTTATCATTTTCCGCATTTTCTAATAACTCTTCATCTTGAAGTATTTATCAGAAATACCTCTCGCTCTCCGTAATTAGTTGCTGGCATGTTGGCCTGCTAAATACGGTGCCGCTCTCATCCGTCCACCAATATACTCATTGACGATTATCTGATTTTCGTATCTTCGTATGCGGTAAAGAGACACTTGTCCATTATCCAATAGCGATGATTACCGGGCGAGTTGGCCGTGCGCGTAGAGGCGCGCGGCTGCGAAGCTTGCATCCGGGAGATAGTAGGTTCGAATCCCACTATCGGCAGCCCTGAAAATGGTTTTCCGTGGTTTCCCATTTTCACACCAGGCAAATGCTGGGGCTGTACCTTAATTAAGGCTACGGCCGCTTCCTTCCAACTCCTAGGCCTTTCCTATCCCATCGTCGCCATAAGACCTATCTGTGTCGGTGCGACGTAAAGCCCATAGCAAAAAAAAAATTAATAGCGATGATTGTATTACATCTTAACGCAAGGTTTCAAAATTTCCTTCCTTTATTTTACAAATAGCTACTTTGTCAGCCTTCATGTCGGAAGTAACATTATCTCAAAATATTTACTTTTCATGCAGTAGAAACTTAGGATGCCACCACTGCATGTCTTTGCTCGTATGAAATCGCTTTTGACACTGATTTCATAGCAGGTTCTGCTTTTTGTGTCCACCAATCCTTAATGTTCCGATAACGGTTCCGTTGACATTTGCACTGTTGGTGGGCTGATATAGGCTAAAGCACTCAATATCATCAATCTCTTAGAAAACTGCTTTATTCATTTTCTATGCCCCTCTTCCTCGGAGACATCTAGCTCTTCTTTCTGCGCTGAATGTAATCAGGAGTGGATGGTGATCACTGTTAGCTATCAGAATTACTTAAGAGTTAACAATATCATCAGCTCTCGTTATTGAGATGTAAGTTCTATCTAACCTCGATTTTGTGCGTCCACAACAGGGAAGGTAAACTGAACTTTTGATCTGCGTATTTTCTCCGATATGTCTAATAGTTACATATCTTGTACTAGCGCGTTCAGTGCAGGACTGGAATTAAACGCTTCTGTTTGATGTTGAGTCTTAAGGGTGCAGTTAAAATCCCGAGCAATTACGGCAGCGTCATGGGCAGCAGCTGTATGAGGTAGGGTGTCGTGCGTAAACAGATCGTTTCTGTCTCTTCTGAAGTTTAGTCGTAACGGGAAATACACGTTAACGAGCCTGACATCATTTAATGGCACTGATGTTATTATTTCCGTTGGGTCCATCACTATATCTTCCTGTGTGCCTTCTATTTGGACAAAGTAAACATGGTTTTAGAGAAAAGTAAGATCAGAATCATTAACTTATTGAAGAAGTAAAATTTCATTGTCGTAATCCTGAATGAAATGATTTGGTAGTGCAGGTGTTCCTTAAACCATTAACGCAAACAGTAGCGTACGTGGAGAAAACAACAACCGCGATCATCAAAACTATGAGGCAGCAACTCATTATGGTATGATGAGCAAGCTGAGTAGACTGTCAGTAAACCCTAATCAATATCCTGCTAAGCGTTTCTTCACTGGTTGACCGATCACTAGTATTCTACCTTCTACATGGTGGGAGACGCGGATCTCTGCCACTACAAATATACTGAGTAAACTGCCGTTGTACTTCCTTTGGCGTGTAAGGATTAAGTACGGTTTCATTTGTTCACCAAGTCTAAAGCTTTAGCTCCATATTTCTTTATTTTAGTGCCCTTAACTTCTGAGTTTGGAGTTCCCACACGTTCTCGAAGTGTCATTTTTTCATCTTCTTCTATCTCCATGTTCACTCGAAGATTATTTTTAGTCCTTTCCCCACGGGTATCAACTATGACGAGTTTTACCTGGTCACCATGTTTCACTGGCCCACTACAATCACCATTGATCAGATTCGGATTTTCATTATGAAAATCTGGTGATTGAAACTGTCCTATGTGACGGCTTTCCATTATTTCCGTTATTTATGTCTGTAGAACGTGAGAATATATCTTCATAATTTAAACGTCCTGGCACATATCACTAGGAAGTTGTGTTTGTGTGGGAAGAGCTTAGGTTCAGCTTTGCGTCTTTCTACGTTCATTTTTGATCTCCTGTTCTGTCGGTAACTCATCAGTATGAACTTTATGAGTTCCGAAAGGGACCTCTTTCAGTAGACAATGGCTTTTGTACTATATCAACTCCTACGTTACTCTCCGCTGTAATGTTATTTTTCGTTTGTGCTGGTTCAATAGACTGCAAGGTTTGTTTACTAGCACAGATAGACACGTTCTCTCTTCCCTTGTTGTTGTCAAGTTCACCGAGAGCAGCGTGTGACGTAGTTTGTTTACTATCGCTATTCCACACTGACCGTGTTTCCCAATATCGTATGTGTAATATTCCTATCCACTATACGTAATTTGCTATCGCAAGGGGCACTCATGTCGTAAATGGCTAAAAGCGTTACATGCTCAACATGTTCTCAACTGTCCTTCATAAATTAATTTAGCACGATAACCTTCTAAAGGACTCTTTTATTTACATTCGCAACTCGCTAATACCATTTTGAACCTGAACGGGATACTGCATAGACCATTCTTCTTTACGATGTTCCACCACGCTCTTATACCTGTTCAAAACAATACTAATAGATTTATCTGGAATTTTTAGGGGTATGTTCAGCACACGAACTATTTTCAGTACGGCATCTGCTGCAGTAATGTCCACCTTTCTTATTCTTCCATCTTTTAATGCTATCCTGCGAGATCCCTGATAATTTCACTCATCCCGAAGAAAAACTGTATGTCTTTCTTTTTGGTATTCTAATTTTTGCAGTAAATTTCTAATTTCAATTTCTCAATCCTTTGAAAGCAAAAAGATAAGCCATTATGTCATAATACTGACGAAATAGCCAAATTGTATTTTCAGATAATTCAATAATAATAATGTTATTTGCTTTACGTCCCACTAACTACGTTTGACGGTTTTAAAAGACGCCGAGATGCCGGAATTTTTTCCCGCAGTAGTTCTTTTAAGTGTCAGTAAATCTGCCGGCGCGAGGCTGTCTGATTTGAGCCCCAAATGCCACCGGACTGAGCCAGGATCGAACCTGCCAAGTTTGGTAGAAGGCTAGTGCCTCGACCGTCTGAGCCACTCAGCCCGGCGCAGATTATTTAAGAATAGAAAACAGTCACCGGTAAGAACCAGATTAGTTAACTTATTAATATTATGAATATTTTTAATAAAAGTGGCTTCACCCAGATAAGTCAGTTTGTCTTGTTTGCAGTATATTTCTGTTGTTATTGTGGACGTGGATATTATTGTCATGTAAATGAATTATTGGCATGGAATTTACACAGCTGTCTTTGTTAAAGAGAAATGTTAAAATCTTACTAGCTAACAATACACAAATGTCACTTATACCACTTTGGATTTTACAGGTCCACATGAGAAAATAATACCTGGTCAGTATAGGACAATTTAGTTTCATTCACGATCCAAAACAGATACTTCATTCTTTCTTTGAATTGAACAAAATCAACCAAAACCATTACTTAAAATCTTTCCCATATAACAAATAATGGTTTGACAACATTTGGTGAATCGGTGATTTCGTATTGTTTAAAAAATGCTTCCCCTGAGAACTCTTTTTAACTTTTCGTTTTACTCCCTAGGATTAGTGACTTAATAACAGTCTTTCATATAAAACAGAAGAGATTACCTTAATGTATGCTACTGTTTCGATGTTGTCGAGCTGTATCATCTGTATTGGGTGTCGAGCTTCAAGGGGTCTGGATCCAGACATTAATGTTCCATGTTTACCTTCTCGAACGCACACGTTAAAGTGTTTACTCACGTAAATTTTGTTGTCATGTTGTGATCCAAACTAATTCACAATTACTGCAATATATCACGAACACATACACAATATCACCTACACCACGAGCTTGATAGTACATTTCTTCGGAATACACTCATGTTCATAAAAACTAGAACAACTTGGTAAACTAGAGATAGGAAGTTCATATTCACAGGACATGTGCACTAGTATGTTATGAAGAAATAATACAAATTTGAACCATGTCAGCCCTCAGGTTCAAGATCCGCATCGATATGTCGGCGCACCACCACCGACTGGTTAAATGTGCCTGTGGCTCTCGTTGTCGCAATAAACCCAAGGTAATGGATCACTATGACTTGAGCAGACGTGCAGGATGCGTCACAGACGTATGCTAGAACCGTACCGTCAAATGAGTTAGTTTGAAAGAGGGTGCATTATTGGTATGAGAGAACGTGGTGAATACATCCGGGAAATTGCTGCTCGTGTGGGACGAAGTATCGGCAGTGCAACGGGTGTGCACAGAGAGGTTCCCAGAAGGCCGTAGAACACGACAAGATGGGTCTGGTCGCACCGCTCAGACCAGCTCCAGAGAAGATCAACTCCTCAACCGAATGGCATTGCAGGACAGATTTGCGTCCTGCTCGGCTCTGGCGCAACAGTGGATGAGTGTAACATATCGTACACTATCAGAAGTGACAGTCCGTCACCGTTCATTACGATCTGGGTTACCGGCGCGTCGTTCACTTCTCCCCCTACCTTCGACTAACGTGCGTAAACATGCTAGACTACAATCGTGTATGGAACGACGTCACTGGGGACAGAAATAACAGCATATAGTGTTTCCGGACGAGTCCAGGTTCTGTTTGAAAATGATGGCCACATTTTGGTTCGCCGAAGACAGGGTGAAATGCATCACATTGACTGTATTTTGCACAAGACATACAGCGCCAACTCACGGCCTTATATTGTGGGGTGCTATTAGGTACAACTACAAATCACAGTCGGTGAGTGTCCAGGGCACTGTGACCAGTTTGACATAGGTGAATGACATCATGCGACCCGTAGTAGCCATACCCATTCTACAGGTCATCCCAGACGGCATACTTCAGCAGGACTATGCGCGACCATATGTTGCTGCACGAAAACGTGCCTTCTTGTTGTCACAGGATGTCATACCGTTGCCCTGCCCGCCCGATCACCGGACTTGTCGCCAATCGAAAATGTGTGGGATATGGTGAAAAAACAGGTGCGGACCTGTGACCCAATGCCAACCACCAAAAATGAACTGTGGAACCAGCTGAAAGCAGCATGGATGGGTATACCCCAGGACGCTATTCGTTCCTTATACGCGTCGATGCCATCATGTATGGAACAAGTTATCAGTGCCCTTGGATGACCCAGTGCAGAACCTAGCTGACTGAAATGCTAAACATTTCTGCAGAACATACTAATGAACATGTCTTGTGAATATGAACTTCGTATCTCTAGTCCCTCAAATTGTTCTGTTTTTTATGAATATTATTGTAGTATTCTCCCACGTTGCCACAAGTATAGGCTGGCTATTGGCTTTACGTCGCACCGACACAGATAAGTCTTATGGCGACTACGGGACAGGAAAGGGCTAGGAATGGGAAGGAAGCAGCCGTGGCCTTAATTAAGGTACAGCCCCAGCATTTCCCTGGTGTGAAAATGGGAAACCACGGAAAACCATCTTCAGGGCTGCCGACAGTGGGATTCGAACCACACTATCCCCCGAATACTGGATACTGGCCGAACTTAAGCGACTGCAGCTATCGAACCACAAGTATAAGTTCTCGCAGCGCATCACAAAACACACTGACATATTGGCCCTCCTTAGGGCCACATACACTTTCATTCACTGAAAATTTGCGTAAGATATGGTATTTCACGTACATTAAGCGATGGCAATAACTAGATAGATGAAAAAGAAAAGATGATTCATGCCTCAGACTCGATCCTGTCCCATATAAACATGTCTCACCGTAACGTTCGACTTATTCTTATACTGTACCACGGCACGACACCTGTAGTACAGTTCATGTGAGAGTTTCAACACGGTCGCAATTTCCACTTGCGGTTTCCAAGGCGTTTCATGTACATATCACATCATTTATAGAGCGCACTCGTGGCTTCTGTTATGTAATAATACTACAGCTTAACAGCTTCTTATTTTAAAGTTGAAAATATTTCTGAACGGACAAATTATTGCTCCCCATACCAGAGAAAACGGCGGCCTAAATATAGTTCCGGAGAAACCGCCTGAAATCGCTTGTTTCGTTATTCGTTATCTCCTTTATTCATATCCTAGCCAACTTATTTACACAACTATTTCTGTAATGTGTTCCTTGGTTCAATACCCTCAGGCATTTTCTTATCTTTTTTTACAAATTTCCAAACCGATGGGCTTAGGTAATGTAATAATTTCGTGTGGCTATTTCTAGCCGGCTGCAGCCCTTGTAAGGCAGACCCTCCAATGAGGGTGGGCCGCATCTGCCATGTGTAGGTAACTGCGTGTTATTGTGGTGGAGGATAGTGTTATGTGTGGTGTGTGAGTTGCAGGGATATTGGGGAAAGCACATACACCGAGACCCCGAGCTATTGGAATTAACCAATGAAGGTTAAAATCCCCGACCCGGCCGGGAATCGAACCCGGGACCCTCTGAACCGAAGGCCAGTACGCTGACCATTCCGCCAACGAGTCGGACATGGGCTTAGGGGAAACTCGGCATTGTCCCACATTAGCGTTCGTAGTGGTAAAAAAAGGCAAACGGCTAATCTAATCGACCGTTTAACGATAATTAAGAAAAGGATTGTAATTTTTGGGAATAAATCAAGATTATATTCTCATATTATCGCATTTTATTTACCCAAAATTCGTAGCTCATATCTCTAGGATGTTTCTAACACTGAGTTTCTTGCCTGAAGGACTGAACTGTGGATTTTCGTGTAGGTCTTAAATACTGTGCGTACCGGAAGGACACATGACCTATATAAAACAGCTGTTTGCATTAGACAATATTGGTACGGGCAGCTGATTCACCCGGTATAACCTATTAACACAAAAATTTACAATGAATTTAGCGTTGAGATTTTTACATAAATTCACATACACTTCCTTTCAGAACAACATTATAACGATACCGAAATAAACTGGATCTCGACTCGCTGGCTGCTCTAATTACCGTTCCACAACTCGGCAAAATACTTATTTAAAATATTCAGTTGAAGTTTCAACGTGAAATTAGTAAGACACGTATTATATTCTAGCTAAACACCCGCTACGTTTTGTCACTATTTCCTCGTACTGGAGTAGCCACTTGTTACTCTCGCTGTTATAATAACTTTTTGAAAAACATTATCGCTAATGTGGCTACCTTGTTTTGATATATGTCGCCACACAAGAAGACGAACTTTGATAACACGAAAAATCGATAATACTAGCGTACACAAGACCGCTAGTCACTTTAAGAAGGGTGACCGGTTGACGTTACCCTGATGTTAGGGATCGAAATCATATCACGAACCACCAGTACTTCGTGCCACCTGCAAGATTCTATAATCTTTCGAGTCTATATTTTTACAACTCAAGCCACGTGAACACAGTTTTCCGATAAGTTAAACCCAAGGCCGCACCCCGCCGCCTGCGGAGTACCGTGTGACTGGGGAAGAGAGGTCCATGTGCGTACTGCCATGTTGAGGGCAATCCTGAGCTCTCCAAGGAGATCGTAGTACGGAATACATGCATTAACTTACATTAACACACGCATGAATACACATGCCGATGTTATTATTATTATTATTATTATTATTATTATTATTATTATTATTATTATTATTATGACACAAGATAACACGGTAAGAACGAGTGTTAATTAGGTACATCGAAAATATTTTGAAAGGGATCGCAATAGGAAACATTTGATCCGAACGGATATTCTCGTCAGATCGAAAACCAAAAGCACTGTATTGCAAATTTTAAAACCGGGCGAGTTGGCCATGCGTTTGGGACCGCCCAGCTGTGAGCTTGCATCCGGGAGGTAGTGGGTTCGAATCCCACTCTCGGCAGCCCTGAAGATGGTTTTCCGTGGTTTCCCATTTTCACACCAGGCAAATGCTGCGACTGTGCCTTAATTAAAAGCCACGGCAGCTTCCTTCCAACTCCTGGCCCTTTCCTGTCCCATCGTCGTCATAAGACATATCTTTGTCGGTGTGACGTAAAGCCACTAGCTAATTATAAATCAAATGCCAGACAGAAGTAATCCGAGGGCTGCAGTGGTAAAAGTTGACCGTGAAGTGTGAAAGTTTGCGTGTTCTTTCACATTGATTCTCGGTAAATGTCAGACAATATCTCCTTAAGGCCTCAGGGAAACTTAGCCATTCCCAAATAACTGATAATGAAGGACACAGCCTACACCAACTACCGTGCACACATAAAAAGGACACATTTTGCAATGTTATTGAACAATTAAACTAAATTAAATTAAGAGAAGAGTCCCCGAAAACAGAAAAAACCATATACCGGTACATGAAATTATAATCTTAATATAGACAACGTAGCTCACAGGCTTGTAATAAGCATTTTATAGACTTGGACCTAGTAAAAATTTTCGGAATAGCATATTTAACCTTTCTTTTACTATAAAACTGGTGTGAAGAAGGAGAAATTAAGACTTGCGGCACCTATGAAGAATTGTTCAGATAATGCTTAATAATTTGAAGCAATACATTGCCTTAAAACTAGACAGGTTTTATGAAGCTTTATCAACCATATTTTCCGGACTCTATGCCCTTGTGTTTCCAATTATTAGCACCGGTACACAGATTGTAAGAAAAATATGCATTTTTTCAGAATACCTGTTTATTTCTTAAGAACTATCCCTCAATAAATTGGAAAAAAGGCCAAGGACAAGAAGCCTATGCATTCAAAATTCCACGCCCACTCGTTTTCTGAATCCATCGTCCTATAGTCTGCGTAATTCAAGATTGTGGTAATTGAAATTAATTTCATAACAGTTCAATTTCCTCTCACTTATGAGAAGACATACCAGATCCCTTCTTATAGCAATCTGTAAATTAAAAGCTGCACAAGGGTTCACCATCCTTGAATAATTTTCCACTCCACACGTAGAGACTAACTTAATTCTCCTTTAATATTGCCCATCAATTTAATTACTGCAATAGTTCTCACATATTCGCCGAAAACATTTGGTAATATATTATCGCTCCATCACAAATAATACTAGAACTGTTCTACTAACCGACACGATTCAGTATGAAAGCACGCAAAGAACTGTAAACATAATCATGTGCTAAGCGTGCATTCAAAGCTGAAGTGCCCGCAACATGGTGATGCGCGAATTTGTTCAATATTCCTCACAGCATCAGCGCACTCTGCGAGTCTAGATAAGTAATATTTAAAGTCTTTGGTTAAACCAAGCTAAGCCTACAGCAGCTAGGATCACAAAAGCTCCACGGAGTCAAGCTATGTCTGACGCACGCTTACGCAACACTTCTTGTCCACTTACACACACTTCAAGCTACAGTATATCAGCCTGAATACCACTACAGTACCTGCAATGTTACAAAACAAATGAAATAAATAACTTATACATACCGTATATTATTATTATTATTATTATTATTATTATTATTATTATTATTATTATTATTATTATTATTATTATTATTACACCATTTTTCACGCGACTGTGGGGTTGCGGATGTGAACTGTGTTGCACATGTGAATTTGGCTCTGTTTATGGTAGAATGCCCTTCCTGTGTGGAGGAATCGCGTGTTTCTGTGGTTGTCGGTAGTGAGGTGTGTTGCCTGAATAGGAATAGGAGAGTGTTCGGACAAACACAAACAGCCAGTCCCCGAGCCAGAAGAATTAATCAGACTCGATTAAGATATCCGACCCGGTCGGTAATTGAACCTGGGACCCTATTAACCGAAGGCCTAAACGCTGACCATTCAGTTATGGAGTCGGTCGAAAATAACTTATAGGCCCTACATATAAGTGATGATAAGGAAGAGAGACAATAATAAGAATACATGTTAATGATCGATATTATAATTAATTCATTACAAAATGGATGCAGATTGAAAACAAGGCCTCATATCGAGTATCATCTTATAAATGCTCAGCATGAAATTGTGACACTGGCACGGAGATGGAATGTGTTGACATCTGCACGGAACACGTAACACTCCAAGAAATCACTAAGCATAGGTATGTCAAACAGTGACACTTGCATGGAGGCTCAAGGAGGGTTGGTATGCAAAACCAGGGGAGGGGAAGGCTCACCCGATAAAAAAATAGATAGTTAGATAGGTAGATAGGTACAAGCCTATAAATTTCATTGTTAGAGTTGATACCTAGTGGCAACTAGTGTTTCGCGTTGAACTGCTGATAACTTTATTACACCAATGAAGTTCACCAAGACTACCAAGGGGGATCTTTGTTGATTTACAAAGGACTGTACCAGTAAAGATCAACTGACTTGTTACCAGGTGGATTTCAAGAAAATTAAAAGTAAAGAAATCACAATAAAGTTAATTTTTTGCTAGTGGCTTTACGTCGCCATAATAAAGGTATTTGTTTTATGTCCCACTAACTATTTTTACGGTTTTCGGGGACGCCAAAATGCCGAAATGTTGTCCCGCAGTTCTTTTACGTGCCAGTAAATCCACCGACACGGGGCTGACATACATTAGCTCCTTCAAATACCACCGGTTTGAGCCGGGATCGAACCTACCAACTTGCGCTCAGAAAGCCAGCGCCTTAACCTAGCATCAAATTATTTAATATATTATTTTTCTCCTGTTTTTAGATTATTTTTGGCTTTGATGACTTGAATAAGTCTGAACCACTCAGCCCGGCTGTAAAAGAAGAATAACAAGAAAAAGTAACATAGTTTTAGGCGAGGCGAGTCATGTTTACAATCCGGATGAAGCGGCGAAAGAAGTGAGAAGAAAGTGTAGCAAACAAGGAACAGAGAGTATGAATTTAACAATTTACACCGAGGAGGTAGGCCAGCTATTCATTCAAGGCTACTAATATCAGAGTATATAAAAATCGGGACTCCATGCAAGTGGTACTCCGTGCAAATGTCACAATCCTACTTCTGACTCCCCAGGTACTGTTAGAGTGAAGAGCTCAGTGCAAGTGTCACTCCATGCAAATGTCACCATCCTACTTCTGACTCACCAGGTGCTGTTAGATAGAGTGAAGGGCTCCGTGCAAATGTCACTCCGTGCAAGTGTTCCAACACCATTCAGCATAACATTCGTGTAAATTAGTACAAACATTCGGCTTTTCACTCAGAAATCACGTGTTGAAATACCAAATCAATAAATTGGGATAAGCAGAAAATAACATACCGTGGCATAAGCATAACACATACATTAGCACAGCATTTCGTAATGACCGAGTGAGTGGCTGCGCGGTTTGCTCACGTAGCTGAAAGCTTGTATTCGGGAGACAGTGTGTTTGAACACCACTGTCGGTAGCCCTGAAGATGGCTTTCCGTGGTTTCTCATTTTCTAACCAGCCAAATGCTGGGACTGTACCTTAATGAAGGTCACGGTCCATTCTTTCATACTCGAAGCCCTTTCTTGTCCCATCGTCGCCATTACATCTATCTCTGTTGTGTGACTTAAAGCAAATCGTGAATAATTAAAAGTACATTTAGTGACGAGAGTTCCAACCAGCAGTTCCGAGATGAAGCCAGTGGTCTATCGCTCGTCAGGATAATCCTAGAATATAGAACAGCCTTATTTGACCCGTGCCAAACAGGGCCCACCAGTGCTACTGTGAAAGCCTATAAGGTTCGTAGGCTAATTTATGATCTCACTGGTACAAGTAATGATAGAGAATTTTGGGTGGGAGACACTGGATGATAGAAGGGAATCAGCACGATTATGTCCATGTAGAAATCATGTACGAATAAGCCAGTTTGGGAAGAATGGAACGGTCCACTTGAAAACCACGGTCGTTCTTGCAAGGTACAGTGAAAGGTAGAACACAGAAAACAAACTGTGGTAAATATTCGTTTGTTAATCGGAGAATTTGTTATTGATAACTGATAATTGGAATGCATTACGTGCACAGGATTAGAGGTTTTTCTAAAAAAACAATTGGATATTTCATGAAACTATTTCTATATACTAATAATTGAGTACAAATGTATGTGACGGTGATGCAGATAAAATCTTGAGCCAGTAGTAGTCTGAACCTTAGCGGCTTTTTCCTGAAGTATTCGATACTTCAAGAACAATTTTGTATACATTTCTACGTGACGTTGTGTAGAGATGTTAGGCTAGTAGTAATCAAGTCACCCTAATGGCCCATCTACTGTCAATCGCAGAGTTAAAGTATTGGGATTATTTAAGACATGCGTGAATTTCTAAGCTATGGTGATTATGTTGAATATTTTAGGTTCAGTTTGTAAATGTTGCTTAAATTCCTTTGGGACTTATTGTACAGTAATAGATTATTATCTTACAATACTAGTAAATAATATCTTTCAGTTGTTCTGTTTCCTCTGTTCATGTTCCCTCTTTCAGACCTTTTCTTTCATTATCATGTAATTTCTTGTTTTGATAACATTTATTGTAATATTTATTTTCATGTAATTATTCTGTTGTTGTTATGTTGTGAATGTTCTTACTTAATTTCATTGCTATGCTATTGTATTCAAGCATTACCACCAGGATATCTTCCAAATTGCAATGTTTATGCTAAATGAAAAGTCCTTAAAATCTTTTTGTTTTCACTTAATACACCCCAATACAAACCCCACAGAAACACCTAACAGATGAATTCCTCCCCTCACGTAAGGTTGCCGTTAAGACGGGCATCTGGTCGTAAAAACTGGACTGTGATGACGATACCAATTAATATAGCGAAGCTATATCACAGGCACATTTTCGACCAGGAAGAAAGAAAATTTCAACATAATCTCATTAACAGTTCTTATCTACTTTTGATGGTAAAATGTTGCACAAACTCAGATAACTTTTCGGTGGCGATGGCATAGGAAAGATATATGATTGGGGAGGGAGTGGCCGTGGCCATAATTAAGATACAGCCCCGGTATTTTCCGGGTGTGAAAACAGGAAACAAAGTAAATTCTTATGGAAAATAATCTTAAGGACTGCCGAGGGTAGGGTACGAACCCATCATATCTACACTACAAGCATATAGCTACGTGATCATACCGAGCAGCCGGCTAGCTCAGTTGACTGTGATAACGAAAAAAGGGTTTGGAACCAACGATTATTTCTGCAGTATCAAAACATTTTCACCTTACTTTGTTAATGTGTCACTCACTTCACAGAATTCTTGCTGAAGGACGAGGTAGATAATCGGCTGTCATCTTTGACTCTCTGGAAATTCCAAGAGTGCAAGGGAAGTTGTGAACAGAGAACTCTCAAATGTAGATGCCCCTTGTACAAAGAGTTTGAATAGCACAATACGTAATTCCTGCTGTGCATTTTGTAGTGCTCATAGTAAATTTTACAATATTGAGGAAGCTGTCGCACGCTTACAAATCTTTGTCGGGATATCTTAG
Organism: Anabrus simplex; assembly: GCF_040414725.1. Classification (NCBI taxonomy): domain Eukaryota; kingdom Metazoa; phylum Arthropoda; class Insecta; order Orthoptera; family Tettigoniidae; genus Anabrus; species Anabrus simplex. The sequence goes on along the minus strand of NC_090266.1, from coordinate 471,660,476 downwards.
TCACAATTAAATAGACTTTTTGGTTCAATAGACTAGAGTGTGTCATACAGAACGGCAAAAAGACTGTGCCCAATCCTATATCACGCATGTTAACTCCAATATACGTGTTTGGAGGAGTGGGATAGGGAGCGTTTGGCTACGGTGTGTGCGGCCTTCTGTTCTGTGTTGACATTACAGGCACAAGAAGGTACAACCCTCCTCTGCTACCCCTGTACGTATTCTGCCTTAGAAATCTGCCGCCAAAGACACAATGACATGTAGTGGAAAACTGGTTACCCTTACGTTCATTGTTTAGCACAATGGCATGAGGAGGCTTTCAGCTCTATTGAGAACAGGAGAGGAAGATGGCGAGGCAAGGAGCAGAGATGGGGGCAAGCAAAGGTGAATGAGGGACGGTGGAGAAAACCTCACTTCTGAATATATGAGTAGCCCGTTCATAGGTAGGCCTAAACGTGCACACAATACAGTCGGATAAAGTTTTAAAAGAAGGAGAATAAAAAAGAAAGCCACAACAGAAGAGAATGCTGGGAGGGCTATGAAATGAAATCTCAAATCCCAACTCCCAATATCCCATCTTGCCTAGTCATAGACTGAAAGGAGTAGTTACGTGGCAATTTGAACACGTACAGAAATGGCTTTCAAGAAACCCTTCATTTCCACCTCTAATGGTTGTTTCCTTTAACTGTAACAGCCAGTTTACTTCACACGATTAGAAGTAAAATGAAGAGAATGAAAAACAAGCAGTATGTTAGCATGATATTAAATCAGTTGTTACGTTGAAATACTTATTATTTACAACTTCATTGAGTTGGATAACTTAAGAAGAGTACATGAAGAAAACTGCATAGTTAAACGAATGATGGTACCGGTACTATTATTAACAAACCATTTCCAGAGCATTTGTTAATACAGTGCATTGTAACCAGTTACGAAATTTGGTGGAAAAGTAAGGGAGCAATTCGAGAAAAGCGTTTTCAAACAAACGTGAAATTCCAAGCAATGTCCAGTAACTGATCCTATGAGTGTGTTAACTTAATGTGAATTAAAATTAGATGAAAGATGCCTCCATTCCGGTTAATTCTACACCTTCAAATATTACTGGAATTAGTGAGGATCGAACCCGCCACTTGGTGTCAGAAGGCCAGCGCTCTTCCATCTGGGGCACTCAGTATTAATTAGAGAAACATAGGCCAACAAACTGCAGACATACCTGACTGTGAATAATAACATTCTAAGAACATTCGAAAGTTGGTGTCGGTCCATAATGCGACGAGTATTTGCATTAAGATTCAACCCTTATCGTCTCTGTTTTATAAAGTAATAGAAATAATAATAATAATAATAATAATAATAATAATAATAATAATAATAATAATAATAGTTAAGTATAGAGTTCTAAGCTTTCACTTATGCAAATGAATACAAATTTTATTGACACAAACGTTTTTATCTGTATATACTGTATTTTTACCTAATGTGGTCTTTAAAGTACTGATGTAAAAGCCTGTATACAACCTCGTGTATATTTTCGAAAGTGATTTTTTTACGTTTTGTTTTGAATAATCTGTCCTCTTGATTGGACGAAACATGTCATTCTATGTTTTCAATGTATTTTATTTGTGTTCTTATGTTTTAATATTTTGTTTTTATTACAAATTGTGTTTTTCAGACTGGAATGTTTCTCCAAATCTTCGCTATTCACAAATTGACACTGGGAGTTATAGTGTTTGTGCGGTTTGGGTCACGTAGCTATCAGCTTGCATTCGGGGGTAGTGGGTTCGAACCCCGCTGTCGGCAGTCCTGAAGACGGTTTTCCGTGGTTTCCCCATTTTCACACCAGGAAAATACTGGGGCTGTACCTTAATTAATTAAGGCCATGGTTACTTCTTCCCCACTCCTAGCCCTTTCTTATCCCATTGTCACCATACGACCTATGTGTGTCGGTACGACGTAAAGGAGATTGTAAAAAATGTCAAATCTAACAGTCTGTGTTTTTACTTGTGGGTTAAATTGAAAGAGAGGCCTCTAATCAATCAGATATTTAGAGAAAACTCGAAATAAAGACCCAGTGTCGTTTGTCTGAGATTGATAATTTATTTAGTTTAACGATCCTGATTTTAGAGGTTCAATAAACAGAAAGGATAGGGAAGGAATTAGGGATTTAAGGGCGAAAGTGGAAAAGGCCAAAGCACATATATAATTTGGTATTTAAGTTCGTCGTTGGATGGAAAGGATCATTAAATATTTTTGAACCCAAAATGAAACTCTCTAAACAAGACTCGCATTCTCAGACTTTCATCTAATGCGAAGTTAATGGCGTTGATGAATTTCGTTTGTAGTGTCACAAATTTTCACAGCGTTCTGTTATGGCAATGGAGATTACTAAAGAACATCAATGCCTTTCTCTCTCTTTACGTTCCCTCATTGTTGTGGATCGTGATCTCTGAGTTGTATCCCTCTCTTGCGATCCTCGGCCAGAGGCGCTGTTCGGAACATGGTCAACCCAGTTATATTCTTGATAGTGTTCGACCACCGAGTGGGAACGCGTCCACGACCTCTCTTGCCGGGAACATTTCCAAGAATGACGTCTTTCTATGCTGTCATTCTCACGTCGCATAGTGTGTACAAATAGATTTTTTTTTTTTCTTTTTTTTTTTACGAATTGATGTTGAACGGATTTCGAGGTTGAGCTGATTCATAAATGAAACATTGGTGCGAAATGCTGTCCAAGGTCTTCACCAGCACCACACTTCAAAATAATTGATTTTCTTCAGGTCTATAGCACGAAGAGTCCACGTCTCGGTTCCATAGAGGAAAACTGAAAATACCACACTGGACACTACTCTCATGTTCAGTGGTAAAGATAGAGTGATCCTCCAATAAGTGGGGCAAATTCGCCATTACATTTTTGACCATAGCTCTTCATCTGCTAATTTCAGGAGCACAAATACCTGAACTGGAAAAGACTGAACTAAGATACAGCATTTCTGAGACGTTCTCCTTTGAAGATGTTTGTGCTGGTTAATTCCTTGGCTCTATCAACAATACTTATTCTGGTCTTTTTTTGTGTTAATTTGTAGTCCCATTTGAGCACTGGCACTTTTGCCACGAGAAATGAGCTCTGCTATTTTCTTCTCATCACTAGCAATGAGTGCAGCGCCGTCTGCATAACGGGGGTTGGATATTTTCTTACCAGCAACAGGAAATTCATCATCCCATTCCTGAAGTGCAGCTCCCAAAGTACACTCACCATAGATATTGAAGAGCACGGGTGACAGTATAACAATATACCTAGGAACAACCCTGTCTGACACTTTTCGGATCTTGTAATTCCCAGAGAGTTTGCCATTCAATTTAACCATGTAGATTCCCTTCCAGTGAGCCTCCGTGGCTCAGACGGCAGCGTGTCGGCCTCTCACAGCTGTGTTCCGTGGCTCAAATCCCGGTCGTTCTACATGAGATTTGTGCTGGACAAAGCGGAGGCGGGACAGGTTTTTCTCCGGGTACTCCGGTTTTCCCTGTCATTTTTCATTCCCTTTCAGCCAAACCAGATAACCAGGAACACCCAACAAAATTTACCCCATTTTCTCCAAACTGAACACAGTCAAACACCTTCCGGTGGTCTAAAAATTAGATGATGAGTGGAATTTGAAATGTTCTGCTTTTTCAATCATTTGACGGATGTATAATACCTATTCGCTTGTGCCTTTACCTCGGACAAATCCAGCATGTGCAGGGGGTAACTCTGAAGCAAGGAAAGGATGTACCCTCTTATTAAGTATCAATGCCACCTTCCGGTAAAATAACAATCCGACAAGTGTAATAAATCTCCTGTCACGAAAAGATTCTAAAGGGATTATTTTTTGTTCTAATCTGTACCTTCTTCGGATTGCAGGCCATTTCGGTCGATTTACGGTGTTCCAACTCGTCAGGAAGCCTTTTCTAAAATTTGCAGTCATATATCGGAATTTGGAGGGAAGCGTAGGTATTGCGATGTGACCTATCAGTCATGTACATATTTATTTATAATTATTTTAGGCGGTGAAAACTTTTGTTAAGCTCCCTTGTACATATTACAGAAAGTTGCATTAGGTTGCATCTGTTTTCACAACGCCTCTAACTTGGTAAACACGAGTCCGTCATAGCTGTAGGAATCCCCAGATAGATAGAGAGCTATGAAAAATGACAAGGAAAGAAAATCAATACTAATAACTCCGCCCACTATAAATGGCCGAAACACGGCGATGCCAACGTGCAAGCTTGATTTGTATGGTAAGATTTCGAGATATGCATAACAATCAGTAAGGGAAACCTCGGCACCTCAAATGTTTTAATAATAGACCTTTGCCAAAATTCGAGTTGTTTATAAAATGTTAACATGTGGGAAAATACGCTACCATCTGATTATATAACATATAGTAGCGTACCCTGGACAACTAAATACGCAGACTCCTTACGGGAGATCCCCGTAAAGGCATCATTTTGATAATAAATTTTAAATAAACCGATCGATGCTTGTTCCGCGCATAACAAGGGTACTCAAGAGTCTTAGTCACACATTTGAGCGCATTACCGATGTCATACAACACGTAGAACCACTAATTAAAAAAATGTGGTGGGGACTGACCGCCGTCTATTGTGTGTGTAGGGATAATGTTATAAAAGGGGCAGGCACGATGACATAATATCTACTTGACGCGAAAGATTGAAGGCAGACCCACGGTCCGCTAGTGTTCTGACCTTACCTGTATTTGGGAGTGATAATATACATTTTGCAAGTACACGGTGTGAGAAACCCTGTCCATGTGATAGTATTGACAGTACTTAAGTAACGTTACCGCGAGAACTGTGTTACAGTTTTGAAAAATTGTGTTTAGAGTGACGCAACTTATTTGAACGTCGTAAGAGTTGTTATAGTGAAGAAGAGGACCCTGGGATTATGAACGTGCTCAGCAGGCATAGAGGTGGATTCGAACCTAGGATCCACGTCAGTGCCATGAGAGGCTGAGCGACGATAAGGGCCTTTTCCTAGGCCCGAACTGTGGATTTCACGACATAATGATAAGTACAGGAAATATAAATTTCTACCTAAATAAATGCACGGTTATGTAATATGTAGATCACATAAATTAGGTTAGTAATGTGAATTGCACGTATTCTTGAATTAGAGAGAGAGAACGTGTGAGTGGTCTTCATATTGTTTATATATATTCATCTAGATGGGAATTGAAATGCTATTATATGGCTAAAATTTCGGGCCTGTAAAATATAATTTTAATGTAATGTATGTACGTGATTTAATGGAAAACTATCAGTAAGTCTGAGAGTGTTTTAGATTAGGAGGGAAAATGTACATTTGTATTATTGATGATTTCAAACCGTGATATGTATATTTTACTTTATGGAATATTCAAGCCTATTTTGGTAATGCATGGTGACAGTGTCTTCAAAATGCACTATCTGCTTAATAATCATGAATATAGGAAGGCACCCTTGTTTTAATGAAATTCTGCATGATAAGAATATGTAGACGCCCTCTCATTTTAAATAAATGTTTTCCTTTTATGTCAAGTATTTGCTTTTCTGTAATATGAGCATAATATTATGGATACCCCGGTCTGGAAAGCCAAGAATAACGGCCGAGAGGATTCGTCGTGCTGACCACACGACACCTCGTAATCTACAGGCCTTCGGGCTGAGCAGCGGTCGCTTGGTAGGCCAAGGCCCTTCAAGGGCTGTAGTGCCATGGGGTTTGGTTAGGTTTGGTTTTATTATGGATACCTTTAAATCGATATTTGATTTTTGTCTGAGTTCAAACTGTAGGAAAACATAGGCTGAGATATTCTATGTAGTCGGATAGATGTGAACCTGGACTTTCTAAGGCCATGGATGTGAAGTTGAAAAGATGAACAGTGGCTTGATATTGAATTAAGGAATTGTAACAGGGCAGTGAATTAATAAGCCAGTGGAGCTTTGAAATATGATATGAGGATATTAGTTGAAATGATGTTATTTACCACGATGTATTTCCAGAGAGACGATTGGACTCGCCTTGAGTTGTTGACAAGAAGTATTCTGCGGCCGACCATTATTTGGTGTGGTTAGATGTTGTATGATTTATGATTTTAGAAAGGGTGCATTAGCACCTCCCTTGTGAGCAGGGTCACTGCCAATATTATTGTTCAAGCCCGTCCACTAAGACTGAATGCTGGGAGTTTCGCATAAACCCGATTACATTTAAACGATTCTTTTAACTCGTTCATGTTTATTTCTATAAAGAAATTAAATAACTAGAACTAGACCTTATTAATAATTGAGATAGGGAGTTTTTAGAGACCCGTTTCTCGACGACATCTTGGTGATCATCGGTTCGAACTCCTAGGCAGACCATGGATTTTCTTTGTCACACAATATGTTTTTATGTTATACAGCCAGTTGCATGCGTATATTGTTTATAGTTTGTTTTAAAATATGTGTACATATTGTTTAATATGTTCCTTGAGTTGTGTTTAATTTTTTTGTTTGGATTCCAAAACGGGTTCTGTCCCGTTATTTTTCATCGGATTCATTGTGATGTGGGTTCAATTTCTGGACCCGACATCAGTCAAATTTTATTTTGATGATTTTATCCACTATTGTTCGCTTATTCCTTTGTTTATATATTTAGTAGTATAATTATTTAGTTAGGCGACCACTCCTAGTTGTCTCCAATTTTTCGCATAGATAATTTCTTCTAATAGTGAAGTAGGATTGTAATGAGAACCGTCGCATTTATAAGGATATTTCTGTTCTTAAAAAGGATTTTGTACCGATTATTTAATGTAATATTTTTTGTCATGTCAAAAAGGGAATGGAACAAACATCTTCAACATTTAATCTATAAATATTAACAAATATGAATTATAAATTATTTTTAATGAAAGGAGTGACATCTCCAAATTTGTATTTAGTCCATCGGACATTGTATATTTTATTTTCATTATAGTAGAATTATTCACGGTTAATTTCAATTAATCGTGATTTTATCAAGAAATAATAAATAGGTTTTAAAGAAACCTTTCTTTGCTTGTCATTTTGCCGGAAAAACATTGCATCCTAATTTTCCCTCCGTTCATTTATGCCTTTAAGTTAGTTAAGTGTTATATTTTGATCTTTTGACGCGAACGCACCTTGGCCCTGGGAGGCCGTTGGTTTGATTCTTTGGAATGGAGGAGTGCAATTGATCCTTGCACGGTCGAAAGAGCTTTTGCTCACCCATCACTTTGAAGTTTATTTTACTTCATTTTTATAGATGAGGTGGCATTTGACTCTAGACTAAAAAGGTCCCATACCATCGAACGCCTTGGCGTATGGTGCTATATGGCGGTAGCCCGAAATTATGGGGACAATGATTCTGTCATGTGGTTCTATGGGGCAACGGCGTGGGTGGTATGGTTGCATTATGGAAATCACAATTTATGAGAAATAGAGAGAAAGCACTATATAACGAAAAGTCTGAGGGCTTGACAGCCGAATGGTAACTTCACTGGCTTTTCACCAAGGTGCCCACGATTCGAATTGCAGACACTGCACAGGGATGAATAGCTCAGTTGGTGGAGTGCTGAGCCAATGCTTGCAGGTTCGATCCAAGCTTAGTCGGGTGGTATTTGATTGTGCTCAAAAACGTTAGCCTCTTGTCCGTGGATTTACAGGCACGTAAATGAGTTTCTGTGCAAAACAAACCCGCCACATCGGCTACTCCGAAAACCGTAACACTTGTCAGTGGAATGGAAAACTATTATTATTATTATTATTATTATTATTATTATTATTATTATTATTATTATTATTATACGCAGCCAATGGTTAGAATTACACATAAAAGTACTAGTTCTGTGGCTACGATCACATCAACACTCGTAAACCTACAAGCTTAAATTCTTTCCTCGTTGCAATGTCCGAGAGGTCAGGTCAGTTTGAGAGATTTACTTTTTCAATTTCTTAGGGTTCTTTAGATCTTATTTTAAGTTAAAAGTAAAATACATGACGGCAGCCTGAATGACTGCGCGTAAAGGTGGATGCAGAAAATAGCAAGAGGGCAATGTTAATGATTGGATGCGGACAATCAGTAATGAACATATCCAATGAAACTGAGCGAATGAATCGACTGAGGTGATGAAGTTAGATGAGATGAATTTAGTAAGATATATTAGCTATTTTGAAATTATAATTCAGGTTCTTGTGATTTGGACTCAATGGACAACTGGAGGTACTGTGTCTATGACCATGATATCAACCTTCACGGAAACTACAAACTTATATCCTTTGCTTTGTGGTATATTATCTAATTACCTCGGCTGAAAGTGGCACGAGAAAGAGAGGAAGATAATATTACTTAGCCTCACTCTTATCAGTTTGCCAACGGCCGTAGCCGTGTTGAAACACCGGATCCCGTGAGATCTCCGAAGTTAAGCAACATTGGGCGTGGTCGAGATTTGGATGGGTAGCCACGCGCTGTTGGTGGGGATAGGGGAATGGAGGAGCGGAAGGGAACTGGCCACCCTACCGTACGTAAACTCCGGCTCAGGCACACCTCTGCGGAGGTTCGGACCTGCCTTCGGGCAGAATACACCCTTACCTTACCTTATCAGTTTTATTGCAATTATCAGGAATACCAGACAAAATAAAATATCAGACTCAGATTCCATTTAGCACTGTTTCGTTATTACGAGGTTACTTTATAACGACTCTATGCTAATTGTAATAATTACAAAATTGTTTGGCAGAGGAATGGGAAATGATATTGAACCCGACAGGGGCATGATCCAAGGACCTTGGGTTGATATCGATCTCCGTAATTACGCACGCAATGCTATTAAAGGGAAAGAATGCTGAAAATGATTAATATTCATATCATTAATGGAGGTCATACCGAAACTAATTAATATTCATACCATTGAGAGAGATAAACTGTGTCTTTTAAAATTATTCTACGAGGTTTCTTTGTCTGCGACTTGTTGCGCAGTATTATCCTTTGTGTAGCGGGGGCCCCGCAGATGAAGCCAAGCCAACTTAGACCCGGGAGGGGTTATGAATGGGGATTCCCTGTGACATCACTCGAGAGAAGACATCCCTCCTCAAGACTCACAGAAGGAGGGGAAACTAACTTTTTCGAAACGAAATATAGGAGCCATCTTGGACTCGGACTGGCCAACTTAATTACCTACAATCTAGAAAATTAATGAAACTCGAATTAGGGGCTCATCTCCCGATTTAAAAGGGATAAATCTTACTGGGACATTTATTTAGAATGTTTAATGTCCTCTTCCGTGATAACTTTCAGCAGAAGAAAGAATACTGTGTTGTTTCTGCGTGGAAAAGTACTGAGGCCATCTGGTTATTCTCATGACACGTCCTCGACGGAGGGACTTCACCCCGTGTGGTAGGGGAAGCAGAACAGATTTTAATTAATTTAAAGAGATTCACCGAAGGATAAGTGAGTGGTTATGTCTCAATCGCACCAACTAGATACCGGTCACCGATCACCCGTACTATCCTACCTCGAGTACGCCGGGAATAGGCGCTACGCAAATTAGTGGAAGGGGTATTGCTCCCTTGTAAAAACTACTGCAGGAACGGACAAGCGTGAGTCGGGGTGAGAGGCTTGTAGGCGGCGAAGCTACGCTCGGTTAAGCCCTCGTTAGTTCTTTGTTCATGTGAAGTTAACTCCTAATTTTAGTGAAATAATACAGTTTGCATAAACAGTGTATAATTCGATCTCTGTGACGGCTGTGTTAACTTTTTAGAAAACCGTGATGTGTATAGTAATATGATTATCATTACGGTAGTATAATAATCTGACGTAGCAGCAGATTGAATAGGAAAACCGAGAGATAGACGAGATTCGGTACTGAACCGCGGGCTACGTAATAGCTTACGAGATCGTGACCGGACGTTCACAGTGAACGCTGTTAACCGAAGTGTGAATTAAACAGTGACGTTGTGTGTGCACAGGATTAGCGGCCAAGGACCCCACCAGCATCGAACAATGGATCTTCAACTCCAAGATGGAATGGAAACTGAAGTAACCACCGTGGTGCCCATGGAGGAGGAGTAAGCTCAGGATGGACCTCCTGAGTTGGCGCAGGTGTCATCATCATGTGATAGAGATGAGTACAAAATTCTAATATCTGGCATGCATAGAAGGGATGGGAATATTTGTTGTAAACTGACGCTATAAGAGATTAAAGATGTAGTCTTGTTGAAATAGAGCGCCGGAATGGGCGCGTAGTTATTAATCCTTAGTTTAGGAAACCGACAACAGGTCTGAGTAATTGAGTGTAAATAATTTAGGGAATATATACTCTAGCTTTGCATGGGATAGAGATTCATTCGATTATTTCTTTCTTGGGAGATTCTGTGTGTTTATTTGCGTCAGAAGACCAGGAATAATTAGTTTATGGGAGTGCAGTGAGAGTAGTTATTAGAGTATTCATTAATTTGATAAGTGTATGGTATGTGAAACGGTAAGTGCTATAGTACGTAAGGCACGCAGCTGCGAGATTCAACGGCCGGACTGACACCCACAACAAAAAAACTCCACCCTATGAAATACTTAGATAGGGAGTGATAAGTTTAAATTGATTCTGTGATTAAATATACCAGGAAGTGATCATAATAAGTGTGTTAAACATCGATTCGTGTGAAAATTAATTAATTAATGCATGTATTGCCGTGTGACGATAAAGTAGCCATGTGCCGACCATCGATTAATTAGCAGTCAGTAATCAGATGTTAATTGCCGCGCGAGTGCGTAATTGTGTTGTAATTGCTGTATATATTCCGCGCGATGACCATGTATAAGCAAGGTAGCGGGTAAGCTATGTAGAACGGCAATAATAATAATAATAATAATAATAATAATAATAATAATAATAATAATAATAATAATAGTAGTAATAATAATAATAATAATAATAATAATAATAATAATAATAATAATAATAATAATAATAATAATAACAATCAGGCAAAGATTACCATTATGATACGGGAGTCGAGTTGTAAAAAAATGATATGATACTGCTGGGTAGATATGTGTTTAATTCAAAGTGATTTGCGCGAGTCTGGTAAGGCCGCAGGATATTGGAGATGTACTTCCGCGTGAAATGTTACGGTTCCCTTTGGAAAGGGAAGGTTGTGTGGGTGTTGACCCATTGAGGGTGGTCAACCGCCGTCTGGCCTTGGCCCAGTGTGTTTCTTTTTTGTTTGAATGTCCCGTAAGCGAGGAAGGAGGGACTTGGCTGTGGAAATGAAGTTGGTTTCTTTCAACGGCAAAAATAATGTGATTTACCTAACACAGCAGAGCAGTGCATTAATTAACAAGCGACCCGCCGATAATGGTAATGTTTGCCAATGAATCGTTGTTAATTGTGCGAGTATAATTAGATAGGGATTACAGGACCCTGCCTTCATCGCAAGAGGTTGTCAGTTCGATGCTCAACGTAGGCATTGGAGGCCTACAACGTCAGAAGAAAGATCAAGTGCCTTTTATGTATTTTTCTTGCATATCATGTACCATTTATGTGTTTTTTTATGTCATGTGTGGTTGTACATAAGGTCAGTGGTGGTTCTGTCCATCAGCTTGGCGACGTTCAGGATAGCGAGGGTCGGGTTCGAACCCAGATGTTGTATCATATGTGTGTATTTTATTTTACGTCATTTCATTGGGAAATCTAGGTCTTTATTAGAATAGGGATTGCTCAGATGTGTTGTCGGTCGCATGTTAGATTATGTGCTAGCGATAATATAGCCTCAGTGTTATGATAAAATTACCATTCGCTATATGTCACGATACATCGCTCCGCGATAAACGTACTCGTTTCTATCACGTATAACGGACAGACGTCCGCCAAACAAACTACAACGAACATTTGTAAATTTTAATGTAATTCATTAGGGTTATTTTATGCGTCATTTCCCATCATCATTAAGGTTCAATAAACCGGTTTGTGAGTTTTATATTTTTAATTCGAATGTGTTCTCATTTTTAGCTATATGCACCGCTTCTCCTCCCTTGTACGCCTCTAAGTTGACTTTAGTTCAGCGCCTATTTATTTCATACTTCTTGACCCTTCAGCGACCCTGTAGATTCCACGCCGGTGCCATATAGAGAGGGGGCGGGTGCAATATGTAGCACAGAACTAGCAGAGATCGCAATGCTAGGTGCGGAGAGCAGTTCATGGACGGAAACTTGAAGAAATAAAAATATATAGTATAACTTGCCGAAAGCTAATCACAAATAATGTAAATAGGCACACTTGTACAGATACTGGAACTACAAAAGCTATCCGATAGTAAATATTTCTGGGCCTCATAACATTTTTCAAAAATTACTATGTATTTTTTAAAATACTCATTCTCCTAAATTTTATTGCATTGATCAGGATTACCAGCCAAATTAAAAAATCAGACCCAGATACCACTTAGCACTGTTTCGTTTTATCACGACTGTGTGTTAATTTTAATAATTACAAAATTGTTTGGCAGTGGAATGGGAAATGTTAACCATAGTTTCGAGATTTAAAGTGCCAAGCCAAGTGAAGACGTTAACATTTACATTAATCTATATTAGAATACATTCTACAACAAAGATTATAAACATATCGACATTCACAATTTCAGAATTATTATGCATTTACTTTTCTTTTTTTGCTAGGGGCTTTACGTCGCACCGACACAGATAGGTCTTAGGGCGACGATGGGATAGGAAAGGCCTAGGAGTTGGAAGGAAGCGGCCGTGGCCTTAATTAAGGTACAGCCCCAGCATTTGCCTGGTGTGAAAATGGGAAACCACGGAAAACCATCTTCAGGGCTGTTGATAGTGGGATTCGAACCTACTATCTCCCGGATGCAAGCTCACAGCCACGCGCCTCTACGCGCACGGCCAGCTCGCCCGGTGCATTTACATTTCTTGACCAATGTCGTAGCATGTACCATGTTACATGCACAGCTTTCGTGGCTGTTTAATATTATTAAGATGTAACAGTGTAATATCTAAGAAAATATTGAGACAATCAAGTCAGTAGTTTGCCTGAATTAATTTATTATATTGTAATGCACATATCCTGGTAAAAAATTAAGTTATGCATTTCGGGTATTTGTAATTTTTTAAAGTTCGTTTTACGTCACACCCACACAGATAGGTCATATGACGACGATAGGATAGGAAAGGCCTAGGCGTGGAAGGAAGTGGCCGTGTCCTTAATTAACTTACGCACTGTCGGCAGCCCTGAAAATGGTTTTCCGTGGTTTCCCATTTTCACACCAGGCAAATGCTGGTGCTGTACCTTAATTAAGGCCACGGCCGCTTCCTTCCCACTCCTAGCCCTTCCCTGCCCCATCGTCGCCATAAGACCTATCTGTGTCGGTGCGACGTAAAGCAACTAGCAAAAAAAATAATAACTTACGGCCACAGCATTTGCCTGGTGTGAAAATGGGGAAAAACGTAAAACCACCTTCAGGGCTTCCGACAGTGGGGCTCGAACTGTAAACAATAGTAATGTTATTGTTTTTATTCCGAATAGCCACTTGTGAAAGTTTTCGAAGACGCCGTGGTACCGGAATATCGCCCCGCAGGAGTCCTTTTACGTGCCAGTAAATCTACCGGCAAGAGGCTGATGTATTTGAGTACCTTCAAATACCAGCGGACTGAGCTGGAATCGAACTTGCCAACTTCAGAATTTCAGCGCCTCAAACATCTGGGCCACTCAGCCAGGCTCAGGTATTTGTATGTTAAAACTATACATATACTTGGTAAGAATCAGACAACCATTTTCCGTGACTTGTCAACTCATCCTACTTGTATACTAAGAGGGATTGTAATTTTGGAAAAAGCCATGGCCATGAATTTCCATGTGTAAACAGTCACGTGCATCTGAAAAATACAGAACGGAAAATTTGTCAGCCTGGATCTATCCAAGCACCTGCTTAGGAAAGGATAGTGTGATGGAACAAAACAGAATTTCCGTTTGAGTGAAGTAGAAGAGCCGAATAACGAGAACATGAATACGTAGGAATTGTTAGACCAGAGGGGATAGTGTATTCTGATTCAGAGTATTCATGAGATCATAACATTACTCATTTCGTTCTGTGGATACTTATTCCGATTGTGACTCACATTCTGTACTCACTGATTGTGGATTATGACTGTTGACAATGTATCGTCCTGCAATCCTATATTTGTGAAGTTTGAGTGAGTAGAACTCTGTCAGTATTATAAGTACCGGGCAAGTTGGCCGTGCGGTTAGGGCCGCGCAGCTGTGAGCTTGCATCCGGTAGATAGTGGGTTCGAATCCTCCTGTCGGCATCCCTGAATATGGTTGTCCGTGGTTTCCCATTTTCACACGAGGCAAATGCTGGGGCTGCATCTTAATTAAGGCCACGGCCGCTTCCTTCCCACTCCTAGCCCTTCCCTACCCCATCGTCGGCATAAGACCTATCTGTGTCGGTGCGACTTAAAGCAAGTTCTAAAAGAAAAGTATTATAAATGAAGGACAGACTGTGGTCTGTCTCATTTCGATCGCGTATGAACTATCGTCAGTCTGTTGGGCTACACGTGGATAAAAATTATCCAGTGTAACAGGTTGGATAGCACTTTATGTCAGCGGTGACTGGTTGTGTCGACCACGTGAGAGGATGGAGATACGTGCACTGACATAGTACGGCGGGAGTTTGGAGACATATCATCCTAGGGAAGTCGAAGCGGGAACGGTTCTGGAGTTCCAGGACAAGAGGCGTTGGATCCAGTCACGGAAGCAGTATTCCGTTCGAGTGGCCATCTATTCTGAAGGTAGGATATAAGTGGATAATAACATATTGGAGTGGGATTTTTCGGATTCTAACAGAAAATTGTAAATTCTAATTGGTAAAATTGTAGCCTATATGATCTTGTTTTCCTTTGTTGAATATATATAGATATATGGGTCAGATATGAATAATTAAATTAACTTAAGGTAGCTTCGTTAGCATGCTCCTATCATTTTCTGACGTTTGGAGGAGTAGTAGGTAAGGCCCAGTCACCAGAGTACCAGTTTTGCAGCTTTTGTGAACACGACCTGAGAGAAATCCTTTACTCTATACCCTTTATTATTATTGTTACTACCGGGCGAGTTGGCCGTGTGGTTAGGAGCACGCAGCTGTGAACTCGCATCCGGGAGATAGTGGGTTCGAACCTCACTGTCGGGAGCCCTGAAGATGGTTTTCCGTGGTTTCCTATTTTTACACCAGGCAAATGAAGGGGCTGTACCTTAAATAAGGCCACAGCGCTTCCTTCACATTCCTAGGCCTTTCCTGTCCCACTGTCGCAATAGCCAATTATTACTACTGTTATTGATATTTTCTAAATTGAGCGATATAATGGTGACATCTGGCGCCCATTTACCTGCATTTTCAACAAATTATATTTCATTATTATTATCATCGTTTTTTTTTTCATTCACTTATTCACTTATTTTTAACTTTATTTCACTGGAAGTCTTCTTCTTCTTCTTCATGTGTTTACCCTCCAGGGTCGGTTTTTCCCTCGGACTTGGCGAGGGATCGCACCTCTGCCGCCTCAAGGGCAGTGTCCTGGAGCTTCAGACTCTTGGTCGGGGGATACAACTGGGGAGTATGACCAGTACCTCGCCCAGGCGGCCTCATCTGCGATGCAGAAGAGGGGCCTGGCGGGGGATGGGAAGATTGGAAGGGATAGACAAGGAAGAGGGAAGGAAGCGGCCGTGGCCTTAAGTTAGGGACCATCCCGGCATTCGCCTGGAGGAGAAGTGGGAAACCACGGAAAACCACTTCCAGGATGGCTGAGGTGGAAATCGAACCCACCTCTACTCAGTTGACCTCCCGAGGCTGAGTGGACCCCGTTCCAGCCCTCGTACCACTTTTCAAATTTCGTGGCAGAGCCGGGAATCGAACCCGGCCTCCGGGGGTGGCAGCTAATCACGCTAACCACTACACCACAGAGGCGGACTCACTGGAAGTCGCCAAGTGATAATTACATTCCATTATGGTTCGAAAAGTATTATTAACATATTTATTTTTAGGGACAATATATATGCTATTTGCTTTACGTCGCACCGCCACAGATAGGTCTTATGGCGACGATGGGATAGGAAAGGCCTAGGCATGGGAAGGATCTGGTACTGGCCTACGACTAACATCTCCTGTGTCTCCAAATCGTCTCCAAGGCCTGGAAATGACGCTTTGTGGCACATCGAATGATATGGCGACTTCGGTCTGTTTCTGGCCTACTTCCAGGCGGCCGAGTATTCTACCCTGCAAAACGGGGTCCAAATGGCGTCGTAGTGCCATAATGTTGTCACGTTCACCACGAGGCTACACTCCGCACACTGTAACAGGGCAAACAGACTGAGTGAATATGGGACGCAGGCACTGGCTGTGTTTACCTTGCGGTTACGCCGGTAGTCAAAGATTTCCTATACAGAGCGAACACGTAAGGTTGGTAGGTGCATATATCGTGCGATTTGCGGTCTATTTCCTGTTGCCCTACTTACTCGTAACTTATGCTTAATTTATGGACACTAGCGTATATTACAGTGTGAATTACTTTTAGTACAAAAATGACTTTGACGTATTATGGTAAGGTTAATCTTAATTCTTTACATTTGTGTTTGTGAATGGTACTTGAATTTTTCAATGTCTAAGATATCACACCACTGATGTAATTTTAATATAATAATAATAATAATAATAATAATAATAATAATAATAATAATAATAATAATAATAATAATAATGATAATATTGTTTTGAGCAGTTTCTGAAATTCTTGAATACTTTGATACAAATATGCAGATTACTTACTAAGGAAAATAGAGCTATTTTCGTGAATAAATATATTTTATTACCTTATGCTCTAATGAATCTAAAGGACCCAAATTAAGACATGTACACACTTTCAATGAAAAATTGTCGATCTTTGTAATTATACAATTCATGCACTCCGAATCAAGCCAACAAATAAAACCATAATACACAGTTTAATCCAATTTTACAGGCTTTTACTAAATTTAATTCTGGGTTTAAGATAATATTAACTCACCCTATCTTCGGAAATTATGCCAACATTATTCTTGTGCAGGAAGCTTCCGTGAAAGAACCAAGTACAGTATAGTACTGTTCCAACGAGATGACCGCTCACGCATCGTGCTGTGTTGTGTTGATTCTTGTTAACTTGTTGCCCTCCATTCAACATGTCTGTAAACAGTGGAGTGGAGTGTGCAGTACAAAGAGATCATTATCTGTGCCCTGTGTTTGTCAACCTGTACATACAATACAGCGTTACCCACACTTCAAGTTAATCCTATGTCCACGAAGAGATCCGCTCGTTGATATTACTCCTTGAGCAAGGTAAGATGGTTAACTCGCGGCAGGAAAAATTCTCGGTTCGTATCTCATTGAAACTTAAAGATCATGACGATATTTGACGTAAAAATCGATATGCATGAGAATGAAAACTACATTTATACTTACTTGAATGAATCACACAAAAGGAGAATGATATTTTACGTTTGATGAGAATTAATACAGAATGCTGAATAGTCTAGTCTTGAGAGGCTGTATCATATAATATGGAAGCATTCGTCGCAAATAAGTAAGATTTGTGGGCAGATTTCTTACTACTACAACTTAAATATAATCGTCTTGAAAAAAATAAAAAAATTAAACACTTCTTTTTGACACGTTTGACGCACCTTGTTGGTGTCTTGTTACGTTCTCTATGATACTTGTGAACTTGGCCTAGCATTACGGTCGGATGGCCTTTCTTACTCCAACACCATGTGGAGGGATGTTTCTGTGGTCGTTGACTGTGTTGTTGTGGATTGTATGTGAATGAAGACAAGTGTATTAAGATAAACACAGTCACCCAGTAGCCGGACCAAAGAAATTAAGCAGCACGACTAAAGTACCTGATTCACCCGAGAACCTCTGAACTTCACGCCGCAGCGCTAGCTATTCAGCCAAGGAGTCAGACGTCTCGGAAGGTACATGGCACTAACATAACAACTTTGTGAAAAATGTGATGATTAGTGGCTAAGACGTTAAACGTGTAACCCCACCAAGGTGAGTGGATCTGCAGAAGTAATGTGCGTTAGCGCGGCGACATAAGTGCAACAGTACAGTCTGGTTCAGTCCAGTCGTGGGCTAGGTCGCGTATCTTTTAATGTGCTAGTGATGGGGCGTAAAGGGAACAAAGTTACACATTAACAAGCTCGGCGTCATATCACAAAGTCATTTATTTTGTAATCGAGAGAAGAATGAAGGTGTGAAAATACACCTGTTACAAATGCCTCTGAACGTGTTATCGCCTCTACCGGCTGTAGTAAGAAAAAATATGGAAAATATGAAAAGAGGGGTCCGCCTCAGTGGTGTAGTGGTTAGTGTGATTAGCTGCCACCCCCAGAAGCCCGGCTTCGATTACGGCTCTGCCACGAAATTTGAACAGTGGTACGAGGGCTGGAACGGGGTCCACTCAGCCTCGGGAGGTCAACTGAGTAGAGAGGGGTTCGATTCCCTCCTCAGCCATCCTGTAACGGGTATTCCGTTGTTTTCCCACTTCTCCTCCAGGCAAATGCCGGGATGGTACCCAACTTAAGGCTATGGCCGCTTCCTTCCCTCTTCTTTGTGTATCCCTTCCAAACTTCCCATTACCCACCAAGGCATCTCTTCAGATTAGCAGGTGAGGCCCCCTGGGCGAGTTACTGATTATTATCCCCAGATATATCCCCCGACCTAGAGTCTGAAGCTGCAGGACACTGCCCTTGGGGCGGCAGAGGTGAGATCCCTCGCTGAATCCGAGGGAAATCCGAGCCTGAAGGTAAACAGATGAGGAAGAAATACGGTACTCCAGTTTGCTTAGCATGGTAATATAGTAATAAAATACGGTTTTAAGGTCTGGAAATTGATCTACACTATTAATACTGAACTGACCTTTGTTTCTTGTTTGCTCTTGGTTTTACGTCGGACTGACTCAGACCGGTCTTGATGCGACGATGGGATAGGTCAGGGCTAGAAGTGGGAAGAAAACGTCCGTTGTCTTAATTAAGATACAGTCGCACCATTTCCCTGGTGTGAAAATTGGAAACTACGGAAAACCATCTTTAGAGATGCCGATAGTGATATTCGAACCCATTATCTCTTGAATGCAAGTTAACAGCTACGTGACGGAAGCGCGCAGCCAACTCAGTTAGTAGTGTAAATACCTGATTTTAGGTTCAATGCTTGTTCACATCGACACAATTGAACTTACAGTAAGAACTATCAAGGGTCTTTCAGCAGTTGTATTTATTAATAAAACACCGGTGAATGATATTTAAAATCTAATTTCCACTGCGTAGTGTGACAAGAGTAGAATTTGTGAACCATCACTTGTATTTCATTTTAAAATTAATCTATATATATAAAGTAGCTTGTCCTGAATGACTGACTGACTGATTCATCATCGCCGAGCCAAAACTACTGGACATAAAGAAATGAAATTTTGGGCATAGATTCATAATAAGATGTAGGTGCTCGCTAAGAGAGGATTTTTGGATATTCCGTCGCTAAGGGGGTGAAAAGGGGGGTGAAATTTTAAAATGAGTGTGTCTATATCTCAAAACTTTAAAAGTTTACAGATGTGAAAATTGGTATTTAGAATCTTCTTTAAAAATAAGGAAACACGTATTTTTTTGTTTTCAGACAATCCCAATAGGAGGGGTGAAAAAGGGTGAAAAAGGGGTTGAATGCCTTTAATCCGGATACGCTACTTATATATCAGAAACTGAAGATATTACAGACCTCAAAAATGGTACTTTTGATCGCTGTGAAAAATAAAGAAACACATTTTTTTTGTTTTTAGAAAATCCAATTAATGCGAGGGTGAAAGGGGGGGTGAATTTTTAAAATGAGTGCATCTATATCTCAAAAGTTTTAAAGTTTAGAGATGTAAAAATTAGTATTTAGAATCTTCATTAAAAATAAAGGAACACGTATTTTTTTGTTTTCGGAAAATCCCAATAGGAGGGGTGAAAAGGGGTGAAAAATGTGTTGAATGCCTTTAAAGAGAATACATATATCTCAGAAACTGAAGATATTACAGACTTCAAAATTGGTACATTTCATCGCTTTCAAAAATAAAGAAACACATATTTTTTTGTTTTTGGAAAATCCAATTAATGCGAGGGTGAAAAGGGGGGTGAATTTTTAAAATGAGTGCATCTATATCTCAAAAGTTTTAAAGTTTAGAGATGTAAAAATTGATTAAAAATAAAGGAACACGTATTTTTTTTGTTTTCGGAAAATCCCAATAGGAGGGGTGAAAAGGGGTGAAAAATGGGTTCGGATGCCTTTAAAGAGAATACTTATATCTTAGAAACTGAATATATTAAAGACCTGAAAATTGGTATTTGGGATCTACTTTAATATAAAGAAACAGGTATTTTTTCGTTTTGGGGAAATCCAAATAATAAGGGGTGAAAAGGGGGATGAAATTTTTAAAATGAGTGTATCTATATCTCAAAGCTTTTAAAGTTTATAGATGTAAAATTTGGTATTTAGAAATCTCCTTTAAAAATAAAGAAACACGTACTTTTTTGTTTTCGGAAAATCCTAATAGGAAGGTTGAAAAAGGGTGAAAAATAGGTTGAATGCCTTTAATGAGGCTACTTATATTTCAGAACCTGAAGATATTACAGACCTGAAAATTGGTATTTGGGATCTACTTTAAAAATAAAGAAACAGGTATTTTTTCGTTTTTGGAAAATCCAAATAATGGGTGGTGAAAAGGGGGGGTTAACTTTTAAAATGAGTGTGTCCACATCTTAAAACTTTAAACGTTTACAGATGTAAAAACTGGTGTTTAGAATCTCCCTTAAAAATAAAGGAACACGTATTTCTTTGTTTTCTCTAAATCCCAATAGGAGGGGTGTAAAAGGGTGAAAAATGGGTTGAATGCCTTTAATGAGGATACATATATCCCAGAAACTGAAGATATTACAGAACTGAAAATTTGTAAATGGGATCTCCTTTAAAAATATAGAAACACGTATATTTTTGCGTTTGGAAAATTCAATTAATGGCGGTTAAACAGGAGTGGCAAATTGGGGTGAATTTTTTGAAAGACTTTATCTACAGAATATCTGAGAAGCGTAAAATGTTACAGACGTAAATAGTGGGTATTTGGAATCTACTGTAAGTGTAAAGAAACATAGGTGATTTGTCTTTGGAAACTCCACTTAAGGGAAACTAAAATGGGGTGAAATTTTAAAATGAGAATTTTTACAGTATATCTCAAAAAAATTAACATGTACAGAAGTGAAAAACGGTCATTTTTTATAATATTAAAAATAAAGACAAGTGTATTTTTAGTTTTCGGAAATACAACTTGGGTAGTGGGGGGTGGGGGGGGTAAAAGTGACTGAAAATGGTGTTGAATTCTTTTAATTAGACTACTGATATCTCAAAAATGAAGATGTTACACACGTAAAATTTTATTTTTGGAATCTGCTTTAAAAGTAAACAAACACGTATTCTCGGAAAATCCAATGAAGGGGGTTTGGGGGGTTAAAGGATTGAAAAAATTAATTGACTTAATTGTATGAGAATACATACATCTAATAAAAACTAAACTTGTTACAGACGTGAAAATTGGTATTTTGATCTTCTTTAAAAACAAAGAAAAGCGCGTTTTGGGGGAAACAATCTTGGGGGGGGGGGGCGGGAGTGAAAAGGAGTTGAATTCCTTTCATGAGGACACATAAATCAAAAACTGAAGAGGTTAGAGTGGTGATAATTGGTATTTAGAAGATCCTTTACTATTAAAGGAACAAGTATTTTTTGCTTTAATATCACTTTGTGAGGGAGGGGGGGGGGGGGAGTGTGGAAGGAAGTTAAAAACGTGACATATTTTTAAGGGGATACTTATATCTCAAAACTGAAGGTAATAAACGTGAACATTGGTATTTGGAATCTCCTTTAAACATAAAGAAACACACCTTCTTTTAATTTTTTGGAGGGTGGGGGTAAATAAACTTAACGGCGGTGCGGTGTAAAAGGAGGTGAGACCAATTGATTTTACTGTTCGTAATGTACTTATAAGGAGCCGCCGTTGCTCAGTCGTCAGGGCACCGGCCTCTCACAGCTGGGTCCCATGTTTCAAATTCCGGTCACTCCATGTGACATTCGTGCTGGACAAAATGGAGGCGGGACAGGTTTTTCTCCGGATACTCCGGCTTTCCCTGTCATCATTCATTTCAGCAACAATGTCCAATATTTCATTTCATTTGTCACTCATCGATCATTGCCCCAGAGGGGAGCTTCGGCAGCCGGCACAATTCCTATTGTCGCCGCTAAATGGGGCTTTATTCATTCCATCACTGATCCTGTCGAATGATAGGAAACAGGCTGTAAACTTGCGATGTACTTATTCTGATCATAAACCGATCATTTTTAATCTTTCCTGGGTTCTTTTTCAACTGCCATATTTTCCTTCGGAGAACGTTCTTAGATTAGAGTAGATTCTCCTGGCATATAAATAAAAATTTAAACACATTTGAAATAAACGATAGGAATGAGATTGGCCGTCAAATTGTTCACCTCTATACTAAGGTCAATAATACACGGAGGTATGTCATTCGTATCGCCAGAAATTCCGCACACTTGCCTACGCGCAACAATGGTGCTGGTCACATTGTTAGCAATGACAATGGCAGCAGATGTATTTTACCGCCAAGTAGCGGTCTTGCATATTCCTGTGGGGTCCAGAACATCAATAATAATAATAATAATAATAATAATAATAATAATAATAATAATAATAATAATAATAATAATAATAATAATAATAATAATAATAATAATAATATCCTGGACCGTCGTCAACATGTGCGGACCGTGCTGGAAACGGGTCCTGGATGGGTAATGACTACGATTGCAGTCCGGCCGCCGGTTTAGTACCGCCAAGGCACCTAAGAGGACACCACGCCGGATCTCCTCAAGGATTTGATCCACATTAAAAATGCTTGTAGGAAAGCATGGCTAAGATTTAGGAACCCAACAGACCGGGTGGAATACCTGGACCTAGCCCGGGAAATACGAAATCGATTGCTGGAAAGAAAGATTGAAAAATGGGAGGAACGTTGCCGTAATCTCTCAGTAAACGAGTCACATCACGAATATCGGCGGGTTGTATATAAAACGATAAGCATTCAATTATAAATTTCAGTATATTACCGTAGCGAAGCACGGGTATCTTGCTAGTCTATATATATAAAATAACTTGTCCTGACTGACTGACTGACTGATTCATCATCGCCGAGCCAAAACTACTGGACATAAAGAAATGAAATTTTGAGGATATATTCATATTAAGATGTAGGTGCTCGCTAAGAGAGGATTTTTGGATATTCCTTCGCTAAGGGGGTGAAAAGAGGGGTGAAATTTTAAAATGAGTGTATCTATATCTCAAAACTTTAAAGTTTACAGATGTAAAAATTGGTGTTTAGAATCTTCTTTAAAAATAAGGAAACACGTATTTTTTGTTTTCAGAAAATCCCAATAAGAGGGGTGAAAAAGGGTGAAAATGGGGAAAAATGGGTTGAATGCCTTTAATCAGGATACCGGTACTTATATCTCAGAAACTGAAGATATTACAGACCTGAAAATTGGTACATTTGATCTCTTTTAAAAATAAAGAAACACGTATTTTTTGTTTTTGGAAAATCCAATTAATGGGAGGGTGAAGAGGGGGTGAATTTTTAAAATGAGTGAATCAATATCTCCAAACGTTTAAAGTTTGCAGATATTAAAATTGGTATTTAGAATCTTCATTAAAAATAAAGAAACATGTATTTTTTCGTTTTCGGAAAATCGCAATAGGAGGAGTGAAAAGGGGTGAAAAAGGGGTTAAATGCCTTTACTGAGGCTACTTATATCTCAGAAAATGAAGTAATTACAGACCTGAAAATTGGTGTTTGGGATCTCTTTTAAAAATAAAGAAACACGTATTTTTTTGTTTCTGGAAAATCCAATTAAAGGGGGGTGAAAAGGGGGTTATATTTTAAAATGAGTGTATCTATATCTCAAAACTTTTAAAGGTTATAGATGTGATCATTGGTATTCAGAATCTCCTTTAAAAATAAAGAAACATGTATATTTTGTTTTCGGGAAATCCTAATAGGATGGGTGGATAAGTTTGAAAAAGTTGTCCAATGCCTTTCATGAGTCTACTTATATTTCAGAACCTGAAGATATTACAGACCTGAAAATTGGTGTTTGGGATCTCCCTTAAAATAAAGAAACACGTATTTTTTTTGGTTTCGGAAAATCCAATTAATGGGGGGGGTGAAAAGGGGGTGATTTTTTAAAATGAGTGTATTTATATCTCAAAACTTTTAAAGTTTATAGATGTAAAAATTGGTATTTAGAATCTCTTTTAAAAATAAAGAAACACGTATTCTTTTGTTTCCGGAAAATCCCAATAGGAAGGGTGTAAAAGGATGAATAATGGGTTGAATGCCTTAAATGAGGCTACTTATATTTCAGAACCTGAAGATATTACAGACCTGAAAATTGGTATTTGGGATCTACTTTAAAAGTAAAGAAACACGTATTTTTTTGTTTTTGAAAATTCCAAATATTGGAGAGTGAAAAGGGGGGGGGGGTGAAATTTTTAAAATGAGTGTGTCTACATCTTAGAACTTTAAAATTTACAGATGTAAAAATTGGTAGTTAGAATCTCCTCTAAAAATAAAGTAACACGTATTTTTTTGTTTGCTGTAAATCGCAATAAGTGAGGTGCAAAAGGGTGAAAAATGGGTTGAATGCCTTTAATGAGGATACATATATCTCAGAAACGAAAGATATTACAGAACTGAAAATTTGTATATGGGATCTCCTTTATAAATAAAGACACACGTATTTTTTAATTTTTGGAAAATCCAATTAATGGCGGTTAAACAGGAGTGACAAACTGGGGTGAATTTTTTGGAAGAAGATATCTACAGAATATCTTGGAAACGTAAAATGTTACAGGCGTAAAAAGTGGATGTTTGGAATCTCCTGGTATTTTTTATCTCTATTAAACATAAAGAAACGTGTACTTTTAGTTTTCGGAAATGCCACTTGGGTGGAGGGGGGGGGGTAAATGTAACTGAAAATGGTGTTGAATTCTTTTCATTAGGCTACTGATATCTCTAAAATGAAGATGTTACAGACGTGAAATTTGATACTTGCAATCTGTTTTAAAAGTAAAGAAACACGTATTCTCGGAAAATCCAATGAAGGGGGGGGGGGGTGAAATAATTGAAAATTTAATTGACTTAATTGTATGAGAATACATACATCTAATAAAAATTAAAGCTGTTACAGGCGTGAAAATTCGTATTTGGATCTCCTTTAAAAACAAAGAAAAACGCGTTTTTGGGAGGAAACCATCTTGGAGGGCGAGAGTGTAAAGGAGTTGAATTCCTTTCATGAGGACACATAAATCAAAATCTGAAGAAGTTAGAGTCGTGATAATTGGTATTTAGAAGATCCTTTACTATTAAAGAAACAAGTATTTTTTGCGGGAATATTCAATTAGTGGGGTGTTGGGGAGTAGTGTGAAATGAAGTGAAAAAATAAATTATTTTTATGGGGATACTTATATCTCAAAACTGAAGGTAATAGACGTGAACATTGGTGTTTGGAATCTCCTTTAACCATAAAGAAACAAGCTTTCTTTTAATTTTTTTTTTTGGGGGGGGAGTGGGTGGCGGTAAATAAACTTAACGCTGGTGGGGTGTAGAAGGAGGTGAGACCAATTGATTTTACTGTTCTTAATGTACTTATAAGGATCACCCGTTGCTCAGGCGGCAGCACGCCGGCCTCTCACAGCTGGGTTCCGTGGTTCAAATCCCGGTCACTACATGTGTCATTCGTGCTGGACAAAACGGAGGCGGGACAGGTTTTTCTCCGGATACTCCGGTTTTCCCTGTCATCAGCCATTACAGCAACACATAATAGTAACAATAATAATAATAATAATAATAATAATAATAATAATGTTCCGGACCGTCGTCAGTTGTGCGCTGGAAACGGCTCCTGGACTGGTAATGACTAAGAATGCAGTCCGGCCGCGGGTTCAGTGCCGCCAAGGCACCAAATATGACACCACGCCGGTTCTCCTGAAGGATTTTATCTATATTAAAAATGATTATAATAAAATATGTCAAAGATTTAGTGACCCAACTGACCGGGAGGAATACCTGAGCCTAGCCCGGGAAGTACGAAATCGATTGCTGGAAAGGAAGATTGAAAAATGGCAGGAAACATGCCGTAATCTAATAGAAAACGAGTCAGATCGGGAATTTTGGTGTATTCTCGCCGAAAACGAGTCAGATCGCGAATTTCGGCGGATTATATATCTAAAACAATAAGCATTCAATTATAAATTTCAGTATAATACCGTAGCGAAGCACGGGTATCTTGCTAGTCTATATATATAAAGTAACTTGTCCTGACTGACTGACTGACTGATTCATCATCGCCGAGCCAAAACTACCTGACATAAAGAAATGAAATTTTGGGCATAGATTCATATTAAGATGTAGGTGCTCGCTAAGAAAGGATTTTTGGATATTCCTTTGCTAAGGGGGTGAAAAGGGGGTTGAAATTTTAAAATGAGTGTATATATATCTCAAAACTTTGAAAGTTTACAGATGTAAAAATTGGTATTTAGAATCTCCTTTAAAAATAAGGAAACATGTATTTTTTGTTTTCAGAAAATCCCAATAGGAGGGGTGAAAAACGGTGAAAAAGGGGTTGAATGCCTTTAATCAGAATACCGGTACTTATATCTCAGAAACTGAAGATATTACAGACCTGAAAATTGGTACTTTTGATCTCTTTTAAAAATAAAGAAACACGTATTTTTTTGTTTTTGGAAAATCCAATTAATGGGAGGGTGAAAAGGGGGGTGAATTTTTAAAAATAGTGCATCTACATCTCAAAACTTTTAAAGTTTACAGATGTAAAAATAGGTATTTAGAATCTTCATTAAAAATAAACACGTATTTTTTTGTTTTCGGAAAATCCCAATAGGAGGGGAGAAAAGGGGTGAAAAACGGATTGAATGCCTTTAATGAGGATACTTACATCTCAGAAACTAAAGACATCACAGACCTGAAAATTGGTACTTTTGATCTCTTTTAAAAATAAAGAAAAACGTATTTTTTGTTTTTGGAAAATCCGAACAATGGGCGTTTTGAAGGGGAAACCATCTTGGGCGGCGGGAGTGAAAAGGAGTTGAATTCCTTTCGTGAGGACACACAAATCAAAAACTGAATAATTTAAGAGTCGTGATAATTGGTATTTAGAATATTATTTACTATTAAAGAAACAAGTATTTTTTGCCGGAAAATTCACCTGCGGGGAAGGGGGGGGGTTACAGGAAGTCGAAAAATGGTGAATTATTTTTTGGGGGATACTTATGTCTCAAAACTGAAGGTAATAGACTTGAACATTGGTGTTTGGAATCTTCTTTAAACATAAAGAAACACGCCTTCTTTTAATTTTTCTTTGGGGGTGCGGGTGGGTAAATAAACTTAACGGCGGTGGTGTGTAAAAGGAGGTGAGACCAATTGATTTTACTGTTCATAATGTACTTATAAGGAGCCTCCGTTGCTCACTCGGCAGCGCGCCGGCCTCTCACAGCTGGGTTCCGTTGTTCAAATCCCGATCACTCCATGTGATATTCGTGCTGGACAAATCGGAGGCGGGACAGGTTTTTCTCCGGATGCTCCGGTTTTCCCTGTCATCATTCATTCCAGAAACACTGTCCAATATTTAATTTCATTTGTCATTCATCGCTCATAGCCCCATAGGAGTGCTTCGGCAGCCGGCACGACTCCATTTTTCGCCGCTAGATGGGGCTTTATTCATTCCATTCCTGACCCTGTCGAACGACTGGAAACAGGCTGTTGATTTTCGATGTACTTATTCTGATCATAAACCGATCATTTTTAATCTTTCCTGGGTTCGATTTCAAAAGCCATCTTTTCCTTCGGAGAACATTCTTAGATTACAGTAGACTCTCCTGGCATATAAATAAAAATTTAAAAACATTTGAAATAAACGATCGGAATGAGATTGACAGTCAAATTATTCACCTCTATAATGAGGTCAGTAATGCACGGAAGTATGTCATTCGTATCGCCAGAAATCCCGCACACTTGCCTACGTGCGACGATGGTGCTGGTCACATTGTAACAATGACACTGGCAGCAGATGTAATTTACCGCCAAGTAGCGGTCTTGCATCTTGCTGACGAGTCCCGAACATATTTTAATAATAATAATAATAATAATAATAATAATAATAATAATAATAATAATAATAATAATAATAATAATAATAATAATAATAATAATAATGTTCTGGACCGTCGTCAAATTGTGCGGACCGAATTGAAACGGATCATGGCCTGGTAATGACTACGAATACAGTCAAGCCGCGGGTTCAGTACCGCCAAGGCACCCAAGACAACACCACGGCGGATCTCCTTCAGGATTTGATCCATACTAAAAATGCTTATAGGGAAAGATGGCAAAGATTTAGGGACCGAACTGACAGCGTGGAATACCTGGACCTACCTCGGGAAGTACGAAATTGATTGCTGGAAAGAAAGATTGAAAAATGTGAGGAACTTTGCGTAATCTCCCAGAAAACGAGTCAGATCGCCAATTTTGGCGGATTCTCTCAGAAAACGAGTCGGATCGCGAATATCGGAGGATTATATATAATACGTTAAGCATTTAATTGTAAATTTCAGTATAATACCGTAGCGAAGCACGGGTATCTTGCTAGTTTAAAATAAATAAAAACCTATTGCATAAATTCATGAAGCATTAGTGTATCAAAGTAAACCAACAAATTTAACTTTTAAAATGAATAATTGGAATAGTGGCAGTTTACACTTGTGAAATATCAGGGGGGGGGGGGGTTGTCTTCAGAAATCGGAAGTTTTACCAAAATTGGAGTCATATTTTTTTTCAATCAGTCCAACATGATTTTAAGGAGAGTTTTCTTCATTTCAGCTGACTCACCTCTCTCTGGCGGAACATTCAATTTTGGGACTTTTGACGTCAGAAATTTTACTTCTAAACGAACCACTGAGTTTCGTATTTTATAATGTGAGTTCCTGTGTTGAGCTCCACCACAACAAAGTCTTATAAGTAGTGCCTGAGCGCGATACGACTCAGTTCACATGACGATTGTGAATCTTCCCGTATAAAAATTACTTCGATCAATTGCAAGTACCTCAATGTAAGTCGATGCACGTTTTAAAGTTTCAAAAAAATCATAAAATGCACACAGTTAGTGTACAGGCAATTAGTTAAATCTCAAAGTTGCAGATACTGTGTTAAGGAAAACATGATACTGCCAATTCGCCTGTGATTTTAATTACATTTTGGAATATAGCATAATTCATTAGTGTGCTTCATCACTTTCTGAATGAGGTGCGACTACGTTGCTTAGGAAATAGAGTGACACCTGACAATGAGCAGTAACCTTTACACTCCCAAGTTTTTTTCAGCCTTATGCATGCCCCATACCAGATTTTTCTGGACGTTACGACAGTGGTTGTAATAGGCCATGAATACTTTGTATTTACACAGCTACTGAAAAGTCATGGAACGATAATATTAGCAATAGTTTTCTCCTAACACTTTTCCCAAAACTTGAAAGAACTTGGCGTGACAAATGTCGACAGCTTGTTTCACTCAACCTTATCTTCACTATACTCATAAAAAGTCAGAGTCATCAGCATTGCATAAAATTTCTGAAATATAATCTTTCGTTATGCTTTCTTTACAAGACAGTTGTGAAAGAAAAACACAAGGTGCATAATTATCGTCAAAAAACGGTAAAGCGATTTATGAATAGTCCGTCGTCTGAACAAAGTATGTCAACAGCGTTGGACTGAACTCGGAAGTGAACAAGAGCGCATTGCTTTAAATCCGAATTAACTCGTGTTTGGGACAGTGGGAGAAATGTTGACATCCGAGTTAACTCGGGCATGGGATGGAAATCGTTAATACGATCGAAAACCGAAAATATAAAACAGACATATGCCATTTTGTCTTAGAACGACAATATTATGCGAAAGAGGTATATTTAAAAGCATTTTGAAGTGTACCGTTTCGAAGATCATTTCTTATATAGGCAACTCTTGAAATAACTTGTTTTGAAACCAGCAGCTTGTTGGAGAAAATAGTCCCAATTTTTAAAGATTTTTTTAACAAAATTCAATGAAATGAGATATCATATTATTAAGACTTATTCTACAATAATGTCAGCAAAATAGGGAAGCATCCTGGGTAGTTAATTTCTTCTGGAATTATCTTGCTATGTATACTGTGTTCTTGGTATATGCCGTATCACCATCTTGGCCTTGCTCCATCATTTCTTTAGTGACCACCTGTACATATGTAGAGCCTTTACCCAACTAAAAGTCATAAAGGGCCGATGACCTCGATGTTAGGCCCCTTTAAACAACAAGCATCATCATCATCTAAACGTCATAAATAGAGCTGTTCGATAATAGAAATGGGCTAAGGCAGATACATTCCAATTCTTACAAATTCGATCTTACCAAACACCACGTGACCACGTTATTCTCCCTACCACTCGACCGTCTTATAGTCTGCACCCACCCATTGAACTGAAATGGAATTGAATTTCCTGATATACTTCTGGGAAGAAACAGAGTTAGCTGAGCGGGGGATTATTTTTACGTCATTCTGGTTTCATTCCTATTATGCTGCATGTGGGTAAAAGTTGAGTTAACTTCAGATATCGTATTCATAACCTGTTCGTTAAGGTGTAAGACGAAATTGATTGCTGGTACGAATAGAAAAGTCTAATTTTTAAAAATGAAATTGTCCGCCTTTGTGGTGTAGTGGTTAGTGTGATTAGCTGCCAGCCCCGGACGCCCGTGTTCGGTTCCCGGCTCTGCCACGAAATTTTGTAATGTGGTACGATGGCTGGAACTGGGTCCACTCAGCCTCGGGAGGTCAAATGAGTAGAGGTGGGTTCGATTCCCACCTCAGCCATCCTGGAAGTGGTTTTCTGTGGTTTACCGCTTCTCCTCCAGGTAAATGCCGGAATGGTACCTAACTTAAGGCCACGGCCGCTTCCTTCCCTCTTCGTTTCCTATCCCTTTCAATCTTCCCATCCCCCCCACCACAAGGCCCCTGTTCAGCATAGCAGGTGAGGCCACCTGGGCGAGGTAGTGGTCATTCTCCCCAGTTGTGTCCCCCAACCCAGAGTCTGAAGCTCCAGGACACTGCCCTTGAGGCGGTAGAGGTGGGATCCCTCGCTGAGTCCGACGGAAAAACCAACCCTGGAGGGTAAGCAGATTAAGGAGAAAAAGAAGAAAACAATGAAATTACGACTGAGAAGTGTAAGCTACATATCGTGCTACTGGGCTCTAAGGCAGCGGCTAGGAACTGAAAGTCCAATTCATTATTTAATGATTTCAAGGGAAGAAGTGAAAGGATAATTATGGAGGCTTAAATACTAGACACCAAAATGAAGGAAGCTCGTTGACTTACGTGACTGTTGATATACAGTAGTGTTCATAGCCATCGAACATCCAGTTTTACATCGAAGGAGAACCTCTGAAACGCAACCTTCCATTTATAAAAAATAATCCCAAGAAAGGATTTGGAATTCGAACAGCTGAAGCCTTGGGTTTTTAATTTTGTGGACTTCCTAATGTTCACTGGAATACAGTTCCAGAGTCTGGCACCCGACACTTAGAGCGATCGGTAAAAATAGTCGTTTTGTTGTTGGGAATTGTAATGGTATGGGAACTGCAACGTGTATTACGCTCAGGAAAGGAGGAAAGTGAGTTAAAGACGAAAAGTAGTGGGGTTGTGATTCATTCAACAATCTATGCACTATGGTAGCGGTGTATAGCTTACGTAATTCATTGAATTTTAACAAACCTAGTCTTTCAAAATAGGGTCTTACGTGAGTGGAGTAATTTAGTGAAAATATTAATCTTATACGTGAATTTAATACTTTTTCAGCTTGCTAGTCTATTCAACAGTCGCATCAATAAGTCTAATGCAAACAGCAGTTTTATGTAGGTCATGAAAACATCTCTCCTTTCAGTACGCAATGCATTTAAGGCTTATCCAAAAATAGGAAGCTGTTATGCCATGAGATTACCGTCTAGGCCAGAAATTTTGTTTCTTTATTCGTCCACGCTTTACCGCCTTTTAACCTTCGTGACATATCTTATTCTACGCAGCATTTCAGTGAATGAAAGTGTATGCGGCCACAAGAAAGGCCGGTACGTCATCAAGGTGCGACGAATATTAGATAGGTAGTGCGGAAGGAGCCAAACTGCACTAACAATGGTTAGTTACGTTGGCAAGTGCTCGAAGTGATGACCTGCTTGGTTTATGCATATTTGGGCACGTTGCCGAATGTATATTCATCATAGTCAGTGTTAATGATCTGAAGGATTCGGAAAAGAATTGTCGAAGGCTCTCGCAATTTCCTGGCTCCTGGGTGTAAATTATTTGCTCAAATGCTCCCTCAGGAAGAAACCGATGATCTGACAGGCTAAGAGACAGGGCCTCCTCTACCTACTGTACCTATTTTCCTGGATGTTTCTCATTCACATGGTTACGGAGAAGCTCTATTCTGTTGAAACCACAAAGTTAAACTTTCCCCAGATCTTACACACTCCAGAAGGAGATTTAGTTTTTGGCGTAGGAAGTGCAGGTAGCTTGCATCTGCCAAATAGCCCTGAAAGAAATACGCTAGGTTAAGGCTATCACCCAAGATTCCACACCATACATTCACTCCCCAGTGCACTCGATAGCATCCCTGTCACACCAGAGGGGTTTGTCAGCACTCCAATAGGGCAGTTGACGGTACCATTATTTGGGAATCACGATTCGTCTGAAAACGGGTATCTCAACAGGAATGCTGCATCATTTTCTAGATTTTCTGACAGCCACTGACAAAAACACAATCGAGCTTTGAAATCCCACCCGTGGAGCTCCTGTTTTAGTTCTAGACGGTAGAGGTGATATTTATGCTCGTACAGTATTCGTAGTACGGAAGCCTGGCCTTTGCAATTGTCTATGTACTCGTGTGTGTGTGTGTGTGTGTGTGTGTGTGTGTGTGTGTGTGTGTGTGTGTGTGTGTGTGTGTGTGATTGCGAGCTGCGTCTAGAGCAGCTCCTCATTCTCGCCAGATTTTACGGTCTTCTCTCGGTCAGATGGTGTCGTCTGAAGAACCCCTGTTGTTCGTAAACATCTGTCAACACTGCGGAAAGTCTTTGCCTTCGCTTTTCGCCTGTCCGGATACCTTTCCTGATACAGACGTTGTGCTTGCAAATAATTCTTTCTTGCTTCCCCATTCGTCTGTCGAGTTCATGGCGAATAACTGAAGCGATTTCATTCCGACCATATCATTGTGCAGTGTGTGCAGCGCACAAAACGGTAATAGCAGCGTTTTACTTTTTACGTGCGGCACACATTTGCCTGTGTTTAAGCACTGAAGCTTCGTATCGATTTAAAAATTATTTGTACGAATTAGGATCGAACTAACAATACTACGCTCCGTTAACAGGTAGGCTAGCATTTGACCACACGCCCTACGCCGTACCACAGCTGCGAACGCGACTTGTATTATGATTGCCTTAGAATACGTTATTCCTCTAGTTCGCTCTCCACGTCACATTATCATTAAGTGTTAATTTCTGTTTCTTCTTTATCTGTTTACCCTCGAGAGTCGGTTTTTCTCTCGAACTCAGCGAGGGATCCCACCTCTACCGCCTCAAGGGCAGTGTCCTGGAGCTTCAGACTGTTGGTCGGGGGATACAACTGGGGGGAGAATGACCAGTAACTCGCCCGGGCGGCCTCACCTGCTAATCTGAACAGATACCTTCGTGGGGGATGGGAAGATTGGGAGGGATACACAAGGAAGTGGGAAGGAAGCGGACGTGGCCTTAAGTTAGGTACTATCCCGGCATTTGCCTGGAGGAGAAGTGGGAAACCACGGAAAACCACTGCCAGGATGGCTGAGGTGGGAATTGAACCCACCTATACTCAATTGACCTCCCGAGGCTGAGTGGACCCCGTTCCAGCCCTCGCACCACTTTTCCTTTCGTGGCAGAACCGGGAATCGAACCCGGGCCTCCGGGGATGGCAGCTAATCACACTAACCACTACACCACAGAGGCGGACAGGTGTTAATTTCACGTTTTGTTACAGCCTGTCATTTGGCACAAGATCTTAACATAGTTACATGATAGACTGGCGTGCGATAGATGATAGAAGGGATGCCATATTTTGCTGACACTCTACAGGGATACGATAGGAACGATAATGTTCAGAATCATTTCGTCGCTGCGCGAGCATTACCACGTATTTGACAGTAATTTTCCTATCCATTACTTCCTTTCAGACTGGTCACGCCTCCCAGTCACGTACGAATAGGCAATCCATTAGAACAATTTCCGTTGTGCTCATTTTCTTATACTAACGCGTAAAGGAAACTCAACCTTAAACACAGTATACAGGTTGTCTGAAAATAAGTTACGGAAATTGTAAGAGGGCATAGTGTTGTGAAGAAAAAGTCGATCTGTGGCGTTATTTATGTCCTCCTGGCAAAATTTCACCGGAAAACCGACAAATAAATGTAAGTTCGAACGTGATCAACTTTTGTGTCGCCCTATGCAGCGTGTAGCCGGCTAAACTCTCCTGCTTGATAACGTTGGGCGGTGCGCTGCCGTAGTGTACTGACGTGTCGCTCGCTCACATGCAACCTTGCTTTTTTCTTTTACAGTACTGGCGACGTATCACTAAGGAACATCTGATCATGAAGCCCGGATAATGTAGCATCTTTATTCTCATTTTTATTGTCATGTGCTTATCCTGAACCGACTGGCGCACAAAACTGGAATACTAGTAGTAAAACTCCTGCCGGTTTCCGATGAGCACAGTGCATTGGTTTCATGAAGCATGTCGGTAAACGTAGTACATTTCGTGCATATCAAAGTGAGCCACACTACAAAATAATTGCTGAAACAACATACCCATAAAACAGAACTTATGTTATATACGTAAAAATTGCAAGCACGTCCTGTGGTAATGACAGGTATTAAAGACTGATTAGACCGGGACATCCTATGATATAGTGCAAAGTAGATTCGTACGTTATTATTGTATTTTGATAGGTGCTATTCAGAAATGCACACCACAACTAATGCCAAACATCTTTACGTTTTTTGATTTCCTGACGTAACAAACCGGGCCTTCCCAGCTCGACTGTAGACTCCTTAGACCATTGGTGAGACATGTTTAGTGATAATTAAATTATAGTAATTGTTTATGTATCGTGCATACTGTGAACATTACTATGTTTATTTCATTTTTGTAGTGTGTTTCACGCTGCGCAGGGCACAAACACAAAAACGTACAGGAAATGTTGTTTTACATTTATCTATCCCAATGCCCCGCATGTCCACCTCCCCTGCCCTACACGTGTTGAGTCACGCAATGCACACTACTGTATTGCTTGCCAACTGCACAGCACACATAAACAGCTGACACCGTGCGTTCCTTATACGCGCGCTCATGACTCTACTCTATTTACTAGAAGAGAGTCCGGCTCCATGGCTAAATTGTTAGCGTGCTGGCCTTTGGTCACAGGGGTCCCGTGTTCGATTCCAGGCAGGGTCGGGAATTTCAACCTTAATTGGTTAATTTCGCTGGCGCTGGGGCTGGGTACATGTGTCGTCTTCATCATTATTTCATCCTCATCACGACGCGCAGGTTGCCTACGGACGTCAAA
This sequence comes from Anabrus simplex, assembly GCF_040414725.1. Taxonomy (NCBI): domain Eukaryota; kingdom Metazoa; phylum Arthropoda; class Insecta; order Orthoptera; family Tettigoniidae; genus Anabrus; species Anabrus simplex. Next base: position 471,624,584 of record NC_090266.1, on the reverse strand, counting down.
TCGAAAGACCTGCATCTGGCGAGCCGAACTTGTCCTCGGACACTCCCGGCACTAAAAGCAATACGCCATTTAATTTCATTGCACTAGAAGAGATTCTGATCATTTCTGCGTATCCCATGCATTTTCCTTGGAAATTTTGAATGCTGATATTACGTAATACTCTTCACTGCTAACGTTCTGTTGCGAATTAAGTGCAGTACGTCGCAGGACATAAGAGATGTGAACCACTTACCCCTCTCGATTAACTAAAGGGTTTTGGAAAACATGGATGACGGACCCTGTCTTATATTATTGGGTTTATTATGCCCTACATTTCCCGTAACTTATTTTCAGACACCCTGTATTGTAGGAGTGCGTTAAATACTTCATGCAAACATACATTCCTATGGTGATGGTCATTTTCCTTTACAAACATTGTCGGATACTCGGTAATGCTCGCACAGTGACGATTTGTATGGTGTGTCTACGCTGCATTAGGTATATTAGGAGAGAAATACCGACATTACGAAGATCCCTCACGTATGTTGGGCTGCAGAACAAAATATTGGTAAGAGTCAACTGGTTAACCTAGTAAGTTATTTGATGCATTCGGCATTTTATAAAATGTTAAAGAGTATCACAATGGCAAAATTTGTGCATAAGCGTAAATCATGGTATCCTTAATAAAATCATTTATAAGGACCGGATTTTAAAACGAATTTTTTAAATTTAAAAATTATCAAAAGGGGGGGGAATAAAAAGTAGGGCAAAGAGAGGTAAAATAATTTTCAAAAGGAAGGAAAAGGAAGAAGACTCCAAAATTGAAAACTGGGACTTGTCTATGTCACTTATCACATTATTGCACAGGGAAAATGTTGTACTTAATGACACTCAACATTTATACACGGTTAGTCAGCTAAGTTGTCCACCTCATATAACTCCAGAACCGTCGAAGATATCGACATTATGTTTTCACTTCCTGTAATGGCACCAAAGGACACACGATCGAACTGGCAGAACTTTACCAGGGTGCCAATATCTTCTGAGATATTGGTATTAACGTTGTTGTTTCGAGTCAACTACACCGTTTTCTATACCTAGCCTTAAATTTACAAATATTATGAATATATTGCCGAGCTTATTTTGAAAATTGGACATGTGCTTGTCGAGAAAATGCAATGTATTGAAATGTGGTTCATTTACCAGCCAGGGCCTGCTTTATTTGATTCGCGCTACGTAAGGAACATGAGCTAGTTGCTGATAAACGGAATTCCTCTGACTTCTGACAGCTAGGTATTCGCTATACTGTCCCTATAAATATATTATGTATGAATTAATTTCTTTAATATCTCCATGGGTATCAGGCAAAGGAATAGCAGATATCCAACTTCGTTTGGTCAACACTTTTTCTTTTCTCTTAAGGTAATATCGTTCATCAGAGAGGTATAAAAAGCGTGAGATGTGAATGGGTGACAAGGGATTAACTAGAGCACAACATAACACAACAAATTTTAAAATTTTATGTTCTTCCCTTTTTTAATTTAAAATTGATAAATAGAAAATCTGAATGAATAACAACAAGTTATGAGCTCGTCAGCTCTAGAAATCACAATGACTTAAAGTCCGACAATCAGCTACAAAATTTACAATAGTTACTGTTCGGTTGACTTACGAAGAAAAGGGAGTTATTGCTCCTGACAGGTACAATATTTTGCAAAGAGCATGTTTTGCTCTAATCATTTATACGACATAGGGATCTCAGCTCCAGAAGGTGCTATAGTCCAGCCTCGCAGAGGCATACATTTCTCCTTGCGCTCTATTACACCTGAGAATCCGTCGGTTGTCCTCAATTAAAGTTTTACACAAAACCACGTCAAGGTGGGCTTATATATAGCTCAACAGTTTATAACAATCTGTTTCTGATGGGAAATTCACACTGGAACCAATTCTAAACACAGGCATAAATTTACAGGGCACAACTGACCATCCTAAGTGGCCTCAGTGAAAAAAAGAGAGGGTTGAATATGGCTGGCCATAAACAAAAGGCTAGGAGGCGGAACACTTGCCCTCCATCTAGAAATACTTAAATCCCTAAGTGGGCTTTTGTCCCTATAATACATTAATAATAATAATAATAATAATAATAATAATAATAATAATAATAATAATAATAATAATAATAATAATAATAATGTTATTTGCTTTACATCCCACTAACTACTTTTACGGCCTTCGGAGACGCCGAGGTGCCGGAATTTAGTCCCGCAGGAGTTCTTTTACGTGCCAGTAAATCTACCGGCACGAGGCTGTCGTATTTGAGCACCTTCAAATACCACCGGACTGAGCCAGGATCGAACTTGCCAAGCCCAATAATACAGAGGCTTAGACTGTTCTACAGCGGGGTGACTCAGCAAGAAATATTAAATACCAAATAAGTGTTAAGAATTTTAAAGGTTTAGAAACTGTAGTCACCCCGTACCAAGCTGAATGGGAAGCAACCGAGGGTAATCACTCTTTGTTCCCTTAGCTTACATATTTCCCAGTAGGGAATAAAACAGATTCCTCAGACTTGCAGAAAGTTCTACATTAAAACCGCCAACTTTAGAAATTTACATGAAAAAAAGAAGTTGAAACCTTCCCTTCAAGCTATCCGCAGGAGCTATCACATGTTTATGAAAATTCTGCCATTACCTTGTGTTGCTGGGCCTTCCGAACGCCACCCGCGGCCCCTGCATCCCTTAGGACACGCCGCACTCAGTTAAATGGAGCAGAAAGAAAATAATACGGCCCTAAAGCACCCAGATTTTATAGTATTTTTAGGGGAAGATTCCAGAACTCTTTACTGATAGGCTGGATTCCTGTACATACCCTCAATTTTGATTGGCTAGCGAAAATATCTACAAATTTCTGACAGATTGATTACTATTGTAGACGGAACCAGCAGAAGTGTCGCCAACTTTGATAGATGAACAAAACAATCTTCAAAACCTAAGGTTAGCAAATATTAAAAATAAAGTTTCCTTTAATAATTAATTATCGTTGATCCCGCCAGAGGGGGCGCTTAAACCTTTTTTTTTTTTTGCTACTTGCTTTACGTCGCGCCGACGTGGCCTTAATTAAGGTACAGCCCCGGCATTTGCCTGGTGTGAAAGTGGGAAACCACGGAAAACCATCTTCAGGGCTGCCGACAGTGGGGCTCGAACCCACTATCTCCCGATTACTGGATACTGGCCGCACTTAAGCGACTGTAGCTATCGAGCTCGGTCCGCTTAAACCGATGATAGGGACATCTAGCAGTTGAAAACCAAAGTATCTAGTAATGTATCAGTTCAAGTTAGATTACACACATGGCTTTATGGAAGGCGCGCAGTTTAACTGATCGGAGAAGGGAGATAGTAGGTTCGAACCCCACTGTCCGCAGCCCTGAAGATGATTTTCCGTGGTTTCCCATTTTCACACCAGGCAAATGCTTAAAGAAGGCCACCGCCGCTTCCTTCCCACTCCTCGCGTTTCCCTGTCCCATCGTCGCTATAAGACCTATCTGTGTCGGTGCGACGTAAAGAAACTAGCGATCGAGAAGGTGTACCTCCGTTGCAATTTCTGATCCCGAGCGAATATGCGAAGCCTATGGAGCCTTTAATTTTCACCGTCTTCGTGGCCGTTCCAATTCTTCTGTTCACTCTTCGAAAAATCGAAACACTTCTGATTAGTGTAAAGAAGGGATGGTCACCCAATTGTACTAGTTGTGTTACGTTTTAAAATTATACTCACTTTATCATCACTATTGCCTTCAAAACATTCAGTGTAATGTTAGCTACTATCTTTCGAACTAGGACTTTCTTTTTGTTTATTAATATTTCGCCTTTCTCTGCAACTCTTCATACAACTTGGTGGAGATGCGATTCGGATCCATGTTACGCGTGAGGATTTGATTCAGTTTTATGGCCACATGTCCTTTCTGACGTGAACTACGCATGGTTTTAATTTTGTCTATTGTCCGCACTAACTCAGATGAGTTTTGGCGACGATGGGATGTGACAGGTCTAGTACTGGGAAGGCAGAGTCCATGGCCTAAATAAAAATGATATATCACGGAAAATCAACTTCAGGGCTGCAGATGGTGAGGTTCGAACTCGCCTACTCCCAAGCGATAGCTATCATCTATGGGTCTCCTCCCGCGCAGCTAGCTCGTTCGGTCTTGTGTGTGTGTGATTTTTTCTTTTGTTAGAGGCTTTACGTCGCACCGACACAAGTAGGTCTTATGGCGACGATAGGATAGGACAGGCTTGAAAGGCTTAGGAGTTGGAAGGAAGCGGCCGTAGCCTTAATTAAGGTACAGCCCCAGCATTTGCCTGGTGTGAAAATGGGAAACCACAGAAAACCATTTTCAGGGCTGCCGATAGTGAGATTCGAACCTACTATCTCCCGGATGCAAGCTCACAGCCGCGCGCCTCTACGCGCACGGCCAACTCGCCCGGTCTTGTGTGGTTTAATGTCACGTCAGGGTAATAAAGTTGTCCCTTAGAAGGTGCCGCATATTCATTTTTTCCTTTACACGTTACCTATGGCAATATTAAAGGTGTTACATTATACATTCTGTCATAGTGTATTTATGGGCACAGTAGAGCATATAAGCAACTGAAAAAAAAAGGTGAAGGAATTCTGTTTGTCAACAGCTAGCGCGAAGAACATTGGTCAGGCTCTCGTTGGCAAATGAAGCACTTTTGAATACATTATATTTTCTCGAGAAGTACTTGTCCGATTTTCAAAAAAACCACGGTGATATTTTCATAAAATTCGTAACTTAAATCTAGGTGAATAAAATAGTGTAGTTTCACTTGAGAAAACAAAGTTAGTATTATTATATCAGAAGATATTGAAACCATGAAAATGTACTGTAAGTTTGATTATGAGCCCTTTGGTACTATTACTGAAAGTGAAAACAGAATGTCGAAATCTTTCATGGTTCATGAGTTATTTGAGGTAGACGTCTTAGCTGAATAACTCAGTATATGCTTAAAATTCAGATTCTGCTTCTTTGATTGTAAAATATATTCGTATGAGGAAAGTGACCTCTCAACATCAACAGAATCCAATGATGAAAACTTAGTTTTGATTCTGAATTCGAAATCGGTGCAGGTCACTAGTTTTTCAATGTCCGGATTTTTGTTAAACTTTGTCCGAGTTTATCTTTCGTAAAAACTTTCGTGATTTATATTTTGTTATTACTTGGGTTTGATTTCTTTGTCTTAGGTTATAAATTATATTTTATCATATACTTCGACTGAGTCCTCATTCACAGTTATCTGCTCTGATCCCTGTCCTTGTAGAATACTGTAAGTTTTAGTTAGATTCTGAGGGGCATTCGGACTCTCCACGACCCTGATGCAAAATGGGCTTGGGCATAATTTAGGACGGGTATAAGGGTAAAATATATGCAATTTTGTGATAAATTAATCTTTGCCGAAATATGTGAAAACACTCCAACCCTGTAGCTCTCCTCTCTGTTTAAGAATATTGTAAAGTTGTGTCGCTTAATTCTTTTCCAGTTTCAAATGGCAACTTTTTTGTCATTTACTCCTCTACATTTGGCATTACACTCCCAAAAAGGGACAAAAGCGAAACTGTTACATATTGTTACACATTGCTGCGATCCTTCGTATTTACAACGTCATTAAGATTTCTGTAAGTGTATTAGAATAATAATATTTTATATACAGTATATGTCGCGTTGTGAGTTCTCATCAATGGATCTAAATACTTCCCTGAAGTGTATAACTTAATATAGAATAATTTTATGTTGATAAATTTCCCATTTATGGAAAAATATAAAAATTGTGTATTTTATTTTCTAAAATTTAATAATAATAATAATAATAATAATAATAATAATAATAATAATAATAATAATAATAATAATAATAATAATAATTCAAAAATTCTACCAGGGCTTCACCTACCCCAGCTACTTAAACAGCACGCCTTCTTTACGGCCATTTACGCCAACGGACTTGAACTTGTAAACTACCGGTACCAAAGAATTTCGTCTTTTACAGTAAGATGGCTCTACCATCGATCTGTTCCCTGCATCTACCAGACTAAAAGCTAACGACTTGATAGAGTAAAGTTGTCAACGCTTCATCTGGTTCCTGCTCGATTGTAATCCACCTATCAGAGGCTTGTAAATATGTTCTCTAGCCAATTAAAACCGGGGGTGTGTACAGGAATGCAGCCTATCAGCAAAGTATACTGGAAGCTTCCCCTTACGGAACTATAGAAGCAGGGCACTTTAAGGCCGTCTGGTCAGAATTGCTTCAATGCTTGAGAATGCGACTTGACGGGAGCCTAGGAGGCAGGGGCGCGGCCTGGTTGAAAAACATCCAGAGGCACAAGGAAATGGCAGAATTTACGTAGACATGGGATAGCGCCTGCGGGTAGTTTGAAGGGAAGGTTTCAGCCGTTTTTATTAAATGTAATTTTGTAAACTGGTGGTTTCGATGTAGAATTATCGGCGAAGTCTGAGGAGGACTCTTTCTATTCCCTACTGATAAATATGTAATGTAAGGAAACAAAGAGTGATGACCCTCTGTCGTTTCCCATTCAACATTGCATTGGGTGACTGAAGTTTTCAACCCCAACACTTTATATATCTTATCTCGGCTTTAAATTTTCCTCCTTTAGCCACCCCTTGTAGTGTAGGATTAACCTCTGTATCAATGGGTCATAAGCCCACTGTCGCTTTTAACAATTTCTATGAGGAGTGCAGGTGTTTCGCCTCCTTGCCTTTTGTTTATGGCCGATTACTTTTAACTATTAAGGTCATGAATTATGGGCAATTATGCCCCTGTTTATTCCGTAAATGTTTCCGCGTTTTGGTTTCCTTTAGGAACAATAGTTAATATTATTGTTCAGCAATTGATGAACACTTTAAAGTGGTGTCACCCGGTATGTTGCCTAGTGTAATTCTAAGTGTATCAAAGGAAACTACCCCTGCGAGGCTAGACTAAGGTATCTTTGAGCTCAGACTCCTGTGTAATGTAACTGCTAGGAGCAAATTTTGCTCCTGTAGAATATTGCACCTCCAGAGCAATTATGCTCTTCTCTATATAACTTTAACAAACTTATAATTATCGCAAGTTTTTGTACCTGATGTTCGGACCTCTAAGTCCCCGATATTGTTAGAGCTGACGAGCTCGTTAATAACCTGTACTATTGTTTGTTATTCATTCAGATTTTCTATCTCTCAATTAAAAAACAAGAAACAATGTCCAAATTTGTTATGTTAAACGCTGCTCTAAGTAATCCTTGTCCAGCCATTCAACCCAGGCGCTTCCTATTCCTCTTTGAGCTACGAAAACATAATAATAATAATAATAATAATAATAATAATAATAATAATAATAATAATAATAATAATAATAATAATAATAATAATAATAATAATAATAATAATAATAATAATAATAAGTTTTAGTAACGGATATTGGTCAAATAGAAAAGGTAAAGAAATTTGTGTGAGACAATTCAAGAAAATAGTGTAGACTGATCTGCTATAGAGGAGAGGATACAAAAGATGGAAAGAGCATATGGTATAACTAAGAATACTTATAACAAAAAGTGCTTATCAAGAAAACTTAAAATAAAGCACTACAACACAGTAGTGAAACCAGAATGCCTTTGTGCCAGCGAATGTCTAGCACTGAACCACAAGCTCGATAAATTAGAAATATTAAAGAAGGATTATAAGGAAAATATTAGGTCCTCTAAGAATTTCAGAGTTTTGGAAATTAAGAAGTAACAATGAAATTTACCAGAACATAGAAAACATATCAGAAACAATAAGAAAAGGAGATTGCTATTTCTTGGACACATTTACAGAATGGATGACAATAGACTAACTAAACGAATCTTCAAGTACCTTTGGGAAAAGAAATCAAATACCACCTGGATTCAAGAAGTCAAGAAAGACCTGGAAAGGAACAACATACGAGAAGAATAATTATTGGAAAGAAATATTTTTAGGAAGAAAGTCTTACAAGTGGAATTATTCCAAGGGAGGAAGGAAAAGAAAATAGGCACAAAGTGGACTGAAGACTGGAAAAAGAAGCACAGTGAAACAATGAAAGAATACTGGAAGAAAAGGAAAGAACAACTAAGGAGGAAGAATTGAAATTGTAACGTGGTCCGTAGAAGGCCGGAACGCATTAATAATAATAATAATAATAATAATAATAATAATAATAATAATAATAATAATAATAATAATAATAATAATAATAATAATAATAATAATCTATATATATATAAAGTAACTTGTCCTGACTGACTGACAGATTCATCATCGCCGAGCCAAAACTACTTGACATAAAGAAATGAAATTTTGAGGATACATTCATAATAAGATGTAGGTGCCCGTTAAGAGAGGATTTTTGGATATTCCGTCTCTAAGGGGGTGAAAAAGGGGGTGAAATTTTAAAATGAGTGTATCTATATCTCAACACTTTAAAGGTTTACAGATGTAAGAATTGGTATTTAGAATCTTCTTTAAAAATAAGGAAACACGTATTTTTTTGTTTTCGGAAAATTCCAATGGGAGGGGTGAAAAAGGGTGAAATATTGGTTGAATGCCTTTAATGAGGATACCGGTACTTATATCTCAGAAACTGAACATATTACAGACCTGAAAATTGGTACTTTTGATCTCTTTTAAAAATAAAGAAACACGTATTTTTTATTTTTGGAAAATCCAATTAATGGGAGGGTGAAATGGGGGGTGAATTTTAAAATTAGTGTATCTATATCTCAAAACTTTGAAAGTTTACAGATGTAAAAATTGGTATTTAGAATCTTCATTGAAAATAAAGAAACACCTATTTTTTTTTTTTTTGTTTTCCGAAAATCGCAATAGGCAGGGTGAAAAGGGCTGCAAAATTGTTTGAGTGAATTTAATGAGGATACTTATATCTCAGAAAATGAAGATATTACAGACCTAAAAATTGGTGTCTGGGAGCTCCTTTAAAAATAAAGAAACGTGTATATTTTTGTTTTCGGAAAATCCAATTAATGGGGGTGAAAAGGGGGGTGAATTTTTAAAATGAGTGTATCTATATCTCAAAACTTTTAAAGTTTATAGATGTAAAAATTGGTCTTTAGCATATCCTTTAAAAATAAGGAAACACGTATTATTTTGTTTTCGGAAAATCCCAATAGGAAGGGTGGAAAAGGGTGAAAAAGGGGTTGAATGCCTTAAATGAGGCTACTTATATTTCAGAACATGAAGATATTACAGACCTGAAAATTGGCGTTTGAGATCTCCTTTAAAAATAAAGAAACACGTATTTTTTGGTTTTTGGAATATCCAATTAATAGGGGGTGAAAAGGGGGTGAATTTTTAAAATGAGTATATCTATATATCAAAACTTCTAAAGTTTATAGATGTAATAATTTGTACTTAGAATCTCCTTTAAAAATAAAGAAACATGTATTTTTTGTTTTCGGAAATGCCACTTGGGTGGAGGGGGTAGTTAATAATGACTGAAAATGGTGTTGAATTCTTTTAATTAGGCTACTGATATCTCAAAAATGAAGATGTTACAGACGTGAAATGTGATATTTGGAATCTGCTTTAAAAGTAAAGAAACACGTATTCTCGGAAAATCCAATGAGGGGGGGGGGGTTAAAGAATAGATAAATTAATTGACTTATTTTTATGAGAATACATAAGCTAATAAAAACTAAAATTGTTACAGACGTGAAAATTGGTATTTGGATCTCCTTTTAAAACAAAGGAAAACGCGTTTTTGGGGGGAAACCATCTTGGGGTGTGTGGGGGGGGGGAGTGAAGAGGAATTGAATTCCTTTCGTGAGGACACATAAATCTAAAACTGAAGAAGTTAGAGTCGTGATATTTGGTATTTAGAAAACCCTTTACTATTAAAGAAACAAGTATTTTTTGCCGGAAAATTCACTTAGGGGGGAGGGGGAGGAGTTTGAAAGGAAGTGAAAAAAGTGAATTATTTATATGGGTATACTTATATCTCAAAACTGAAGGTAATAGACGTGACCACATTGGTGTTTGGAATCTCCTTTAAACATAAAGAAGCACGCCATCTTTTCATTCTTTTTTTTTGGGGGGGGGTAAATAAACTTAACGGCGGTGGGGTGTAAAAGGAGGGGAGACCAATTGATTTTACTGTTCGCAATGTACTTACAAGGAGCCTCCGTTGCTCAGGCAGCAGCGCGCCGGCCTCTCACAGCTGGGTTCCGTGGTTTAAATCCCGGTCACTCCATGTGACATTCGTGCTGGACAAAAAGGAGGCGGGACAGGTTTTTCTCCGAATACTCCGGTTTTCCCTGTCATCATTCACTCCAGCAACACTGTCCAATATCAGTTCATTTCATTTGTCATTTATTAATCATTGCCCCACAGAAGTGCGACTGGCTTCGGCAGCCGGAACAATTCCTATTGTCGCCGCTAGACGGGGGCTTTATTCATTCCATTCCTGACCCTGTCGAATGACTGGAAACAGGCTATAGATTTTCGATGAACTTATTCTGATCATAAACCGATCATTTCTAACCTTTCCTGGGTTCATTTTCAAGAACCATCTTTTCCTTCGGAGAACGTTCTTAGATTACAGTAGATTCTGCTGGCATATAAATAAAAATTTAAACTAATTTGAAATAAACGATAGGAAAGAGATTGACCGTCCGTTCACCTCTATAATAAGGTCAATAATGCACGGAAGTATGTCATTCGTATCGCCAGAAATCCCGCACATTTGCCTACGCGCGACGATGGTGCTGGTCACATTGTCAACAATGACAATGGCAGCGGGTGTAAGTTATCGCCAAGTAGCGGTCTTGCATCTTGCTGTGGGGTCCAGAACATCTATAATAATCATAATAATAATAATAATAATAATAATAATAATAATAATAATAATAATAATAATAATAATAATAATAATAATAATAATAATAATAATAATAATAATAATAATAATAATAATAATAATAATAATAATGTTGTGGACCGTCGTCAAATGTGCGGACCGCGCTGGAAACGGGTCCTGGACTGCTAATGACTAAGAATGCAGTCCGGCCGCGGGTTCAGTACCGCCAAGGCATCCAGGACGACACCACGCCGGATCTCCTGAACGATTTGATCCATATTTAAAATGCTTATAGGAAAAGATGGCAAAGATTTAGGGACCCAACTGACCGGGTAGAATATCTGGACCTAGCCCGGGGAAGTACGAAACCGATTGCTGGAAAGAAGGATTGAAAAATGGGAGGAAACTTGCCGTAATCTATTAGAAAACGAGTCAGATCTCGAATTTTGCTGGATTCTCGCAGAAAACGAGTCAGATCGCGAATTTCGGCATTCAACAATAAGCATTCAATTACAAATTTCGGTATAACACCGTAGCGAAGCACGGGTATATTGCTAGTCTATATATATAAAATAACTTGTCCTGACTGACTGACAGATTCATCATCGCCGAGCCAAAACTACTGGACATAAAGGAATGAAATTTTGTGGATACATTCATATTAAGATGTAGGTGCTCGCTAAGAGAGGATTTTTGGATATTCCGTCATTAAGGGGGTGAAAAGGGGGGGTGAAATTTTAAAATGAGTATACCTATATCTCAAAACTTTAAAAGTGTACAGATGTAAAAATTGGTATTTAGAATCTTCTTTAAAAATAAGGGAACACGTATTTTTTTGTTTTCAGAAAATCCCAACAGGAGGGGTGAAAAGGGTGAAAATGGGGAAAAATGAGTTGAATGCGTTTAATCAGGATACCGGTACTTATATCTCAGAAACTGAAGATATTACAGACCTGAAAATTGGTACCTTTGATCTCTTTAAAAAATAAAGAAACACGTATATTTTTGTTTTTGGAAAATCCAATTAATCGGAGGGTGAAAAGGGGGTGAATTTTTAAAATGAGTGAATCTATATCTCCAAACTTTTAAAGTGTGCAGATGTAAAAATTGGTATTTAGAATCTTCATTAAAAATAAAGAAATACGTTTTTTTTTGTTTTCGGAAAATCGCAATAGGGGGAGTGAAAAGGGGTGAAAAAGGGGTTGAATGCCTTTAATGAGGCTACTTATATCTCAGAAACTGAAGATATTACAGACCTGAAAATTGGTGTTTGGGATCTCCTTTAAAAATAAAGAAACACGTATTTTTTTTTCTGGAAAATCCAATTAAGGGGGGTGAAAAGGGGGTAATATTTTAAAATGTGTGTATCTATATCTCAAAACTGTTAAAGGTTATAGATGTGAAAATTGGTATTTAGAATCTCCTTTAAAAATAAAGAAACACGTATATTTTGTTTTCGGAAAATCCTAATAGGAAGGGTGAAAAAGGTTGAAAAAGGGGTCGAATGCCTTTCATGAGTCTACTTATATTTCAGAACCTGAAGATATTACAGACCTAAAAATTGGTATTTGGGTTCTACTTTAAAAGTAAAGAAACACGTATTTTTTCGTTTTTGGAAAATCCGAATACTGGGGGAAGGGGTGAAAAGGGGGGTGAAATTTTTAAAATGAGTGTGTCTACATCTTAAAACTTTAAAATTTACAGATGTAAAAATTGGTAGTTAGAATCTCCTCTAAAAATAAAGGAACACGTAGTTTTTGTTTCCTGTAAATCCAAATAGGAGGGGTAAATGGTGAAAATGGGTTGAATGCCTTTAAAAAGGATACATGTATCTCAGAAACGAAAGATATTACAGAACTGAAAATTTGTATATGGGATCTCCTTTAAAAATAAAGAAACACGTATTTTTTAGTTTTTGGAAAATCCAACTAATGGCGGTTAAACAGGAGTGACAAATTGGGGTGATTTTTTGAAAGACTATATCTACAGAATATCTTGGAAACGTAAAATGTTACAGACGTAAAAAGTGGGTGTTTGGAATCTCCTGTAAATGTAAAGAAACATAGGTGATTTGTTTTTGGAAACTCCACATAAGGGGAACTCAAAAGGGGTGAAATTTTAAAATGAGAATTTTTACAGTATATCTAAAAAACTTAACATGTTACAGAAGTTGAAAATGGTATTTTTTATCTCTATTAAACATAAAGAAACGTGTATTTTTAGTTTTCGAAAATACCACTTGGGTGGAGGGGGGTAAAAGTGACTGAAAATGGTGTTGAATTATTTTAATTAGGCTACTGATATCTCAAAATGAAGATGTTACAGGCGTGAAATTTGATATTTGCAATCTGCTTTAAAAGTAAAGAAACACGTATTCTCAGAAAATACAATGAAGTGGGGGGGGGGGGGTGAAAGAATTGAAAAATTAATTGACTTAATCGTATGAGAATACAAACATCTAATAAAAACTAAAGTTGTTACAGACGTGAAAATTCGTATTTGGACCTCCTTTAAAAACAAAGAAAAACGCGTTTTGGGGGGGAAACCATCTTGGAGGGCGGGAGTGTAAAGGAGTTGAATTCCTTTCATGAGGACACCAAAATAAAAAACTTAAGAAGTTAGAGTCGTGATAATTGGTATTTAGAAGATCCTGTACTATTAAAGAAACAAGTATTTTTGCGGGAAAATTCACTTGGGGGGGGAGGGGTAGTAGTGTGAAATGAAGTGATAAAAGTAAATTATTTTTATGGGGATACTTATATCTCAAAAGTGAAGGTAATAGACGTGAAGACTGGTGTTTGGAATCTCCCTTAAACATAAAGAAACAAGCCTTCTTTTAATTTTTTTGGGGGGGGGGGGTTGGCGGTAAATAAACTTAACGGCGGTGGGGTGTAGAAGGAGGTGAGACCAATTAACTTTACTGTTATTAATGTACTTATAAGGATCTTCCGTTGCTCAAGCGGCAGCACGCCGGCCTCTCACAGTTGGGCTCCGTGGTTCAAATCCTGGTCACTCCATGTGACATTCGTGCGGGACAAAAGGGAGGCAGGACAGGTTTTTCTCCGGATACTCCGGTTTTCCCTGTCATCAGCCATTTCAGCAATACATAATAATAATAATGTTCCAGACCGTCGTCAAATGTGCGGACCGCGCTAGAAACGGGTCCTGGACGGGTAATGACTAAGAATGCAGTCCGGCCGCGGGTTCAGTGCCGCCATGGTACCCAATATGTCACCACGCCGGATCTCCTGAAGGATTTTATCCATATTAAAAATTATTATAGGAAAAGATGGCAAAGATTTACGGACCCAACTGACCGGGAGGAATACCTGAGCCTAGCCCGGGAAGTACAAAATCGATTGCTGGAAAGGAAGATTGAAAAATGGGAGGAAACTTGCCGTAAAATAATAGAAAACGAGTCAGATCGCGAATTTCAATTCATTCAATTATAAATTTCAGTATAATACCGTAGCGAAGCACGGGTATCTTGCTAGTAATTTAATAATTTCGTGTGGCTATTTCTAGCCGAGTGCAGCCCTTGTAAGGCAGACTCTCCGATGAGGGTGGGCGGCATCTGCCATGTGTAGATAACTGCGTGTTACTGTGGCGGAAGATAGTGTTATGTGTGGTGTGTGAGTTGCAGGGATGCTGGGGACAACACAAATACCCAACCCCCGGGCCATTGGAATTAACCAATGAAGGTTAAAATCCCCGACCCGACCAGGTATCGAACCCGGGACCCTCTGAACCGAAGGCCCGTACGAATAATAATAATAATAATAATAATAATAATAATAATAATAATAATAATAATAATAATAATAATAATAATATACCCACCAGTTACGAAGTTATAATAACTGCATTGGCGATGTAAAGGCAACATTCAAAATAAAAATAACACAACAATTAACTCCTTCTTAAAAACGCGGTTCCCCGTAGCAAAACGTACATTAGAAAGTTACTTTGCTGCGGCAAAATCATGTGTTAAGACATCAAAGTGAATATTTTGCAAAATCTCATATTCAATGGTCATTAAACTTTTAAAGTAATTCGATGGTGAATGTTCCATACTAGTTCATTCTTAGTTCTTTTTCTGACTGATTTTAGTTTAGAAACTGATCGTCATATAACATTTTAACAGGCTTTTGTTGGGCATTACAAAATTGTTTGGTTTACCTACTTTAACAAATTAGGACAGCGGCTGGTCGTTGGGTTCCCTTATAACGGCCCTGCTTATTGCACAATATCTATTAAAATATGACACCAACAAGGAAAGTTTAGTGGTAAATATCACTGTCACGCAAGTCAGGTGCAAGACCCGGAAGTAGGGTACTTTTTTCTGTTCACGTTGGGGAGAGAACTGCGGAAATGTGACAGATGGGGCTTCCCGTAATTATACCAGTAACACGCCTCGTGTTATTAGATTATAGCTGTGAACGTTTTTATTTGTGGCTTGGGATATGGCGATCAACAGTCACAGAGCCCTGGTGAATGTCACCCGAGCCACTGATGTCTCGGTATAGGGGTGGATCTTCGTAAATGACTGGGGACAAGGTTACAAAGGAAACGGATATTACCGACTAAGTAGCGCACCCTCATCTATTGAGGATCCAGTCCCGATGCAATTTTAAATGTTCAAAAGTGCCTAAATAGGACAGGGGAGGAGATTTACTGTTCAAAAGAAATCCTTTCAAGGACAAAGTTCGGTTGCTATGGCGTCTCTTATAAACCATATCAACTGAAATGGTCAAGCACTTAGCGTAACCGTTATTTCTGTATTCTGTTCCCTGGGTTGTCATATTGATTATCTATATGCATGTCTTAGATTACGTTAGAGCGCGTAAGGGCTAGGAAAAGTAATGTAGCAGCCATTGCCTCGTCATTTGCTCAAAAATAACTTCAGGGCTACCGACGTTGAAGTTCGAAACCACATTCCCCCTGTTCGTCTTCAAAAGAGGCGAAGCTCTTCAGTGACTTGTGATCTTTGTCAAAGTATCGTCTATGTATTAAGTGCTATCAAATTTCTGGTATTCTGCATATACTTTCTACAGCTTTTAAAGGAATTTTCACAACTTGGCACCAGTTTGACTCTTTGGATTTCTTTGTTATGAAAAGTAGAGTGCCCGTAGACGTCGGTAAAGAATGGGCCAGTGCGATGAGTACCGGTTGAGTGCAAAGGCTGATAGATACCATTCCGCTCATCATTCACCTTTGACATGGTATTCCGTGTTTATCTTTATTGAAATAGCGGTTAAATATCATAATAACATTTTTTTTGCTAGTGGCTTTACGTCGCACCGACACAGATAGGGCTTATGGCTGGAATAGCATTTTGACCCCAATTATTAACGATACTTTTGAATGGTACATAGACATAGGAAGTTATTATAACTTTTAACTTGACTTTCCCTTATTATGCAGGGTGTTAGCCAAGATGTGGGAAGTAATCGTGAGATGGGTATTTTTAGTACACGACAAAACAACACAGAAAGTCCTTATGAACACATTCCCGGCGCTCGATCGTTTACGAGCTAGTGCTTTTTGAGTTATTAACTAGCATGTTCGTATTTAGGATTACATTTGGAGTCAGGCATGCCGCTACGGACATTGCAGTGCTTCTCCAGGTATGGAACAAGGTTGCCAGCGATGCCTTGAGTGTTCGAACGTGCTCGGCAATCTATGAGGTGGAGTGTCCAGGCGTGCATTCACGCTTATGCTGGACATTTTGAGAAATTATTGCATTGGAGTCCGCCTCTGTGGTGCAGGGGTTAGCGTGATTAGCTGCCACCCCCAGAAGCCCTATTTCGATTCCCGGCTCTACCACGAAATTTGAAAAGTGGAACGAGGGCTAGAACAGCATCACTCAGCCTCGGGAGGTCAACTGAGTAGAGGTGGGTTCGATTCCCAGCTCAGCCATCCTCGAAGTGGTTTTCCGTGGTTTTCCACTTCGCCTCCAGGCAAATGCCGGGATGGTATCTAACTTAAGGCCAAGGCCGCTTCCTTCCTTCCTCCTTCCTTGCCTGTCCCTTCCAATCTTCACATCCCTCGACAAGGCCCGTGTTCCACATAGCAGGTAAGGCCGCCTGGGAGAGGTACTGGTCAGTCTCCCCAGTTGTATCCTCCGACACAGAGTCTGAAGCTCCAGGACACTGCCCTTGATGTGGTAGGATCCCTAGCTGAGTCCGAGGGAAAAACCAACCCTGGAGGGTGAAGAGATTAAGAAGAAGATTGTATTGGAATGCAGTATCCCTGCAGGTTCACCAACACAGCGTCCCAGGGCCCTGTTTTTTTTTGTTTTTTTTTTTTGCTAGGGGCTTTACGTCGCACCGACACAGATAGGTCTTATGGCGACGATGGGATAGGAAAGGCCTAGGAGTTGGAAGGAAGCGGCCGTGGCCTTAATTAAGGTACAGCCCCAGCATTTGCCTGGTGTGAAAATGGGAAACCACGGAAAACCATCTTCAGGACTGCCGATAGTGGGATTCGAACCTACTATCTCCCGGATGCAAGCTCACAGCCACGCGCCTCTACGCGCACGGCCAATTCGCCCGGTGGGCCCTGTTTCATAAAACTAACTAATAATATTAGAACTCATAAAAATAATTATTAGTTAACTAAATTCTGTTTCATAGACATTTACACAATACTAATAAAATATCTTCACTAATAATATTAGTTCATTAATCAGCTGATACAAATGGAGGTTAGAATCGGTCTTTGCATTTGTTCTTGGTTTGGGTTTGTTCCTAGCAGTAGGCTAATGCTTGACCACAACCAACTATTAATCCACATGTTCAAAAGGCTCACTTGATATATTCATTGTTGTGACTTCTATACTTATCAAAATGGATAAAAGAAGTGAAAATAATGCGAGAAAAGAAAATTTCTTTGCGGAAAGTGATTGAGTTAAAGCGTCAACTATTCGCAGCATTTTGCACACTATAATTCTCCTTGTTCCTTTTACTTTTTTATCTCATCTGCTCTTAAAAATCTCTGTTGAGATGGACTAGCAAAATCTTTGTTTACTACTCCCTGTTGGTAGAATAACAGCCACGGTATCCCCGGCCTGTCGTAAGAGGCGACTAAAAGGGGTCCCAGGTTTCTCAACTTGGGAACGTGTGTTGGCGAACCTGGGGCACTGAGATGAGTCCTGCCATTGCTTCAACTTACTTGTGCCAGGCTCATTTTCATCTACCCTTCCAAACACCCTTGTTCTTTTCCGTCTCTAACAGTATTAGGTTGCGAGGCCGAGAGAGTCTTTCATTTTCACGCCCTTCTTTTTCTTTGGCCAATACCTTCATTTTTCAAAATTTCAGATCCTTTCCATTTTTCTATCTGATTAGTGTTATTATTGATGATGGTTGCCTAGTTGTAGCTACTTCCTCTTAAAACAATAATCATCACCAGCATCGTCTTGGTTTACTGGTGATATAAGCCAAGATTTTAAAAGATACTTGGAGTGTCCGAGCAGAACTGTTCTAGAGAAACACAATGATACTGTGTATCACTACCAACCAGTGGAGTGCAATGCGAAGATGCTGTTTAAGGTTGTGTTTCATTCCTTCCAGTGGAACGTTCTATTACCTACCAATCCTACCAAGCAAAGTTATGTACGGTAATCTAAGCTAAATCTCCCATTGTACCGGTATTCAAATGTTTGTTACATGTCAGTACAGGCTGTTTTTGACGTAACATTTATTGAACGGTGAATACCTACACTCGTTCCCTATCACTATTTGAATCAGAGTCGACTATTTCAGTGATCTTCATGATTGTATGCCAAAATATTAAAATACTTCTCACTTTGGTTTCACTAATAATACGAATTATGAGTCAAAATACACTCATGGAAATAATCCTAATAATATGAGTAACTTTTATTAGTCTTGTTGTCTATGAAACAATTTACTAATATTATTAGGAACATCTACTAATAATTTTGACTCATAAACTAATAACCAATATTATTAGCTAATAATTTTATGAAACATAATACAAATATTATTAGTTAATATTATTGGTTTCTTACTAATAATATTAGTGAAAGATGTTTTGTGAAACAGGGCCCAGGTAAAAATATTAGCATTACTTCCCGTACAAAGA
The DNA here is from genome assembly GCF_040414725.1 of Anabrus simplex. Classification (NCBI taxonomy): domain Eukaryota; kingdom Metazoa; phylum Arthropoda; class Insecta; order Orthoptera; family Tettigoniidae; genus Anabrus; species Anabrus simplex. Next base: position 471,605,604 of record NC_090266.1, on the reverse strand, counting down.
AAGAAAGAGGGTCTGTAACTTGTAAACGATCGAGCATAGTCTACTGTTTATTTTCGTGGAGACTTTTTCATTTGTTTTAGAGGCTGCCTGGCCGAGGCGGTAAAGGCGTGCTCGGTTAGCCCGAAAGTCGTGGGTTCGAATCCAAGTCAGGAAGTCGTAAAATTGAATAAATTATATTTCCACTTCCGGAGGTGCATATGGCCCTGAGGTTCACTCAGCCTAATCAAAAATGAGTACCAGGTTAATTCCTGGGGGCAAAGGCGGCCGGACGTAGAGCTAACCACTCTGCCCCATCAAGTGCCGAGGTTACGGATAGTGGAAGCCTTTACCTTCCACCCCTCCAAGAGCCTTCATGGCCTGTACGGAGAAGACTTTGCTTTGCTTTGATTTTTTCATTTCTTTTGGGGTGTACCCGCCGATTACTACCCTATGTTTGGCAACATCCTGCACAGTAGACTGTCAAGCATGAATCATTAATCTAGAATATACAATGTTATGTAATACGGATGTAGTCCACCTGTGTGTTGTAGTGGTTAGTGTTATTAGATGCACCCCCCACCCCCTCCAGCTCTGCCACGAAATTTGAAAAGTGGTATGAGGACAGGAACGGGGTCCACTCAGCCTCGGTAGGTCAACTGAGTAGAGGGGTTGAATTCCGGCCACAGACATCCTCGAAGTGGTTTTCCGTAGTTTCTCACTCTTTCTCCAGGCAAATACTGGGATGGTACCTAACTTAAGGCCACAACCACTTCCTTTCCTCCTCCCTGCCTATCCCTTCTTCCTTTGGTGAGGGTGGGACAGGAAAGGCCTAGGAATGGTAAGGGATTGGCAACGACCCTAGGGTAAAGTACAGCCCAAGCATTTCCCTGTTTTGAAAATGGGAAACCAATGAAAACCATCTTCAGGCCTGCCAACATGGGGGTTCGAAACCACTATCTCCCGAATGCAAGTTCACGACAGCGCGTCCTTAACCGCACGGCCAACTCGCTCGGTGTAATTAATTCAAAACATAAATGATGCTATTGCTTTTACGTCCCGCTATTTTTATAGCTCGAGAGATGAGTGCTGGAATTATTTTCCGCAGGAGTATTTTTACGCGTCGAAAATTCTGCCGAGACTAGACAGAGGTATTTCAGCACTTTCAGATACACCCGAACTGAGCTGGGATCGAACCTTCCAACTTCGGCTCACTATACCAGCACTCTACCATCTGAGCACTTCCTACCATCCACTCGGCAGAGGTATAAACATTTACACGCTTTATTTCTACATTATTTTGTCCGACTCGTTGGCTGAATGGTCAGCGTACTGGCCTTCGGTTCAGCGGGTCCCGGATTCGATTCCCGGCCGGGTCGGGGATTTTAACCTTAATTGGTTAATTCCAGTGGCCCGGGGGCTGGGTGTTTGTGCTGTCCCCAACATCCCTGCAACTCACACACCACACAAAACACTATCCTCCACCACAATAACACGCAGTTACCTAAAAATGGCAGATGCTGCCCACACGAAATTATTCTATTATTTCTACATTTTAATAGACCTAGGTGTAATTTGGTTTGACGTGACAGCATGAGGCTCATCCTCTAAAAGAAGTTAAATGATAATAATAATAATAATAATAATAATAATAATAATAATAATAATAATAATAATAATAACGGTTTAGAGACAAAATGTAAAACAGTACCTACATGTGTACGAAATCATGACAACAATCGCGTAAATTTAACAAACAACAGCATCAGCAACAATAGTAACAGCAGGGCAAAGTTATTCGCAGGGAAGGTATTAACCAATGGATCTTCGCAGAAAACTCCAATCTTCACTCTGATTCATGCATCACTGAGCTGAATGACTATTTAGCCCGATATAACACAAGCAGATTCAGTCTGATGATAGCCATTTAGTGTTTTTAATGGTATGATATTCCCCTTCGAAATCGCAATAACCCTTAGCCTTCCCTCATTATCCCTCCTCCTGCTATGATCCCCCATTGCTGCCTCCCTTCACTCTTCACTGTTTTAGGAGATGCGTTTGGGACTACCAGCGAGCATTTTCCACCCCGGTACCTGATTCCACAGTTTCGTAAGTGAAGGATGAAACCTGACATCCCTCGTTAGTGTACTAATGGGATGTGTCTGATCCAGCTCTTCACTACCTCCCTCTGTCTCTCACCACGTGTGTGTGTGTGTGTGTGTGGGTGGGTGTACTTTAAGCCCTTCAGACTTGGACTCGCAAACTGCGATCACACTTCAGTCGAGCAATCCTCCTTCCCGCCCACGACGCTGCATGAAATCGCTTCCTTTGTTTCCATGCAGCATGTAGCACACAGCCGTATATTATATCATAAAAGAAATTGTTGTAATTCCTGTTCTTGCTGCTCTTGGATTCCTTCACGAGCCTTGGTTGTAGGGTCTATAATATATTATTATTATTATTATTATTATTATTATTATTATTATTATTATTATTATTATTATTATTATTATTATTATTATTATTATTATTATTATTATTATTATTATTAATGGTTCATGGTGTGGGTTACTGTAGCCACGTCCTAGTTCCTGAACCATGGGCAACGGCTGAGTGGCCTAGTAAGTGGTCCTGAGAGTCGGGATACCAGTTGCTATGGAATAGGAGTGGGCATCTCGGACATATTCTGAGTCGTGGTCCTCCTTGTGCTCAGGCGGCTAGGACTATACAATTCACCGGTGGGCCATAACCCGTTAGAGGAGAGATCCTCACTTGGACTATGTGCAAGTAGGGTAGAATGCTGCTTCATGAATTTACCAAGCTCAGAACATTTTAAGCAAGCCTCGGACCTATGGGAGTAACGGAGTCAAACTCCCATTTGACAGGCGAGGGACTCCTTAGAAACAACTTGGCGAACAAAATGGAATTCGATGGGAAGCTGTCAATATTAATGGGGCCTATGGAAGAAAGAAAGTAGAACTGGCTAGGTCAGCAAAGAGGGTGCATCTGGATGTGCTAGGAGTAAGTGATATTCGGGTAAGGGGAGATAACGAGGAAGAGATAGGATATTGTAAAGTGTACTTGACGGGTGTTAGAAAGGGAAGGGCAGAGTCTGGGGTAGGGCTCTTTATCAGGAATACCATTGCACGCAACGTAGTTTCTGTTAGGCACGTAAATGAGCGAATGATGTGGGTAGATTTGTCAGTTGAAGGCAGTGGCGTATACTGCGGGCTACCACGGCTATCAGTGAAGCCCAAGCCTCAAATGAGAACGATGGAAGTCTAAATCGTATTATAATGTAAGCATCTGACATATTCATCCATTTACAAAACTTGAAAGTATTGAGAAAGAACGTCGCTCGTATTTCTGAGAGCAAGGCATCGGAGACTAACATCGCAGCCCAGGCCTTCGGTCCACTCCCCTCGATCCGACGCGCGAGGCTTGCTGGCGAATGTCGGAACGTTGCGGGGAACGAGGGGATGCTAACCTTGAGCTGTACTAGGCTTCGGTCCGTCAAATCGCCGCCGCTAACGAGAGAGACAGCGGTGGAAAGAGAAGGCCCAAAGACTCAAAGTTCTCCGGAATTGTCCGAATTGATGGGATTCATCCATGTGCTACAGTATCACGAGTTTGTTTTTGCATGTGCAGGACATCTTATGGATTGCTATAGTTGGAAATTATTGGTATATTTCAGTTGATCTCAGAACAATTTTAGTTTATCTGAAGTTATAGTGTTTAACGTGACTGTGACCTTGTGATGTTACTTTTGTGAAATGGCTGAACCGTGTGTAAGTTGTTGGATAAACCATTCTCGCAACTGAAATATGAAGATAAATCGCTGATAATTAAAAATGGTAAGACTACCCCACCTCTTACTCAGTTGCATTGTGAACAGGAGGAGAAAAACAAGAATCCATTCAAAGGGTATTTCAACTTAAGTAAGTATGAAAAGTATTTGTGGTTATGTGGCTCATGCGAACTTCACAAACTTTATTGTTGGCCATTATTATTGTTTGCAACTGAGATAATAATAATAGTAATAATAATAATAATAATAATAATAATAATAATAATAATAATAATAATAATAATAATAATGCCCGCCTCTTTGGTGTTGTGGTTAGTGTGTTTAGCTGCCACCCCTGGAGACCCGGGTTCGAATCCCGACACTGCAATGAAATTTGAAAAGTGGTACGAGGGCTGGAACGGGGTCCACTCAGCCTCGGGAGGCCAACTAAGTAGAGGAGGGTTCGATTCCTACCTCAGCCAACCTCGAAGTGGTTTTCCGTGGTTTCCCACTTCTCCTCCAGGCAAATGCCGGGTTGGTAACTAACTTAAGGCCACGGCCGCTTCCTTCCCCCTTCCTTGTCTATCCCTTCCGATCTTCTCATCCACCACAAGGTCCCTGTTCAGCATAGCAGGTAAGGCCGCCTAGACGAAGTACTGGTCCTCCTTCCCAGTTGTATCCCCCGACCCAAAGTCTCACGTTCTAGGACACTGGCCTTGAGTGTAGAGGTGAGATCCCTCACTGAGTACGAGGAAAAAACCAACCTGGAGGACAAACGGATTAAGAAATAATAATAATAATAATAATAATAATAATAATAATAATAATAATAATAATAATAATAATAATGCATAGCCTCTGGAAAGGATTGATGGTGACCTGATGAAATGAATGGTGAAGACGTCATAAGCACCCAGTCCCCGAGCTAGGGGAATTAAGAGTACGAGGAAGATGATTCCTTAGCTACCATCTACACTGATAGGTGTTGAGTATTGCCAGTAGCAGAGGCTAGGGCTTGTGAACCATTCTCAACACAGCAGACTACTCCGATGGCTATTAGCTGCAGCTCAAAACCCTTAAGGCTTGACGTTCACTAAACCTACTATCGAAAATGGGCCATCTAAGTCTAGTGATAGCACGTGTCTTGATTTCAGCATACGCCACTGGTTGAAGGAATTGGGACTAGAATTGTCTCCGTGTATTCACCATGTGAGGGTGCAGATGAGGATGAAGTTGACAAGTTTTATGAAGCATTGAGTGACATCGTGGTCAGGGTCAACACCAAGGATAAAATACAGCTAATGGGCGATTTCAATGCGAGTGTTGGGAATAGAACTGGAGGAAACGAAAGGGTTATTGGTAAATGTGGGGAAGATATGGAAGCTAATGGGAATGGGAAGCGTTTGCTGGACTTCTGTGCTCGTATGGGTTTAGCATTTACGAATACATTCTTCAAGCATAAGGCTATTCACCGCTACACATGGGAGGCTAGGGGTACCAGATCCATAATAGACTATATCTTAACTGACTTCGAATTCAGGAAATCTGTGAGGAATGCACGAGTTTACTGGGGAGTTTTCGATGATACGACCACTATCTGATCTGTAGTGAACTAAGTATCTCCAGGCCTAGGGTAGAGAAAGTGAAATCTGTCTGCAAACGAATAAGGGTAGAAAATCTCCAGGACGAGGAAATTAGACAGAAGTACATGGATATGATTAGTGAGAAGTTTCAAACAGTGGACAGTAAGCAGGCTCAGGATATAGAAAGAGAATGGGTGGCATACAAAGATGCTGTAGTAGAAACAGCAAGGGAATGTCTAGGAAGGTCTGTGTGTAAAGATGGGGAAAGGCGAACATCTTGGTGGAATGATGAGGTGAGAGCAGCTTGTAAACGTAAAAAGAAGGCTTATCAGAAATGGCTCAAAACATGGGCCGAGGCAGACACGGCTTGAAAGAAACAGTCCGAAACAAATTGTTGTTGAATCCAAAAAGAAGTCGTGGGAAGATTTTGGTAATAACCTGGAAAGCATGGTCAAGCAGCAGGGAAACATTCCTGGACAGTAATTAGCATCTTCGGAAGGGTGGGAAAAAGGAAATGAACAGTGTTTTGAGTAATTCAGATGAACTCATAATAGATCCCAGGGAATCACTGGAGAGGTGGAGGGAATATTTTGAACATCTTCTCAATGCAAACGAAATCATCCTGGTGGTGTTGCGAACAGCCAAGCTCATTGGGAGGAGGAAAATGATGTTGGCGAAATTACGCTTGAGGAAGTGGAAAGGATGGTAAATAAACTCCATTGTCATAAAACAGCAGGAATAGATGAAATTAGACCTGAAATGGTGAAGTATAGTGGGAAGGCAGGGATGAAATGGCTTCATAGAGTAGTAAAATTGGCATGGAGTGTTGGTAAGGTACCTTCAGATTGGACAAAAGCAGTAATTGCACCTATCTATAAGCAATGGAACAGGAAGGATTGCAACAACTATCGAGGTATCTCATTGATTAGTATACCAGGCAAAGTATTCACTGGCATCTTGGAAGGGAGGGTGCGATCAGTCGTTAGTAACAAGTTGGATGAAAACCAGTGTGGTTTCAGACCACACAGAGGATGTCAGGATCAGAATTTCCGTACGCGCCAGGTAATTGAAAAATGCTACGAGAGGAATAGGCAGCTGTGTTTTTGTTTCGTAGATCTAGAGAAGGCATATGACAGGGTACCGAGGGAAAAGGTGTTTGCTGTACTGGGGGACTATGGAATTAAAGGTAGATTATTAAAATCAATCACACAATTGACAATTGGGCTTCAGTGCGAATTGATGGCAGAATGTTTTTTTTTTTTTTTTGCTATTTGCTTTACGTCGCACCGACACAGATAGGTCTTATGGCGACGATGGGATGGGAAAGGCCTAGGAGTTGGAAGGAAGCGGCCGTGGCCTTAATTAAGGTACAGCCCCAGCATTTGCCTGGTGTGAAAATGGGAAACCACGGAAAACCATCTTCGGGGCTGCCGACTGTGGGGCTCGAACCCACGATCTCCCGGATGCAAGCTCACAGCCGCGCGCCTCTACACGCACGGCGATGGCAGAATGAGTTCTTGGTTTAGGGTACTTATAGGGGTTAGACAAGGCTGTAATCTTTCACCTTTGCTGTTCGTGGTTTACATGGCTCATCTGCTGGCAGGGAGGGATTCAGTTAGGTGGAAATGTAGTAAGCAGTCTGGCCTATGCTGACGACTTGCTGTTAATGGCAGATTGTGCCGAAAGCCTGCAGTCTAATATCTTGGAACTTGAAAATATGTGCAATGAGTATGGTATGAAAATTAGCCTTTCGAAGACTAAATTGATGTCAGTAGGTAAGAAATTCAACAGAATTGAATGTCAGATGGGTGATGCAAAGCTAGAACAAGTCGATAATTTCAAATATTTAATTTGTGTGTTCTCCTAGGGGTGTCGTAAAGCTAACGCAGAGAGCTCGCAATTGCGATCAACAGTATTCTGTAAGAAGGAAGTCAGCTCCCGAACGAAACTATCTTTACATCTGTCTGTTTTCAGACCAACTTTGCTTTACGGGAGCGAAAGCTGGGTGGATTCAGGATATCTTATTCATAAGCCGGAAGTAACAGACATGAAAGTAGCAAGAATGATTGCTGGTACAAACAGGTGGGAACAATGGCAGGAGGGTACTCGGAATGAGAAGATAAAGGCTAATTTAGGAATAAACTCGATGGATGGAGCTGTACGCATAAACCGGCTTCGGAGGTGGGCTCATGTGAGGTGAATGGAGGAGGTTAGGTTATCTAGGAGAATTATGGACTCTATTGTGGACGGTAAGAGAAGTAGAGGTAGAACAAGACGACGATTGTTAGACTCAGTTTCTAACGATTTAAAGATAAGGGTTATAGAACTAAATGAGGCCACAACACTAGTTGCATATACAGGATTATGGCGACGTTTGGTAATTTCACAGAGGTTTGCAGACTGGACGTTCAAAGACATAACGGTATATAATGATAATGTATGTATGTATCTATGTTATTCTTATTATTATTATTATTATTATTATTATTATTATTATTATTATTATTATTATTATTATTATTATTGTCCGACTACTTGATTGAATGGTCAGTGCTGAGACCTACGGTTCAGAGAGTCCCGAGTTCGATTCGCGGCCGGGTCGGGTACATTAATCGCGTTCGATTAATCCTCCTGACTCGGGGACTGAATTTTTGTTTTTCCTGACACTCTTCTCTTCACATTCTGACAACACACCATACTACCAAACACCACAGAAACACGCAATCGTGATTACGTCCCTGTATACAGATTGGCATCAGGAGGGGCATCTGTCCGCAAAACGGGACCAAGTCTACATGTGTGACGCAGTTTGCACATGCGACGCCACCAGGCTTCAGGGGAAGAGGTAGAGTAAGAGATTATTATTATTAATGTTAGTATTCGCACAATACCCGCTGAAAGGCCAATAGCTTGTTTATGGGTGTTTAAGTGTTCCATTGGTATGTGCTGGAAAAAAAAAATCAACACCGAGCTCGATAGCTGCAGTCGCTTAAGTGCGGCCAGTATCCAGTATTCGGGAGATAGTAGGTTCGAATCCCACTGTCGGCAGCCCTGAAAATGGTTTTCCGTGGTTTCCCATTTTCACATCAAGCAAATGCCGGAGCTGTACCTCAATTATGGCCACGGCCGCTTCCTTCCCACTCCTAGCCCTTTCCTGTCCCATCGTCGCTATAAGACCTATCTGTGTCGGTGCGACGTAAAGCAAAAAAAAAAAAAAAAAACTCGTGTTCTCATTCCGAGGTGGTGCAGCTCTTTGCAGGCACACCCCCAATGGAGGTGAGTTGCGTGGACCATTTGAAACACATACCAGCCCTCCTGCCATTCTTAAATCTCTGGCAGTATCGGGAATCGAACCCGGACCTCCGTGGACGGCAGTTAGTAACACTAATCGTTGCGCTACGGAGGCGGCTTGCTGGATAATGATGGGAAAGGAAGTCATTTTCGCTACTCATAGACCTAGAGGGCGGTTTTTAGTCATGGAAACCTTAAAGGAAATATTAACTCGATCGCACGGGGAAATTTGCTCTTTATTTAGTTCCGTGCAAACAATTTTTTTTTCCTTTCACATAACTGCAGTCTATGCAGCTTCGCTCCTCGCAGTTTTATATCATCATCATCATCATCATCATCATCTGTTTACCCTCCAGGTTCGGCTTTTGCCTCGGACTCAGCAAGGACTCAGCGAGGGATCCCACCTCTACCGCCTCAAGGGCAGTGTCCTGGAGCTTCAGACTCTTGGTCGGGGGATACAACTGGGGCGAATGACCAGTACCTCGCCGAGGCGGCCTCCCCTGCTATGCTGAACAGGAGCATTGTGGAGGGATGGGAAGATTGGAAGGGATAGACAAGGAACAGGAAAGGAAGCGGCCGTGGCCTTAAGTTAGGTACCATCCCGGCATTCGCCTGGAGAAGTGGGAAACTACGGAAAACCACTTCGAGGATGGCTGAGGTGGGAATCGAACCCACCTCTACTCAGTTGACCACCCGAGGCTGAGTGGACCCCGTTCCAGCCCTCGTACCACTTTTCAAATTTTCGTGGCAGAGCCGGGAATCGAACCCGGACCTACACCACTACACCACAGAGGCGGACGCAGTTTTATATGATTGTCTTTAAAACATTTCTTTGGGTTAGTAGCGCGCAGCTGTGAGCTCGCACCCGGGAGATAGTGGGTTCGAATCCCATTTTTGGCAGCCCTGAAGATGTTTTTCCGTGCTTTCCCATTTTCACACCAGGCAAATGCTGGGGCTGTACCTTACTTAAAGCCTCGGCAGCTTCCTTCCCATTCCTGGGCGTTTCGCGTCCCATCGTCGCCATAATACCTACCTGTGTCGGTGCGACGTAAAGCAAAATAGCATTTTTATTAACTTTGTTTTGGTTAGCGCAACGTGTAGCTGTCCCACCACGGCAATGACAGACGAAAATATCAAGTATAAGTTGATCTGATTGGAGGTTCTGCCGTGGCCCATTTTATGTCTCTGTCTCACGAGAGTGGACACAGGACAAATGTCAGTCATTACAGGGTACATGTTTGTAAAGACATTTCACTCGCAGATCACAGACTCATGACAAAACGAAATGAAAAAGCTTCTACTACTTATAATTTCGACATTGAGTGGAATAGAGTAGAGGGATGCTCTTTTCTTTCTGGTACAGGCAGAGTGAATTTCAGAGCTATGTGTTTCTTCTCAAGTGAAGGTCTTTTTTCTGAATATCTCGACTTCTAACAAAGAATCGATCATACGTCCTTCAAAGTGAAACAAATATGTTCTTTCTCGTCACAGTCAGGTAGTCCCTCCCGAAGCCACATACGTTATAATAATAATAACAATAATAATAAAAATAATAATAATAATAATAATAATAATAATAATAATAATAATAATAATAATAATAATAATAATAATAATAATTTAAATTCATACCCTTGGCTTGCAACATCAAAATTACCTTCATCATCATCATCATCTGTTTACCCTCCAGGTTCGGATTTTTCCCTCGGACTCAGCGAGGGATCCCACCTCTACCGCCTCAAGGCAGTGTCCTGGAGCTTCAGACTCTTGGTCGGGGGATACAACTGGGGAGTATGACCAGTACCTCGCCCAGGCGGCCTCACCTGCTATGGTGAACAGGGGCCTTGTAGGGGGATGGGAAGATTGAAAGGGATAGGCAAGGATGAGGGAAGGAAGCGGCCGTGGCCTTAAGTTAGGTACCATCCCGGCATTCGCCTGGAGGTGAAGTGGGAAACCACGGAAAACCACTTCGAGGATGGCTGACGTGGGAATCGAACCCACCTCTACTCAGTTGACCTCCCGAGGCTGAGTGGACCCCGTTCCAGCCCTCGTACCACTTTTCAAATTTCGTGGCAGAGCCGGGAATCGAACCCGGACCACCGGGGGTGGCAGCTAATCACGCTAACCACTACACCACAGAGGCGGACAAAACGATAATACATTCAATGTTGGTCTATTCATTTACTTAATGTGCTTTTCTACGTGATTATTTGAAAATTCTATTGTGAAGACAATGAACGTAACTTTCGATATCATGAGCAACAGGTCATTGTGGATTACGTGCAATGTAATTCAAAAATACGTTACACTTCAATTCCAAAATTTTACATAGATTGCGAGTTTTCGAACGGCTTCTAACTTCATGAGAAGGCAGGGGTGATACTACAAAGGCATCAGGCCCTCTAACGTGAAAATATTTTTAATATGTAAATGAAGGAAAGCTATTCGTACTTGCGTAATTCCCACATTTATACTTCCCCTATATTCAGTCTCGGTAAAATTACATATAAATTTGGGGCATGTACCAGATTTTTCAGAAAATGAACGGAAAGCATGATGAAGTATTTTGGAGCAGTGCTACTCATTATTCGGATATATCCAGGCTTTAATCCAGGACTTACCTCAACATTTGAAGGCACATTGCCAAAAAGCCAATTATAAATTCCACTTCCGCATCCTACCGCACCAGAGCTCCAAGCCAACAGGTCGAAACATGGAATAACAGCACGCAGACCCTATGCAAAATGGAGGGTTTAAATGGATTACCTTCCGTTAAAAATATAGCTAGCAGCTTACTGAAAGAAACGTGACAAAATAAAGCAAAAAGTTTTATGGTGGAAGTTTCAGGAGTTCTAACTGTACACGGTACTTACCAGTACTATCTCCTTCCGGGAAATTACAGTAGAACAGTACTAATTTAGGCCCTATATCAGATATAAGCGGCTTCTTGGCAGAGGCGTTCACAGAGTAATCGTGGGATCGATACCCAGTCAGGAAGTCCAAACATTTAAGGAACGGGATTTCCACTTCAGGAGGTGCAAATGACCCTGAAGTTACTCAGCCTACACAAAAAAAAAATAGTACCAGGTTAAATTTTTTTGTGACAAAGGCGGTCGAGCAGAGAACTAACCACTCTACTGTACAAAGTGCCGATGATACGATAGTTCCCTCTAGGAACCTTGAAAGCCTGTGCGGAGAAGGCTACGCTTTTTGGCAAATTTATTTTCTATATGTCTTCCTTATCAATATCCGTTTAATTGCTGTTTATTTTAAGAGGCACTACGGTGCCGTAATTATGTCCAAAAAGGTTCTTTAACGTTTTGAAAGCCGACGACTTGGAGCTGTCGTATTAAACACCCTCAATATCAACGACATAAGCCGGTGTGAACCTGAGGTCGACGAATTCAAGTTTATTTTAACTCGTAAGTTTTTTTAGTTGGCCTACCTATTTTTCATTATGATTTCCAGTGGACCGAGCTCGATAGCTGCAGTCGCTTAAGTGCGGCCAGTGTCCAGTATTCTGGAGATAGTAGGTTCGAACCCCACTGTCGGCATCCCTGACAATGGTTTTCCGTGGTTTCCCATTTTCACACCAGGCAAATGCTGGGGCTGTACCTTAATTAAGGCCACGGCTGCTTCCTTCCAACTCCTAGCCCTGCCTTGTCCCATCGTCGCCATAAGACCTATCTGTGTCGGTGCGACGTAAAGCAACTAGCAAAAAAATAGATTTCCAGTGGGTAAGCTGGAATAGATTTGGAAGACAACAAGTAGTGTAAAATTATGGTTTTCGGCGGCCACCTTTACCCCCGGCCCCCCTGGACAAAACCTCCACCTAATTGACTGTGCTGACTAAGAGTACAAGTTTAACCTCGTGTGACCTCACTGGAGCGGTTGGCTAAGAGTGCGCTCGTAACCTTACATCATCTTACGCTGGCTACATGTCTAGGTTTAATTTTATAGACCTCGGGTTCGACTCTAGGCCTAAGGGCCTAAGACCAAAATTCGATGCCAAAAAGTGCAAGCTCAACCTAACAGCCAACGTGATTATGGTTAAGAGGGTAACCTTAATCTAACAGGCATGACGTGTATAGTCTTATCCTCGCAGACCCCGCCTTCGACTACAGGCCTAAGGGCGTTAATCCTAAAGACTTAAGTTCGATGCCGAGACTAACAGCGTAACACTGTATGTATGCTTGAGTTCACGCTTACCAGGCGTTAACCCAACAGGTTGGCCTTCCTTTCACCAGCTCGGGCGTAACATTACACCTTAGCTAATTGTGCAGACTTAAGCTCACGATGACCAGGCGTTAACCTAACTTAACCTCCCAGGACATCGAGCTGAATTGGAACAACATGGCGGATATAAGTATTAATACGTGTGCTTTATTCATACGGCGTTACATTGGAAAGCGACTTAAGGTAGCTTGGAGTTGAACTTGGAACAAGATGGCGGCAATAGGGCTTAATATGTATGCTTTATTCATAGGTGCGTAATATCGGAAGGTGATTTCGGAGACTTAGAGCTGAACTAGGAACAAAATAGGAACAAGATGACAGCTGCTCATGGGACTAGAGAGATGGTCCTGTGGGAAATCCCCTCCCCGACTAGGATTCGAACCTGGAGCTCACTTAGACTCAGAACTAAGATCTTAAGTGTATAAGAGAAAAGGTCGATGGCAAGCTTTTCTTTCCGCTTGAAGACTAAGTGTGGACTGTTAATCTGGAGTGAGAAGCAAGTCGTGACAGGAAATGCATTTCAGCAAAAAGAAATTACTGCATGAGCAAGATGATTATTCTTGAAAGTACTTGCTGAGACATGAAATAACAAGTTTATTGTTTTAGCATTTAGCTTAGTATGCACATATCAGCAAAAAATTTATTGCACGTGCAAGTTGATTAGACTTGGAAGTACGATGGCTGATCAAAAAAGACGGAGACTGATCTTTTTACAGATGTTTATTACTCCTTTTTCAATGTTTACATGATCTTCTTCAAAGTACTCCACTCCTACTTCAATGCACTTTTTATAGTGCTTCTGCCAGACCTTGAACACATACTGCAGACCATTCCTTGTCAGGTCCTTGAGAATCGCCTCACTTTTCTTGAGCACTGCTTCAGAGTTCTCAAATCGAATGCCCGTAAGCTTTGCCTTTAGTGAGTGGAATTCAAAAAATCCACAGTGTGCAAGGGCTATAAGTTGGAGGGGTGCACAGGTAATGTTGAATCAGGCCAGAAACTGCATGTCTTGATTTGCGACATGAGGCCGTGCATTGTCATGATGAAGTCGCCACCCCATCCGAGAAATCTCTGGTCGTTTCTTTGCATTGGGCTTCCTCAGTGTAGCCATTACTGACGTGCAGTATGCTGCTGTAACAGTAGTGTGAGGGGGAACTGCATGCTGGTAAGTCATTGTCTGGTATACCAAATGTACGTAGCATCTACAAAATAGAGCATTACTATTAACCTACCTATAAGGGAGTGCTGCCAGCTACGGAAATTGTACGTAGAAACCCAGTCTTTTCAAGTATTTACGTTACAGATAGGAAACTATCACGGAAGCTACAGGAAAAAATCTGTCTCAGTCTTTGTTGATCAGCCCTCGTATTTGCTGACATGAAAACCAAGTTCATTGTTTTTTTGCATTTAGCCTAGCATGCACATAGCAGCAAAAATATGACTGCATGTGGAAGTTGACTAGCCTTGGAGGTAACTTATTTGATGAAACAGGGAATAAAAAGTTAATTGCTTCCACAAGTTCGCGACTTATGTACAATCACGCAGGAGGTCCCAAACTATCTTCGTACTGAATACTCAATATATACATGCACAATAAGAAAAAATAGGTGGTGCCGGAATTTAGCTCCGTAGGATATCGCGTATTATCATAATTCCCCATTAAAGTATAAAATCCTCGACCCACCTTTCAAGTTCGATACCCGGGCTAACTGCAGCCTAACGTTACGCTGACCACGCGTTAACCTAACTAAACCTCCCAGGACTTAGAGCTGAACTTGGAACAAGATGGCGGCTATAAGGCTTAATACACAAGTTAATAGACTTCAAATTCGCCACATTACACATACGTTATGCCAACAGAAACACCCACGTTGATAAAAATTAATCACAATAATAATTTCACACGATTCACAACGTAAATAGTGTCCAACAGTTATCGAAACACATTTTAAATGAATACAATAAAAATGAAAATGTGCCCTAGCTAAACATTTCATTGGAGGTCATGGTTTGGCTCTCTGGGTGATCTCACAGCTCTCTATTTCTTCTTTGATACGACTTAATATACACTAATATTACTCGGCATGCATGATAGGTCCGCCGGTTGAATACCAGCCCCGTAATGTCATCTATCCCAAAACTAATAGAACTAACCATTATATTGAAAACAACTACAGGAAAACTTAACCCCAAAATAAAGTGAAAAGCGAAGCAAATCTGCCTATAAAAATTTACACATGTTTACAATTAAGTCTCTCAGACTTTTTACTAAAAACTCTGTGCATGCCTTGGCACATTTACAATTAAATAAACTAAAATCTCTATTAGTTAATAGCTACAGCATTATAAAAGAATTATCCGTACCCCTTACGTCATGCATAAAAGAATGGTATTACTCAGCCTTATTATCCCTGGATACACCTTGCTCAGCTACGGAACGTCCACCTTGTGGGTTTAGTGCTGTTTCATCTCCACGCCGATGACTCTCGGTTCCATCTGCTTGCTGCGACCGTTAATTCCCATCGTCCTTAGCACTGGAAAACATCAGTATTGTACCGGAAACATCGCTACGTTAAAACAAGTTCAAAGTATTGTGTTAAACTTCGCACTAGGTGGAGGATAGGCAGCCCGCCAAACTCGCTGACGTCCACAGCCGTGACGTAGCCAATTCGAGCTGGCTTCACTCAGCCAGGCGTGACCATATATGGTAATGTTCCAACTCATGTGTAAAAGTCTACTTCGAGTTAAGATGTTGTTTTACACCGTCAACGTGGAGGCCATCATTACAGATGATATCTATCACATTCTGGAGAACATCCGCCCTCTACGTTGGGAGTTATAGAGGTGAATATTATCCACGTTTTTAGATGCTTCGTCGGCTCCAGGTATAAAAGGAGGGCGATCCAGGCTACCGGGTCAGTAATACTCCACCGTCTCTGCGATACGGCTGACGGGTGGAGATCTACAAGTGCGACAGGCCGAACCTATGGTCAGACGAGACTTCGCATCTCGAGTGCTCGGGTGGAGGTGGAACTTAACAATTTCCTTCAAGTGCCATATTAGGACTTGTGTTTCAGTGATAAACTAAAGGAACATAGAATTTTTCTCGTGAGTGCTGTAACTCTTCCAAGTGCTACATTTCAACTTGCGTTTGAACTTGTGTTTCGTAAACAAACTTTGGGAACATAGAAATTTTCCGAGTGTCTCATTTGAACTTGTGTTTTGCGACAAGCTGTGGGAATATATAACGTTTCTTGTGAATTTGTAATTTTCCAAGTACCACATTGAACTTGTGTTTTGCGACAAACTGTGGAACCTTAGAGTATTTCCGAGTATTACGTTTGAACTTGCGTTTCGTAACAAATTGTGGGAACAGAATATTTCTGAAATGCTCATTACGACCAAATATGTCGCAGAATGACGCGGAAAACGGCATGCCGTTAGTTGCTGGGCCTAATGACATGCCTATGAGCATGGTAGTGAACGGTTACAATATATATATATATAGAGAGATCACGGGGATCACAGGTCACAATAAATACGGGCTAGAAGATAGATAAAATACTCATTTCCGTTGTAGTCTGAATGTACCCTAAGGCCATGTGCCTATTCAGTAGTGAAAGTCTCGCTTGAACATTTCTTGACGTCCAGAACGGGGATCGGGTTCACGCCGTTTCAATGGGTCAAGCACGTACTTGCTGCCTAGGTTTGGAAGTTCCTTATGAAACGGTGGGCTACATAAATAATTTCAGTTTTGTTTGGTTACAGAGAGCCACTTACAATAATAGAAATATGTTGTATGTCCGGCGCTCCCTTCTCGCTCCGCCAGCCAGCTACACGCGCGCCAAGTGTCATTCTTCTAGCCTCGACGCGCAGCCCTCAGTGCGCGTGCCTGAACAGTCGTGTGTGTACTATAAAGAGGAACTCCCAGCCTGTCCAGATGCCCACTTGCCCCGGTGTCCAGCTCCAGAATACACCCTACGTCGAGCACGGAGGCTACTCCTCTTGAAAATGTGCTTCGACCAGGTGGACTGAATTTCTGGCAGTACGAGGTCTCACCTCTGGTCACCGCTCCTCTTCCGCTGCCCATATCCAGTCATACTATTACATACCGTCATATTTCCTTAATTAATGCAAGCTCCCTTGGTTTCGCCAAGTAAGAATTCTTCCAACATTGAACTTGCCTTTATGAACTCAACAAGGAAGGACTTTCCAAAACATTTATGTCAGTACTTCTGATAGTTTTCGACTATCGACTTTTCATATCAAGGACTATCTTTTCGAGATAGAAGTGGATGTAAATACTGTAAACTTGTATATAGTGTACAAAAGATAGACTCTTTCTCAAGATTCCTAATTCATTTGCTTCAAGTTAAATTTCATTTTTATTTGTGTAAATAGTGTATTTTGCATTTGAAGCGAATAATAAAGTTGTGTTTTGTAAATCTCAACCTTGGTTACAACACAACTCTATGGCGACGAGGTAAAAAAAAAAGGAACGCAACAAACACTCCAATTCATCGGCCCCAGTCACCAACTCTGTGGCGACAAGATAATAACTTGCTATTCATCCACTCCTTCACAACGAGGTACAGCAAACTCAGTGCCCTCATACACTTAGACATTGGCGCCGAAGTCAATCAGTGCTCAGTGTGTCGCCCACTTAACAGACATTCCACAGCTCTCTGTCGTGCGCTCCACCTGTGTGGCACGCTCCAGCGTGTTTGCTTGCTCTCTCTCTCACTCCCAGCATATACCGGTCACGGTCGCGCCTACAACCAGTTCTGACACACAGCTCTCCTTGCTCTTTATTGCACGCATCTCGCAATGGCTACAGCTGAGCAACTCGCTACGGTATTCCAAGCCTTACAGCAGCAACAACAACAGTTTATGCAACAACAACAGGCAGCATTAATTCAGGCTATTCAAGCTATTTCTGTCACTACACAGCCATCAGCTATTCCTCCGTTCTCTGCTTTTGATCCGGCTAAGGAAGAATGGTCAGTTTATTTAGCACGCTTACAACAGCATTTCATCTGTCATTCTGTCACAGATGATCAACGCCGCCGAGCACTATTTCTTAGTTCAGTTGGCAATGCTACGTGTGAATTACTACGTAAATTAGGTCCAGAAGAAAACCTTTCTGAGGTACCATTCGCA
Organism: Anabrus simplex; assembly: GCF_040414725.1. Taxonomy (NCBI): domain Eukaryota; kingdom Metazoa; phylum Arthropoda; class Insecta; order Orthoptera; family Tettigoniidae; genus Anabrus; species Anabrus simplex. The sequence continues at coordinate 471,587,571 of NC_090266.1, read as the reverse complement.
CAGCTCCTGGCCCGTCTCACTGAACATTATGCCAAAGCTCCTCACATAGTGGCTGCTCGCTATAAATTTTTTCAGAGCAGAAAGCCACCCCATCAGACACATACTGAATGGATAACTGAATTGCGTGGTCTAGCTAAACCCTGCCAGTTCATATGCTCCAAGGACGGTTGTGGTTCACCCTACACTGATTCTCTCATTCGGGACATGGTAATTTTACATACTCCTGAAGACAAGATACGTTTTGACGCTGTCAAGCAGAGTAACCCTTCTTTAGAAGACGTCCAGCGTATTGCTACGGTTTATGAGCTTACTACCAAGACTGCCGCAGCCATAGCTTCTCCACACGAAGTTGCTCAAGTCTCGACTCAGACCCGCAAGTCCTCTGCTACAGTGAACCGTCCAGATAAGGCGCTCTCTACCAAGCATTCTCGCCAGGTTCCCTCTCGTAATGCTACAAGGAAGCCCAATTCTAAAAGCACCTCGAAACTCCTGCCTTCCTGCCGAGGCTGTTTCAAGCATCATGAACGTCGTGACTGTCGTTTTTTCAAAGCCACTTGTGAACGATGTAATAAACTTGGACACATTAAGACTGTATGTCGGAGTTCGCTCCGCCCTGCTAAGACCCCTGCAGCACGCCCGAAGCATATACAGCCCCGCCAAGACATGGAAGTTGATCAGATCAATCTTATTCTTCCCACAAGGAATTCTCACAAGATCATCGTTCCTCTCTCATTCTCTACTCGATCTGTCGATTTTCAATTAGACACTGGATCACCTGTCTCTATTATTAATCTGGCTACCTACCATGACTTAGGTTCCCCTTCATGCTCTCCAGCTGACATCCAGCTTGTGACGTTTAACAAAAGGAAAATTGACATTAAAGGTCAAATCCAGCTTCAGGCTAGTTATAAAGGAATTCAGAAGGCCATTCCTCTTCTCGTAGTTAACAACTACACTGCATCCAACATTATGGGCATGGATCTATTTAACTTATTTGGTTTCCAGATACATGACAACATTAACGTTGTATGTACATTGCATCCTACTTCTGACGTTACCGATCTCCTAAAGCAGTTTCCTGAAGTCTTCGACTCTCAGCTCGGAACAGCAAAAGACTATACAGCTCACATACAGCTGAAATCCGGAGCTAAGCCTCGCTTCCTCAAAGCACGTCCAGTACCCCTAGCACTTCAAGACCCGGTCACGAAAGAATTAGAAAGATGGATACAAACTGGCATTGTGGTACCAGTTACTTCTAGTCAATGGGCTACTCCACTAGTGGTAATCAAGAAACCTGATGGTAATGTTCGACTTTGTGGCGATTTTAGATCTACAGTCAACGCACAACTCGACACAGATATCTTTCCTATTCCACGTCCAGAAGACTTATTCCGTCGTCTCGCTGGTGGACAATTCTTCTCTCGAGTTGATCTTAAAGAAGCATATCTCCAGCTAATTTTAGACGAAGACTCTAAGAAATTTCTAACACTCAACACTCCTCTCGGACTGCTCCAGCTCCAGCGGCTCCCATTTGGTGTTTCATCCTCAGCGGCTATTTTTCAGCGCTATTTAGCTCAACTCACTGCCTCCATTCCCGGTTGTGCTAACTACCTGGATGATATTATTGTTACGGGAAAAGATCATCAGGAACATCTAAACAATCTACGCCTCCTTCTCCAGAAATTGAAAGACAATGGCCTACGAGCGAATCTCGCTAAATGTACATTCTTTCAGCCTCAAGTTCACTACCTAGGACATATCCTTGATAAGACTGGAATTCGCCCTAGTGCACAGAATGTCTCAGCTATCATCAACATGCCAGCACCTCAGAACCTCAAGCAGCTCCAGTCCTTCATAGGCAAAGCGAACTACTATAACAAGTTCATTCCCCGCTTCGCTACAGTGGCAGCTCCATTAAACGCTCTACGTAAAAAAGGTGTTAAATTTCAATGGACTCCGCAATGCCAACAGGCATGGAAAACCATCAACAACGCCTTAATTCAAGCTATACAACTCACTCATTTTCAGCCCGACAAGCTCATCACGCTAGCTACTGACGCTTCAGACTACGGTGTCGGTGCCGTTCTCTCCCAGAAGGATCGTCATGGACGGGAACGCCCCATCGCTTTCGCTTCGAAAACACTTAATGACCATCAACGTCGATACTCACAGATAGAGAAAGAAGCTTTAGCCATCATCTTTGGTATTCGCTGTTTCAATGAATATCTCTATGGCAACCATTTCCTGATCATTACTGATCATAAGCCTCTCGTACACTTATTCCATCCTGGTAATAAGATCCCTGAGAATTCCCTCAGAAAGCTTCAAAGATGGTCCATGTTCCTTTCTGATTATTCCTATCAGATTGTCTATCGAGCCACATCCCAGCATTGTAATGCTGATGCCCTCTCACGCTTACCAGTTGGCCCTGATACTGCCTTCGATTCTCAATAATCTGAATGTCTTCAGTTGGACATAGAACTTGAAGATACTGTCTCCAGTTTTCCTATTCATGCTACCTGCATAGCTAAAGCTACGAATAAGGACAGTACACTTGCTACTGTGCGTACTTACATCCGCAACGGTTGGCCTCTTCAGAGCAATCTTCCCGCCCACCTTGCACCTTATCATCGTATGCAGCATCGTCTCACGACTCGTGCTGGAGTCGTACTCCTAGAAGCAGGCACCATCTTCCGAGTGGTTATCCCACTTAGCCTACAGAAACAAGTCCTCGAATTATTACACCAACGCCATTGGGGTATATCCCGAACGAAGCAACTAGCACGTCAACACTGCTACTGGCCCGGTATTGATGCCGCCATCGAAAAGCTCATCCGTCATTGTGAACAATGTCAACTGAATCAGAACGCCCCGTCTTCTGATCTAGCTTCATGGCCTCCTGCTACTACTCCATGGGAACGAGTTCACATCGATTTCGCAGGTCCTTTCCTCAATTCCATGTGGTTAATAGTCATCGATTCACTATCGCACTTTCCATATGTAGTGGATATGCATTCGACTACTACGACAGAAGCTACCATTCGTGCTCTACAGAAGATATTTACTACAGAAGGCTTACCTCAAGTCCTCATTTCGGCAACGCACCTCAATTTACAGCTACTGCTTTTAAGAAATTTTGTACATATAATGGCATTCGTCATATCCTAGCACCGCCTTTTCACCCTCAATCTAATGGTGAAGCTGAACGCTTTGTACAAACATTTAAGAGAAGTATGTAAAAAGCTGTCTCTTCAGGCTTAACTAAAGACCAAGCATTGCTCCAACTCTTAAGCAACTACAGAACTCTGCCCGGCGCTGATAATATCACTCCTGCACAGAAGCTCCATGGACGACCTCACAGAACTTTGCTTCTCTGTTGCAGCCTCTTCCGGCCCAGTCTCAGATCTCACCAACGAAGTTCTCAGTCAACGACAAGGTCTACACCCGGACATTCAGGTCAAACCCACTCTGGATACCTGGAGTCATCTGCAGATCTTTGGGTCATCGTCTCTACGAAATACAGACTACGGAGAAACGTATCTGCCGCCATCAAGACCAGATACGTCTGCGCTACCGCCCATGTCCAGCTATTGATTCTATTGCTCAGCCAGATAAATCTATTGCTGAACGAGCTTTAGACCATTTAATAACAATGGGTTCCTTTCAGGACGAGACAGCGCCACTCCGCCCGGTCCCAGCTCCGGACAATCCAACAGAGACATCAGCAGCTCCGGCCCAGCATCGCAGCCGCCGCCAGCGCCGCCGCCGTTTCACGCCGTACCGGCGTATTTAGGAGGGGAGGGTGTTGTATGTCCGGCGCTCCCTTCTCGCTCCGCCAGCCAGCTACACGCGCGCCAAGTGTCATTCTTCTAGCCTCGACGCGCAGCCCTCAGTGCGCGTGCCTGAACAGTCGTGTGTGTACTATAAAGAGGAACTCCCAGCCTGTCCAGATGCCCACTTGCCCCGGTGTCCAGCTCCAGAATACACCCTACGTCGAGCACGGAGGCTACTCCTCTTGAAAATGTGCTTCGACCAGGTGGACTGAATTCCTGGCAGTACGAGGTCTCACCTCTGGTCACCGCTCCTCTTCCGCTGCCCATATCCAGTCATACTATTACATACCGTCATATTTCCTTAATTAATGCAAGCTCCCTTGGTTTCGCCAAGTAAGAATTCTTCCAACATTGAACTTGCCTTTATGAACTCAACAAGGAAGGACTTTCCAAAACATTTATGTCAGTACTTCTGATAGTTTTCGACTATCGACTTTTCATATCAAGGACTATCTTTTCGAGATAGAAGTGGATGTAAATACTGTAAACTTGTATATAGTGTACAAAAGATAGACTCTTTCTCAAGATTCCTAATTCATTTGCTTCAAGTTAAATTTCATTTTTATTTGTGTAAATAGTGTATTTTGCATTTGAAGCGAATAATAAAGTTGTGTTTTGTAAATCTCAACCTTGGTTACAACAAAATATATACGATCACGCTCTTCACGTTTGTCTAATGCAGCTGGTCGCAGTCATTTGTCCAAAGGTCTATGAGCATTATCATGGACATGACACGCGCCATCCCAACTACAGTATTTCACATCTCATATCTCAGGTATAAATATACGTCTGTGCTTACCTTTAGTTAGTAGAATATAAAACCAATAATATTAATATTATTAGCATTATTCTCTGTTAAAAATTATTTTGTCGTGGACAGAAATGTTTCTCTTCTCAAAACGCAGAACAAAGTCTCCGGGAAAGGTAAAAAATGTCTACTCTTTGTTTCCCAAAAGATCAGACTATCCTGTCTATTATTACTGGCCTTTTTCATGATTCGTTTCGATTGGCATTTGATATGGATTCGATCCTGTTTTAGGACCTGATTCCTTTTCTGACAGCAACTCTTCGTAGAGGGATTTAGGCCCTATGCACTAATGCGTGTTTATCTGGCAGTTGACAGTGTGGTGTGTTGTATGCAAATTAAGGGAAGTGTATTATGTCAAACAAAAAACCTAGTACCCAAGATAGAGGAATTAAGCACGTGCAGTTAAAACTCTTGACCCGGCCGAGAATCGATGACGAGGCTCTCTGAATCGAAGGCCAGCACACTCTCCATAACATTCAGGACAAATATTTTATTATTATTATTATTATTATTATTATTATTATTATTATTATTATTATTATTATTATTATTATTATTATATGAGAAAAGTATATTTAAGGCTTATTAATCCATTTGTAACTGTGTTCATTTAAAGCAACTACGAAAGTTAATTTATAACGAATATTTATCACATGGACCTTACACTCCCATGTAAAGGCTGTCTCGAGTAAAACCAAACATGTGAGGTAATGGCTAGAGTAACCTTCTAACACTTCGAAGCTGTAAATCACGTGGTCTATTAAACATTAAGCAGGATGCTCTCGTCCGGACAGGCATGATGTACTATCTAACGTCTTGATCTCCGCGAGAATCTTTCTCACTCAATACAATACACAATAGCAGCTGGGAGAAATTAAAAGAGGTTCGTTTGCACTGGCCAACAAATCATACTCAGCCGCGAAGAAGGTGGGATTATCTTGACATTGCTGAGCACGATCACAAAAGAGGCTACATATCGGTGATCTACGTTGGTTTCAGGTACGACATATTTTGCCTCGGATGAGGTTTATATGCATGCATGTCACGATAAGTTTCAGCATACGATAGCAGTAATATCCTCTACTATGCAGTTTAAACTCCATCTACCACGATAAGATATCAATATCTTGGACCATATCAGTTTCAGTATTTCCTTTGGGGCCATTGTTGGCCAATGCGGTGGAAGTTTGTCACCTGAAATATTAACTTTGGAAGAATAATGCCAGAAAATAAGGGAAGTTTCGAACAAATTCTAAATTCTGCAAACCCATTTTTGTTCGCTGGAATATATGTAGCCTATATCATATTAATTATACAGAAGATCTAACTGGAAATGTTTAAGGCACTCAGTAAATGTAACCATCTTGTATTTTCAATCAAACTGGATATTCTGTTGGAAAGAATACTCTTACCCTGTTGTAGACATACGTTAATTTATGCTACGTACAATGAGTATTAAAATAAACTCTAGTAGTAAGGTTCCTTCAAACGATTGAAATGCTATGTACTTCTTGTGAAAAATATCTGCTAAATAACTCTCAGTTTCTCTCAGTATTGTATGTTAAATTCGGAACATTGGAGGGTCAGTTCCATGGTCTGACATTCTTCTGCGTATTCCTTCACAGTTTTTTGTGGTAACTCCGTTGATTTGGTGCTCGTCTCGTTTGTGTAAAAATGTGAGATAGAATCCTGGTACAGGTCTTCAGCCTGTAAGAGGGCGCAAGCTCAATCGATCTGTATAGTGATTTACGGACACTTGAAAAATCTCCTTTCAGGAAAGGATTCTGGTATTCTGGTGCTTCTGAAAATCATGAGCGGTTCAAATGTCATTGAATACACAAACTTAGGTACATAATAATAATAATAATAATAATAATAATAATAATAATAATAATAATAATAATAATAATAATAATAATAATAATAATAATACAATATTTTTTAAATTACTGATCATAAAGCTTTTACTGCCAGGAGTGTCAAAGGATATAATCGGCTCGCCTGGTGCAGGTGCTTCTGTTTGACACACACGGGTGACCTGCGCGTCTGGGTGTGGGATGATGATGATGATGGTGATAACGATAATTATAATGATGCAGGAAGAGTGTGAAACCTAGTGTCGCACATTGCCTGCTCCTGTCGAATAACACCAAGGAATGTGCTCAAGACAGCATCTCCTTCCGACAGACAAATCACAGTCAACAGCGTCATTTGCCCTCACTCCGTAGGAACACTGCGGAGAGGTTTAGCATTGAATCCAGGTTATTGGATAGTGATTAGAAATTGTACACCGCCACTCTCCTACACTGCCAGCCAACATTCCGATGACCGGGCGAGTTGACGGTGTGGTTAGAAGTGCGCAGCTGTGAGCTTGCGACCGGGAGGTAGTGGGTTTGAATCCCAATGTCGGCAGCCCTGAGGATGGTTTTCCGTGGTTTACCATTTTCACAACAGACAAATGCTGGGGCTGTACATTAATTAAGGCCACGGCCACTTCCTTCCCACTCCTAGCCCTTTCCTACCCCATCGTTGCCATAAGACCTATCTGTGTCGGTGCGACGTAAGGGCACTAGCAAAGAAACAAAAACATTCTGATGGTGACAAATTTTCCATCAACGGGATCCGAACCGGCTAGCCAGGGCTTCAGATTTTACAGACTTGACGCCTTCCGATCATGGTCACGAGGCGGGCAATTATTATTATTATTATTATTATTATTATTATTATTATTATTATTATTATTATTATTATTATTGTACCGAGCGGTACACCTCCGCGCCGCTAATTCAAACATTGCGCCAGTTGAAACGCCTCTGCTGGAGGAAGCTTGAACTTTAACTTCCACATTAATGCTAAGATTTCTCAGAAGATGTCATTACTATAAATTTTGAAGAGTTCTGAACTGTGTCTTTTTCGATTTATATTTATTTGCTCTGTAATAAGAAGTGTGAACATTCTCCTCTAGATGGCACTACTTAAGAACTACAATTGTGCACCCTAGTGCGAAGTGAAGGAACTTTTTTTTGAAGAAATTTAGTATGTATAAGTTTGCTCTTTGTTAAATTTCTTTCAGTCATTGTTTGAGTTGGCAATGTTAATCCTTTCGTTCCGCCAGTTTAGAATTTAGCCAATCCCGAATTTCTTTAATTCATTTTTGACCAATCGGGTGTATCTTCTCCAACATGGATATGTTGCTTGACCCTAGCCAATAAAGTGAGGGGGGTGTGGGTTCTCATTCTTGAAAGGTCTCGAATGTTCCACGAGGGTATATAAACTGCTGGTTTGCTGGTCTCCGGGCCACTTCAGTAACATCTTTCCTAGTGTGATTATATAGCAGGGGGCGGGAAGCTCCCCTTTCTTCAGGCGGCAGTTCATCCATCAGGTAGCCTTTTAATAACTTCTTTGCTTGCTAGCTCAGCAGTTTAACCCTCGGGGCGGGTTCGAAACTTTCCTCATGTAACCTATATTTAAAATGTAAAAGACACTTGGTATAAATTCTGTCTCTTTAACTACAAATTGGGATAGAGAGTGCCTAACCCTCTCGAGCTCCCATTCATTTTGTTTTGAGGTGACTACGTTTTTATAACAGTTTCCCTTCTACTCGTAATGTCATAACATTTTTCAATCGTGTCACCTCCGTAGTATGGGATTAGCCCTTGCTTAAGCGGCCTAGTGCCAAGTAGGTTTTAAGGAAGTGTATTAGGAGTGCAGTTACGCCTCCTCTCAAGATGGTATTTTGGAGGCCATGTAATTGCCTTGTTTCTTTATGGAATAGGCCTCAGTAGGCTGGGTATCATTACCCTTGTTCTTGTGTGCCCGTAGGGCAGCTTGAAAGTGGAGTTTGGAGTAGCATTTGAATTGGCTTGAACTTTGAGAGCGGGTTGCTCTTTCTTTAATGGTATTCTTTGTGTGCCTCAAGTAGGCTTAATTGGGTAATTGGGAGCAAATGCTCCTTGGTATGATTGGGGCTTTCTGCCCCTTTGTTGAACCTGGTGTATAAGTAAAGTGGGGCTAATTGCTCAAGAATTGGGAATCTGGGGCTCGAAGCCCAAAATCCATTAATAAACTGTAATTGTACTTTCTTAACTTGTTGATATACAAATGAGTTCCTGTTATACTTGTTATTTCTTGATCTTGAAAAGAAAATATAACCTTTGTAAAATTTTAAATTAACTTTAATTCCGTAAGTTTAGACCTGTTCATCCCAGCACCTTCTTTCACCTCTGCACATCCACAATACACCGTAACTATTATTATTATTATTATTATTATTATTATTATTATTATTACACTTCCTACTTACGGCTTGTGCGGTGTCCGGAGATGCCGAGGTACCGGAATGTAGTCCCGCAAGATTCATTTACATGCAGGTAAATCTACCGAAACGAGGCTGACGTACAGTACAGTACAGTATCTGAACACCTCGAACTTTCACTAGACTGAGCCGGAATCAAACCCAATAACCTGAGTTCAGAAGACCAGCACTCTACCCTTTGAGCTACACAGCTCGTCTATTCTTCTTCTTCTTCTTCTTCTTCTTCTTATTATTATTATTCTCCCCTCTGAACCATGTTACCTTGCCACGGTGGGGAATGTTGTGTGTCCCAATGAAACAGATGGCCGCGTTGTAGCTGCGATCATATCCGATGTCGGTAGAGCAGATTAACAAATGTTTCGTCGAATGTGGGATAACAGACTTTCGGAAGTTGCAAGGGCAGCAGTCTGGATGATTGACTGATGAATTTCCTTGTAATAATATTTAACATGGCTTAATAATGTTGATACTGCTACACGACTGAAAACAACGGGAAACTAGAGATGTAACTAACAACCGAGGATATACAGTTCTCTCTGTATGAATGAATGATGTACTGATGATGGCTTCCTCCCTGGTAAAGTATTCCGGCGGTAAAGTTGTCCTCCATTCGGATCTGCAGGTGGGGACTACAAGAGAGTGGACACCCTCAAGAAGATATACTGATATTCTGCGAGTCGTAGTGTGGAATGTTAGAAGTTTGGATCATTGTGGAAGGTTATTATTTATTTTTTCTTTACAGTTTTGCCTTGAGTTGCACCGAAAAAGATAGATCTTATCGTGACGGTGGGATAGGAAAGGGCTGGAAAGGAAGCGATCGTGGCCTTAATTAAGGTACGGAGTTTGCTGGTGTGAAAATGGCAAACAACGGTAAACCATTTTCAGGACTGCCGACAGTGGGGTTCGAATCCACTATCTCCCGAATGCAAGCTAACACCCAGGTGACCCTAAAAGCACCACCAACTCGCTCGGTTATGGTAGGTTAGAGAATCTGAAAAGGGAAATGGATAGACTGAAGATGGATATAGTTGGTATAAGTGAAGTAAGTTGGCATGAAGAGCAGGATTTTTGGACAGGCGGCTATAGAATCATCATCAAAAAACAAACGGGGTAAAAGCCAGAGTTGGTTCGATAATGGACAGGCCAGCGGATAAGCTTCTACGGCCAGGATAATGAACGGATTATTGAAGTCAAGATAGAAAACAAGCTAAGCCAATGTCCAACAATACAGTGAAGTTCTATATGCCTACTAGATCAGACGATGGTGAAATCTAAATAATATATAAGATTTAACCTTCTTCTCCTTTTCCTACCGCTTTTTCCACACCTGTGGGGTCGCTGGTCGCACATGTGGATTTGTCCCTGTTTCACGGCTGGATGTCCTTCCTGACCCCAACCCTATATGGAGAGATGTAATCACTATTGCGTGTTTCTGTGGTGATTGGTAGTATGGTATGTTGTCTGAATATGAAGAGTGGAGTATTGTAACGGACAAAACACCCAGTCCCCGAGCCAGAAGAATTAATCAGAAGCGATTAAAATCCCCGACCAGGCCGGGAATCGAACCAGGGACCCTCTGAACCGAAGGCCAGTACGCTGACCATTCAGCCAACGAGTGTGACAGATAGAAGATTTAGTGCAATATGTAAAAGGAGACTGTAGGTCAAGGAAGCAGGTGAATTTGGACCAGAGCAAATGAATGAAAGAGGAAGTCGCCTGTTTGAATTCTGTACCGATCACAATTTAGTCTTAGATAATACTAGGTTGAATACCACGTACATGGAGCCTAGAAACGGTGGAAGGTATCGAATAGATTTCACTATGATTAGACAGAGGTCCGAAACCGGGCATTCGTTTGCAAGACTTCCCCAGGAGCAGGTGTGGACACTGCCCAGCTTCGATGTCGTGTAATACCATTTGAAGTGGAGTAAATTGAAGAACAGGAGAAATGCAAGAAGATGGGATCTAGATAATTTGAAAGAAAGGAATATGAGGGTCTGTTTCGAAGAACGTGTTGCACGGGGACTAAATGAAAAAGCTGAAAGAAACAAAATAGATGAAGAGTGGACAGTCGTGAAGAATAAGATCTTTTTCTTTGCAATTGGCTTTACGTCGCACCGACAGAGATAGGTTTTATGGCGACGATTGGATAGGAAAGGGCTAGGAGTTTGAAGGAAGCGGCCGTGGCCTTAATTAGGGTACAGCCCAAGCATTTGCCTGGTGTGAAAATGGGAAACCATGGAACACTATCTTCGGGGCTGCTGACAGTGGGATTCGAACCCACTGTCTCCCGGATGCAAGCTCACAGCTGCACGCTTCTAACCGCACGGCCAACTCGCCCGGTAAAGGAAAGATCAAACTACACTGACTGACAGAGCAAATGCAACACCAAGACGGAGTGGTCAGAACTTTATGCCAATTGCAGGGTAGACTGACGTCACTGAGGTATGCTCATGATGTGAAATGCGCCGCTGTGCTGCGCACGTAGCGAACGATAAATGGGACACGGCGTTGGCGAATGGCCCACTTCGTACCGTGATTTCTCAGCCGACAGTCATTGTAGAACGTGTTGTCGTGTGCCACAGGACACGTGTATAGCTAAGAATGCCAGGCCGCCGTCAACGGAGGCATTTCCAGCAGACAGACGACTTTACGAGGGGTATGTTGATCGGGCTGAGAAGGGCAGGTTGGTCGCTTCGTCAAATCGCAGCCGATACCCATAGGGATGTGTCCACGGTGCAGCGCCTGTGGCGAAGATGGTTGGCGCAGGGACATGTGGCACGTGCGAGGGGTCCAGGCGCAGCCCGAGTGACGTCAGCACGCGAGGATCGGCGCATCCGCCGCCAAGCGGCGGCAGCCCCGCACGCCACGTCAACCGCCATTCTTCAGCATGTGCAAGACACCCTGGCTGTTCCAATATCGACCAGAACAATTTCCCGTCGATTGGTTGAAGGAGGCCTGCACTCCCGGCGTCCGTTCAGAAGACTACCATTGACTCCATAGCATAGACGTGCACGCCTGGCATGGTGCCGGGCTAGAGCGACTTGGATGAGGGAATGGCGGAACGTCGTGTTCTCCGATGAGTCACGCTTCTGTTCTGTCAGTGATAGTCACCGCAGACGAGTGTGCCGTCGGCGTGGAGAAAGGTCAAATCCGGCAGTAACTGTGGAGCGCCCTACCGCTAGACAACGCGGCATCATGGTTTGGGGCCAAGGTACGTAGAATACAAGGTAGGGATCATGAGAGAGGTGCGCAGTAGCAAAGCAGAGCTGTGACGTCACGCAGGACCCTCGCGTTGAATCTGCCCTGAATGAGGTAGAGGTAGTTCGAATAAGAATCGCTGTGCAAGCAGAAGCTAGGTGTTAATAGTACACGATAGTAACATATCTGTGGTATATAAGAAACCGTGCGTATTTTTTTGATGTGATGAAACGTAAAAATCAGTAATAGTGTACACTTCTCAGTATGGTTTGTCTTGCGAGTGCAGGCTGCACAAAACATAGCAGGCACGCGAAGGAACGAAACACACTTTCATGTATTCCTTAAAGCCACTGGCCTAAATAAATGGTGACAGAAGTATTAAGACATTATCGAAAGCTATCTTTCTCAGCTTCGAGGGATCGGGAGACTTCATGACCATCCTCTTCCGACAGCTGTGACGCAAAAGGTGAAATCATTGCTGTCAGCTTCAATGCTTCCGAGGCGATAAGAAATTCCAACTGTTCTCCGGAAAATTATGAAACATTACGTCCAAATATGTTACATGATACTGATGAACTCCATGGATATCGGAGGGCAACGCGTCCGCCTGTCACCCAGCGGCCCCAGGTTCGATTCTCGGCCGGGTCAAGGGTTTTTAATTGTAAATGATTAATATACCTCGCTTTGGGACTGGGTCTTTGTGTCGTCCTTAACCTTCCTTTCCTCACATTCAACACTCTACACTTCCGCAATTGCACTTGCCGTACCCGCAGGTTCCTATCATATGGTGAATGTAGTGGCAAAAGATCTACAGAGAACAAATATCTTTAAAAAAAAAAAAAGTCCAGCGTTGAGCCCACAACATCCTATTCTTTACTGGAGGATGAGCAAGGGTTCGTTAAAGCCCTTGAAGAGCTAGTAAAACAGGTCGAGGACAGTCGCGAAACCAAGGATCGTGATGAGCTGCTTAAAGACTTCACTGGCTGTATAGCTTTTAGGGTAAAGAAGAGGAACCTCGATACAGAAATAGAAAACAGGTCAACATACAAAAGGTGGCAATTAGATTTCAAAAACGTCTAGAGACAGTTTGATGCAGCCTACAGAGAGATGGTAGGGCCTACTCCACTGTGGGGCAGATGGAAAAAGAGTTCAAAATTTACCACGGGTAAGAACTGAAAGAGGGTTTTAACATCATTACAAACCTTACGGATATCCTGAAGAAGAAATTCCCCGAAATTTATGAGCTTACTAATTGCTTCGTGAATAGCCGTTCTTTTATTCGAATGAACGTTTTAAACAAAAGTAAGAAAGACATTCAAGAGACCGGGTTTCAGTTAATACAATACCGATAAAAAAGAAGAAAAGCGAAGAAAATCCACTGATGCTAAAGAGTGTGTTTGATGTTCTTTTTTAAAAAATATCAGCATTATTCTTTGTGTATAACATGGCTATTTTTTATGAAAGGCTATTTATTATGTTGTATATGAAACCAGTGCTAAGAATGTTAATATACAGGCTCATTAATTTATACAGCCTATCTAATGTTAACGTGGAATTTGTCAGCTCCTGGCACTTGGAGGAGAATATTTACTATACTGTTGGTGTTGTTGACAGTGTATATAGTTTCCCAATATTGCTGTAACAACGGGCATATTTCTTGTAATCATCAAGCTTTAATGTTCGAGTCTGAAACAATTAGAGCCCCCTTGTTATTGTTATCATAGGTAACATGAACATATGGAATGGCCATTCCACTGCGATCACAGTCTTAGCATTGTTACAATTTTTATACAGATCGAAACACTTCAGAAACGCCGCTAGATCCACACTGTATTTGATCTCCTATTATTACTCTACTGTAATAGTGAAGTGGAATGCCTTTTCTGAGGTGAAGTTAAAATATCAATGAAGTTATCTTATCTCTAACTTGTGGCTAAAACAAAATAGCTCACAACTGTGTATTAGCCTACCTCATACAGAAGACAAGGCGCTGAGGGTTCAAGATGACGTCATCGACGGCCAAGCGTGGTGGGGAGACCTGCGCGTGATCCCTACCTCTTACTCTATCTACCTTGGTTTGGGGCGCTATTGCGTATGATTCCACGTCACCTCTAGTGAGTATTCAAGGCACGTTAAATGCCCACCGCTACGTGCAGCATGTGCTGCGGCCGGTGGCACTCCCGTACCTTCAGGGGCTGCCCAATGCTCTGTTTCAGCAGGATAATGCCCGCCCACACACTGCTCGCATCTCCCAACAGGCTCTACGAGGTGTACAGATGCTTTCGTGGCCAGCGTACTCTCCGGATCTCTCACCAATCGAACACGTGTGGGATCTCATTGGACGCCGTTTGCAAACTCTGCCCCAGCCTCGTACGGACGACCAACTGTGGCAAATGGTTGACAGAGAATGGAGAACCATCCCTCAGGACACCATCCGCACTCTTATTGACTCTGTACGTCGACGTGTTTCTGCGTGCATCGCCGCTCGCGGTGGTCCTACATCCTACTGAGTCGATGCCGTGCGCATTGTGTAACCTGCATATCGGTTTGAAATAAACATCAATTATTCGTCCGTGCCGTCTCTGTTTTTTCCCCAACTTTCATCCCTTTCGAACCACTCCTTCTTGGTGTTGCATTTGCTCTGTCAGTCAGTGTATTTTGTAACTCAGTGGCAGGATAATATGAAGGTACCTGCAGAGCTGTGGAATGATTTTGGGCAGCAACGCCTGACAAATAATGTTGTTGATGTTTGGCACAGGAAGCTAAACGATATAGCTGGGAAAAAGAGACCCCAATATCTATTTCTTAACTAAATGTCTGAAGGATGAAGCACTTCGCATAAGTTTCTTGATTGAATGGTACGAGATAGGAGAGCCTGGCAACAAATGAAATAGCATATACATATGCTATGATAAATGGCTGAAAATAGTGTTGTAGTGTTGTAAAACAGTGCAAGAAACTGGTGACTTCCGGATATGTTTGAGAGTATTGGCCTACAAAGAGATGTTTGAATAAGCTAGTTTGTTGTAGTATCTACAAATACTGTAGCCGTACTGACGAGGCGTTTTCCGTCCACTTTATACACGTTTCGAAATTAATATAAATTCCTAGTCAAACTGACATTATATTTTCGTTGATAGGCCCAAAACAAACATGCTGAATATCCTTTTAATTATATACTAATTTGACAAGGTGTTTATCCACAAGTTCTGAATAAGCCTAAGTTTTAACTGATATAGCCAGTCCTAAGCCTGTGTAAAGTGTGAATGGAAGTTGTGTTTAGAATTCTGTATTTCACTCACAGATACAATGGACAAATAGGCTATTGCAATAGCACATAAATATAATAAACAGTAGGACACAGTATGATACAGTAGAGTCAACTGTGGCATTATCCATATATTCACTGGAGGAAAACATTGAATGGTTCCGTATGAACACTTACACCTTAATACTATTTCCTGATTGTACAAATTTTAACTGTGCTTTATCTGACGTTCATACAACTGGTCACTATGTACGTAAGGCATAGCCTCCTCCCTAACATTTTTCAAATTATGGACACTTTTGCCAACTCTACTAACCAATTGCTAATGCGTATAAAGAAACTTTTGTTTGTACCTATAATATAGTTTTCTTTATTTCATGACAAGTCTTAAGTAATTGGGATTTTCACTACAAGTGCGCCAAACCTATGTGCATGGATCCGTTCATTATTGGGTCTTTCGGATTTGGTTGTGTGGTGCGTCGTGCGTAAATGAAGGTGTTTGTATTAAGACAGCCACGAACACCCAGTCCCCGAGGTCGGAGGATTACCAAGACAACGATAAAATTTTTGACTTGGCCTAGACTTGAACTCGGTTCCTTCAAAATCGATGGCCGCTACAACGACCATTCCTGCCAAGGAACCCAACTGCTATAATATAATTTATAAATTGAAATAACAGGTGGAAAATTATTTATTGAGGTGTACTAACTTATGTTAAATTACTTGCAGGGCCCCGTAATTCCTTAACACTGTATGGCATAATTTTCAAATATCTGTTATTAGTCCCTCCCCTGAGAATTTTTACACGTTCTGTGAATTCCCAAAGATTTTGCAATATATTTGTTCATAAAATCTGTAAGTTATTCTGCAAAAGGCACACAATTAGATTACCGGCATCACTGTACTCTCACTGAAAAAGTGCCATTCTCTAATGTACTTCTGTCACCTTCATCGATATCTGACACGACACTGATAATAACTTGTAATGTTCTTTCTTCATCCAAGGAAAGACATTATAGTCTACAAAACACATTACTACCGGGCGAGTTGGCCGTGCGCGTTGAGGCGCGCGGCTGTGATCTTGCATCCGGGAGATAGTAGGTTCGAATCCCACTATCGGCAGCCCTGAAGATGGTTTTCTGTGGTTTCCCACCAGGCAAATGCTGGGGCTGTACCTTAATTAAGGCCACGGCCGCTTTCTTCCAACTCCTAGGCCTTTCCTATCCCATCGTCGCCATAAGACCTATCTGTATCGGAGCGACGTAAAGCCCCTAGCACAAAAAAAAACATTACTTGAAATTAGTCAGAGACGCAGCCATAATGATACATGAATATTGTTTAGTCTGTATCGATGAATAACATAAACTCGGGGCAATTCAAGAGCAGAAGGCAGATGTCACTAGATGTTTTATACTCGTAGAAGGGATCGTACGTGTACGTACATAGTAAGTGAGGCAGAAGGGATCTACATGTACGTACATAGTAAGTGAGGCAGAAGGGACCTACATGTGCGTATGTAGTAACTGAGGGAGAGGGGACCTACATATACGTACATAGTAAGTGAGGCAGAAGGGACCTACATGTACGTACATAGTAAGTGAGGCAGAAGGGACCTACATGTACGTACATAGTAAGTGAGGCAGAAGGGACCTACATGTACGTACATAGTGAGTTAGGCAGAAGGGACCTACATGTACGTACATAGTAAGTGAGGCAGAAGGGACCTACATGTACGTACATAGTAAGTGAGGCAGAAGGGACCTACATGTACGTACATAGTAAGTGAGGCAGAAGGGACCTACATGTACGTACATAGTAAGTGAGGCAGAAGGGACCTACATGTGCGTATGTAGTAACTGAGGGAGAGGGGACCTACATGTACGCATGTAGTGACGGCCATATCGCACCTTCACAAATATTGTGACATAACTCAAAAATGAACCTTTTTGTGAAAACAAAACTTTAAATACCGTATCAAATCAAAGATAATATTTTATCAGACTATTTCACATGATAAAATTTACCATGTATCACATAATATATTCATGGAGTTTCAATGAAATTAATCACAACTAAGACTTATCAAGTGTATCACTGGGGCGTCTTGACGGGAGTTGTATAACGGTATGTATGATTTTTCACAAGTAAGAATAGAGTTACACTTATGACAGTTCTCTAGATCTTACCTTTTTTCTAGAATTTGCTTTACATCGCACCGACACATATATGACTTACGCGAGGATAGGATAGGGAACGATTAGAAGCGAGAAGGAAGCGGCCGCGGCCTCAATCAATGTGTAGCCCAGTATTTGCCTGGTGTGAAAATGAAAAACAACAGAAAACATTTCCTGGGATGCTGACAGTGGGATTCGAACCCACTGTCTCCCGAATGCAAGCTGACAGCTTCGTGCCCCAAACCACGCGGCCAGTCGCTCGGTATTTTATATATCGAAGGTGCATTCGGTGCAAGTCATAACAAAAGAGGACATGTTATGATTTTAGCCACTATTTTCGAGAAGTTGCGGTATGACTCTTGCGGTAGTGAACGTACTGGTCTATATGGAGAAATTAAAATATTAAACCGGCTCCGTGTGTTCTCTTCTGTTTTAGAAAGAAATTCCTAATACTGCGCCATGCTTAATATAAAATACAATTTATTTCGTGATATGCAGTAGTATATCACCACTCTTTCTGTATCCCTCGCTATTATGATCTCCCTTTCCTTTATCTCCCCGTGTGATACCTAGAACGATTGATTTCAGAGTGCGCTCTGCACACCTGTTTGCGAAGCCGAGGCCGAGAGCTCATTTTGCATACCGTAGTTTGTTGACTGAGCGTCTTGTAGCTTGCTTGCTCACACTACGTACGACTGCTAGCACTTTGCAACGTTTACAGATAGTTCTCTTGCAGAAGGAGCTGAGGAGGAAGTAGGTGGAGGGAAGAGGGGTTTCAGAACATGCCTGGCCTCTTGGGATGTGACCTAAAACCCGGTGCTGAGTTGGGTCCGCCTTAAACCTCAACCAACTTAGTTGGCACATCTCACCAAGGGGTGGTACGATATATGGAGTGAAAACACAATCCTTTCGCCCCTGTGGTGTAGTGGTTAGTGTGATTACAGTAGTTTCCACCACCGGAGGCCCGGGTTCGATTCCCGGCTCTGCAACGAAAATTCCAAAATTGGTACGCGGGCTGGAACAGGATCACTCAGACACGGGAAGTCAACAGTTTAGAGCGGGGTTCGATTACCACCTCAGTCATCCTTGAAGTTGTTTTCCGTGGTTTCCCACTTCTCCTACAGGCAAATGCCAGGATGGTAAATAACTTAAGGCCACGGTCGCATTCTTTCCTCTTCCTTGTCTATCCCTTCCAATCTTCCCATCCTCCCACAAGGCCCCTGTTCAGCATAACAGGTAAGGGTGCCTTGGCGAGGTACTGGTCCTCCTTCCCAGTTGTATCTACCCGACCCAAGTCTTACGCTCAAGGACATGCCCTTGTCGCGGTATAGGTGGGATCCGTCGCTGAGTCCGAGGGAAAAACGAACCGATTTAGAAGAAGAAAAATAAACACATTTCAAGTTGGGTTCAGTTTTGGACTAAGTCTTGAGTGCAAAACCGGATGCTCTTCCAGTTGCTAAGGTGTGATTCTCTTCGTAATACAATCTAAAGTCGCTGAGATTCAACCTGGGCCTCTTCGTTTGGAATCCGAATGGATATACCACTGAATTCACTAACAAAATTATTTGAAGAACACTTCAGAGCGACCCTACGGATAGATACTGTATCTTTTAATGAGTGACTCTACCTAATCAGAAATAAACTTTTGACACTAGGAAGAAATATATTTCAGAATAGGATTAAGTAAAATGAAATGTAATCTTCTCGTACGATAAGCAAAATAATTTAGGTGGTTAGACTAATAATGACAGATGGCAACTGACATAAAATATTTAGACGATAGTACGACTCTGTAAAATCCGGCTCGTTGGCTCAATAGTAAGCGTTGTGGCCTTTTCTTTGGAGGGCCCCACATTTGATTCTTTGCCTGGCTTAGGACTATAACTGTTTAAGGTTAATTTCTGTGGCTCGGAATGAGTGTTTACGTGTATCTTATAATACACATCTTTTTATCTACATACAATACAGCATGCTACCAACCATTACAGGAAAACTTAATAGTGAAGAGAACACATCTTTACACTTAGAATAGGTGTCAGGAAAGGCGCTAGGTCATAAAACTGGGGCAAGTGAGTCATACTGGGCATAAAAGTCCACCCCATCCGATATTGAGAACTGTAGAAGTTTGGATCCTGTGCGAGGATACATGATGTGAACTTGGCTTGCGAGATGTGCAGGTTGAGTTACGAAACATTCCGCCTTGAAACTTTGAAGTTACTGGTGTTTCTGTTTTAATTGTTATTTTTCGAAGATGTACAATTCATTTATTATCAGTCAGGAAAACTCATAAAAAATATGGAGCTCATTTTATGATAGTATTTCGCAAATAGGTCTCTGAGGGCTGCTTGGAGCAGCGTTCACACTCCAATCTCTACGATAGGAGCCAATCTATATGAAAGTGTAATGCGGAGCAAGGGAGTCCAGAGGAATATTGAAGTGGACACACTTGCCGCACTAGCGTCTGAACTAACTAAAACTTTGAAACTGTATACTGATATGTGAATTATAACACTTAATCAATTTTATTCAATCTTTCCCTATATCTTCCTTGCAATAATGGTCAGAAATTGCATGATGAAGACAGACAAGGGAGTGGTGGCATGATGATGATGATTTGCAAAATGCTGGCGAGGATATAAATACATGCAGTCTATTAATGATAACAGATTATATTAAACACAATATATCACTAACAGTATAACTTTCCATTATTAATTGATGCACACTCTGACGTTAGCTGAAGCTTCCTCAGATCAAAAGGGAACAACCCTTAGAATTGGTTTTCTAAAGAAATCGGATAATTACTCAACTCCTCCGTCCTTAAAGTAGAAAATAGTTTAAACCTGCTCATATTTAACATTCTTTCTCTAGTAGAGGTTCGCATTGGAGTTCGCTGAAGTAAATAAACTTACTCGGATCAGGAATATAGCAAGAAAAGACTGGCGGCAAGAGTTTCTGTAAAAGCGTGGGATCTTTGAATGGAAAGAGCGAGCTATTTACAAGACACGGTACTTCTTACAAGAGACCACAAAAAACCCGTCGATTTATAACATAATTGGAGAAGGAACCAATCCAAACGTGTAGTGTCCATTAACGCAAATTTTTCAGAAGAAGCGAAAAACGGAAAGATTCTAAAGTATTTAGTAAAATATAATTAATTAAGTTTTCACATTTAGTTTCTTATTGGGATACTGAATTATATGTCATGTTGTAAGGTAAGGGTAAGGGTGTGTTCTGCCCGAAGGCAGGTCCGAACCTCCGCAGAGGTGTGCGTGAGCCGGAGTTTACGTACGGTAGGTTGGTCAGTTGGCTAGTTCCTTTCCGCTCCTCCATTCCCTTACCCCCAACAACAGCTCGTGGCAACCCATCCAAATGTTGACCACGCCCAATGTTGCTTAACCTCGAAGATCTCACGGGATCCGGTCATTCAACACGGCTACGGCCGTTGGCTCATGTTGTAAGAGATCAATAATTTATTGGGTATGTTAGAAATTTAATTCACATTTTGGACAATATTTTATAGGATATTACCATGTTTCGTTGAGTTTTAGCGTAGCCTAGTTCGCATCAATGTTAATGCCTGACAATTATGAGTTACAAAATTAGACTTTCATCACTTATAGTTTACAGTACCTACTTAGAACTGTATACAATGAATATATACCTGTAGGAATTCAACAAGACTAAAATTACTTTGAAAAAACTGTTCGTTCGTTCGTAATCTGTTTACCCTCCAGGGTCGGTTTTTCCCTCGGACTCAGCGAGGGATCCCACCTCTATCGCCTCAAGAGCAGTGTCCTGGAGATTCGGCCTTTGGGTCGTGGATACAACTGGGGAGAATGACCAGTACCTCGCCCAGGCGGCCTCACCTGCTATGCTGAACAGGGGCCTTGTAGAGGGATGGGAAGATTGGATGGCAAGGAAGAGGGAAGGAAGCGGCCGTGGTCTTAAGTTAGGTACCATCCCGGCATTTGCCTGGAAGAGAAGTGTTAAACCACGGAAAACCACTTCTAGGATGGCTGAGGTGGAAATCGAACACACCTCTACTCAGTTGACCTCCCGAGGCTGAGTGGACTACACCACAGAGGCGGAATTGAAAAAACTGGTTCAGTAAAATCATTTGGCATAGCGTCCGTCTCCGTAGCGTAACTGTTAGCACTATTAGCTGCCGTCCTCAGAGGCCTGGGTTCGTTTCCCGGTACTGCTAGAAGTTTAAGAATGGCAGAATGGCTAGTATGTGGTTGAAACGGTACATGCAACGGACGTCTAATTTGGGTGTGCCTAAAAAGACCTGCAACAACTCGGGACGAGGGCATGAGTTTAATGTTAGTTATAGCCAGAATTTTGTTCATTTATTACAGTTTATGCAGTCCAGGTTCTTCACTTAAACGATCACATTCAGTATGTTCCAGAGTGATGATGCTGCTTGGAAACTCTAAAGTCCATGAAAAAAGTCAAGTTCTTGTTCATTTTTTCCAATTTTCACCGAATCCTGAAGTGAGCAACTTCCCTACATCTTCCGTTTCCTCTTCCTTTAAAGTGCTTGATAATGAGAGAACAGGTCTGTCAGTTGAAGAGAGCATTTTACGTCGCCATTTTGCTAATGTTTTAAGATTTGGAAGGGTCATCAAAGTAATAATGAATTTCTATTTTAAATTTTACATCCTGATCACTGACTCTATTGAAGTTTGCTTTTTCAAAATCATTCGTCTTATTTCACTGATACCATCTAAAATGAAAATATGCCATTGGTGGACATTATACGTTCTGAATCAGTCACCCAAGTGGACAATATACGATTTGTTTTAACCGCTCACTTTCAAGATATTATTTCAATGTTACAGTATAGTCTACATATATGTAAAATCAGAATGTGGAAACATGAAGAGCATGGAAAATACTCACTGCTACTGCAGAAACTAAATTTTGCCCAGAGGTGGGCATTCTACATTTTGATTGGTTGTTCCACATTTTGGTTGAAAGAACTACTTTGATAACACCGTGTATTTATGCCATTATATGCCATTTTATATTATTTAAATGTTTGTTTTGTGTAAGCACTAAATAAAGTGGTTTATTCTGATCAACAACCAATAGTGTATGCCTCTGTGGTGTAGTGGTTAGTGTGATTAGCTGCCACACCCGGAGGCCGGGGTTCGATTCCCGGCTCTGCAACGAAAATTTCAAAAGTGGTACGCCGCCTGGAACAGGATCACTCAGACACGAGAGGTCAACTGTGTAGAGGTGGGTTCGATTCCCACCTCAGTCATCCTTGAAGTTTTTTCCGTGGTTTCCCACTTCTCCTCCAGGCAAATGTCAGGATGGTAAATAACTTAAGGCCACGGTCGCTTCCTTCCCTCTCCCTTGTCTATCCCTTCCAATCTTCCCATCCGCCGCAAGGTCCCTGTTCAGCATAGCAGGTGAGACCGCCTGGGCCAGGTACTGGTCATCCTTCCCGGTTGTGTCCACCGACCCACGGTCTGAAGCTCCAGAACACTGCCCATGAGGCGGTAGAGATGAGATCCCTCCCTGATTCCGAGGGAAAAACCGACCCTGGAGGGTAAAACAGATAAAGAAGAAGAAGAACCAGTAGTAAAATTAGACTCACTTGCCCCACCATGGTGGGCGCTTTAGGTCTACTAGCAGGGGCAAGTGAGACCATGTGCTTAATGCTGTTGATTTTATCATTTCAAGCATACATATATCTTATTTATTTATTTTGACTGTTGCGTGTGATTAAGAAGGTCTTAAGCTACGATTGCTGGATTTATTATTAATTTCAATTTATTTCTGGTTATTATAACATATTTTGCCTTAAGGTGACTCACTTGACCCTGTCTTCCCTACATTAATTCAAACGCACCGACACAGACAGGTCTTATGGCGACGATGGAATAGGAAAGCGCTAGGATTGAGAAGTAAGCGACAGTAGCTTTAATTAATGTACAGCCCCAGATTTGTCTGGTATGAAAATGTAAAACCACGGAAATCCACCTTCAGGGCTGCAGACAGTGGGGTTCGAACCCACTGTCTCCCAAATGCACGCTCACGGGATCAAACCGTGTAGCCACTCGCTTGGTCCTGATATGAGTATGACCATTATAATGGTCGTTTTTAAACGAATTTAGCATGTAGATCAAAGACAACCATGGTTTAATTTAACTAAGAATGATTATTTCATCTCATGCACTGGCACACTAATTTTTAAAAGCAAATTTTGAAAGTATATTTTAGGATATTAAGGTACAAACTTTCGTACGTCTAAAGTATATTTATGTCTTCAAATTTGTCCAGTTCCTTGGTACTGGGTCGGGGATGAGGTGAGATGAAATTATACAAGGTGTTTACGTAAGAGCGTGCAAAATTTTAACAGGACATAGAGAATGCTCCACTGAACAATTTGAGGTACGGAACCTGGGATCGGAGAAGCCGGCTTAAGGATATATAAAAGTAAACTTGTCTACCGCTTTCTCGCGTTACTGTTTTCCAGCTTATTTACAACTAACATGCGTACAAGTTTACAGGTACTGTGCTGTTTATTTATATGTGCATTCTTTATTTCGTGCAAGGAAGCAAGGAGGACGAGCTTGAATACTAGGAAGTCATGATGCAAGTTTTGCTTCCTTTACCTGTCCACAAGGTGGCTCTGTTGTATCGTATTTACGTTGTCCCATGACAGAACGTGCTATGAATCACTGACAGACCCATCAATTACTCAGTGCTATTCAGAGAAGTACGGTAGAATAAGATGCAGCGGTAGAGGTACACTTTAGCAGAACTCACTGACATGCACCTTGTGTGTGGGAAAGTACGTTGCAATGCTTTCGGTGCTGAAAGACTGTACAGGGAATGATTTCCTAACAGGCATCATCCGTCGCGACGAGTGTTTATTTCTCTCGATCTACGAATGTCGAAATCTGGTTCATTGGAAAGGAGAAACGAGGGACCTGGCAACATGAGGACCACTCGCACACCCAATTTTGAAGAGGAGGTTCTGGTACGTGCTGCAGCGGACCCCACTACAAGTAGTCGTCGTATTGCACGTGGAATGGGCGTTGCACATACTAACATGTGGCGAGTATTCCACGAACAACAATTACACCCATATCACCCTCATCGTGTCCATGCAATGCTTGTGACTGGCTTTACACCAAGGGTCACATTTTCTCAGTGGTTATTCCAACAATGGATTGAGCAACCAGATTTCCTCCAAACCGTGCTGTTTACTGACGAGGCCTCATCTGATCGTGATGGTATTTCGAACAGCAGGAATAGCCATGTGTGGGCTGTGCAAAACCCTCACGCTGTAGTAGAATCACACCATCAAGTACGTTTTGCTGTGATTATCTGGACCGGCATTGTAGGCGACAATCTCATTGGGCCATGTCTTCAACCTGGACGTCTGAATGGCCACCTGTACTTAAGGTGCTTGCAAAGAGTTCTACCTGAGTTGTTGGAGGACGTTCCCTTGGCTGTTCGTGCGAGGATGTGGACACAACATGACGGTACACCGCCTCAGTTCGGTGCGGACGTCCGCAAGCATCTCAGTGCTGTATTTCCTGGTCACTGGATTGGAAGAGGAGGTCCTATTCCATGGCCTGCGAGCTCACCTGACCTGAATCGCGCTGATTATTTCCGATGGGGATATCTAAAGTTCTTGTGTATGAGACCACAGTGGATACGAAGAATGAATTAGTTTCCAGAATTATAGATACTTGTGACGTGATTCGGAACACACCAGGGATATTTGTCAGGGAGCACCAGAATTTTGTTCGCCAATCTCATGCTTGCTGTGAGGTTGATGGCCGTCAGTTGTAAGATACAGTGCAAATGCTACGTTAATTGAGTCAATTATGGTACTTGCTGGTAGCTGTAACTAATGTAAACAAAAAAGTACATAGTGATGTGATTGTATTCCTATTGCCTCCTTTTATCTTATTACCTACATTTCCATAACCAACCTCAGCTGATGAGCTAAAGAAGATGAAATGAATGATGGTAAGGGACATTGGGTATGCGCTGGAAGGAATCGACGGTGGCCTTTGAACAGGAACTGTCCCCGAATTTGCCAGGAGGTGAAAATGGGAAATATCAGAAAACCATTCCCATGATAGCCGACGGTTGGGTTCAAACCCACTGGTCTTAAAAATACACAGCTTGGATCCATAGCCCTAGGGAGATAAAACGCTCGGTCATTCATACTTCATGTAATGTAAAAATATCTGAACATTTTATAGGCCTACCAATAGTTAATTTGCAGCAAAACTGAAATTTTAATTAAATTCTGTTGGACAAACTCTGAGATAGTGTTCCTCGTATAATTTCAGGCAGGTTGCCAGAAAGCTACAATTAAAGGAGTACATTTTATCCTGTCATCTATCTTTCACGCCTTTGCTGGCAGGACCTAGTGTTTACAGTGCACTATGTCTTCTGGTATAGGCTAGAGCAATTTTGTTACTTTCATAAATCTGTCTCTGTCTTATCCTTGGCTTTGACAATATGAAAGAGACTGAGGTATGAGCGATGCTAGTAATGCCAATCCTTATGCAGCCAGTCCCTGCTATGAATGGTATGAAAATGTTGCTCATAGGGTCGGTTGGTGCATGCATTTCAGTGGGCTTGGCAGACTGATATGTATTAGCAACTCTGGCTCGGTGAGGAAAGCAACGGGAAACTACCTCACTCCTCATTTCTCTAGTACGCCTCTTCAGTGATGCCTAGGCCATCTATGACAGCTGACGGCAGAGCTGTTGAGGATCCTACCAGCGGAATCGCTGACGGACTGAACATACATACATCTTTCTTTCAATGTCCACTTCCTAAACGGTACATATTAACAACATCTTCTCTTGTCAGTGTTGTTGTGGTTTCTGTTGCTGTTGTTCCTTTCTCCTATTCCTGTGACTTCTTTCCCAGATCACTTTCTCTCTCCTTTTTACGGGATACCCTATACAGTCTAAACAAATTCATTACCATTCACTATAGCAACGTTAAGCCATCCAGGCCATCAACTTTATTCTTCACTCAAGTTAATGTAAACCCTGTCCACAGGGCGTATTATATTTTTACCGATTTTTCTACGACATGGATATCCAAATGTGAAAGAAATTAAAGTTGCTAATTTTCGGCATAATTTAACACCCTATGAAGTGTTTCAAGACTTTAAATCGTACAGAGAGTTGTTTGAACAGATTATTAACACTACTCCACCCGCAGAGGAAATACGGAATGGTACATTGATCCCAGGGCATAATTTCGCACTCATTCTGTGTATTAAAGATACTCCCCGTGGTGCGAACCGTCAAGCTTCAGCGGAGGCAGTCTCATTTTCTTTCTACGTTCAAACAAAGGCAGCAGATGCTGATAGAGTAAGATAGCGTGGATGAGAAAGAGAAGTAAACATGTTGCATGAAGAGACGCACTTTGAAGTTAGAACGGTGAAATGCCATAAACAACTGTTGGACTGAAAATGTGAGCCGATACAGGACTGACAGGATCACGAAAATGAGGGAGGTCTAGAGTATTGGGCTGATTAATGTGAATATTGTTTGACTGAAAATTCAAAACTAAATTATAGTAAATTATTGAACGATAAAATGTGGTAATCAAAAGGGTCAGATCAATGTGGGAGTTATTCGATTGGCCGTGGGAAACTGTCAGCTCGGGGCACAACGGAAACTGTATTGCGATTGGGGGATTTCCCCGAGGATGTGGGGTGAGATGAGTCTTAAAGATCTGCAGGAAGGCAAGCATCTGGGTCTTGTCCGTGGAGAAGTGTTGAGGTGAGTGTTTCGCTCGACGTCGTGAAGAATAGAACAATAACTCCTTAAACAAAAATTAGTAGAACATTCAATCCAGTGGAGGTAGAGAAACGGAGGATGTTAATTAGTACAGGCGTGAAATTCAGTAGGCTATTGACAGTGGAGTCAGGGGAAGAACTAGGATTCCTTAAACCTGGACTGGAAACATGGGGCATGCAGTGGCACAGAGAAATTTCTCTTCCATATCATTTTATGTTGATGCTATCTGTGAACGGCATGTGACGTGATTTTTCTTCAGAGGGAGTCAGCATTCGGATATAGCAATCAACTACCTCGCTCCTCATTTCCCTAGTACGCCTCTTCAGTGACATCCTAGGCCATCTAAGATAGCTAATGGTGTACCTGTTGAGGATCCAACTAGCCTTCGGGCAAAATACCCAACATACATACAATGTGCAGAGCATCGCTTTCTTGCTCTGTGGTAGCTTCGGGGCATGCAAAATTCGACGTTTCATGATTTGTTTTCTGTGATTCCATCAATACTTATAAGTTAATAATATTCCTGGAAAATACTTTTATTGCTGAGAAAGATGGTGACTCTGACTCGAGACGAACTGATGTAGTCTGGCCAAGATTAGAATGTAGATGGAACATCACTCACTTCCGATGAAGAGAAGGACACTGAGACTGAGAGCTATGGGGACGAGGATTGCATATACGTAGTACAGTCATTAAGTTCTGAGACTGACCGCATGATGGCGCTGTGGTGCACTATAGCGCATAGGTGGCGCCGTGGTGTAGTACCATGTCAGTTAGTCTCTCGTCCCTGCAAGAGACAGGTGAGTGCATGCACTGGAAGCAGACGTACGGTCGTTGTTGTGACGGTGATTTGAATGCGCCCGTCGGACCTTGACATGTCACAGATTGAACAAAGTTCTGCCAGAAATTAGGCAAAACCGCTGGCGAAACGTTTGAAATGATGCAGCAGGTTTACGGTGAGGACGCATTGAGTCGCAGTGTTGTGTTTAGGTGGCACCGACGTTTAGTGCAAGGATGGGACGGTTTGCAAGATGATGTGCGTACTGGTCGGCCACAAACAGTTCAAACGGAACGCAAGATCCAAGAAGTTGAAACGTTGGTGCGTGCTAACCGCTCCCAATCGGTAGACGATCTCGCAGCAGCAATAGAGGTCAGCCATGGTACTTGCAAAAAATTCTGACGGATGACCTCAACATGTCTCGTGTTACTCAACACAGTGTGCCAAGTATCCTGTCGCAAGACCAACGTGATGATCGCGTGATGGTTTGTGGTGATCTCATCAGCAGTGCTGACGATGATCCGATGTTTTTCAACCGGATAATAACTGGAGACGAAACATGGTGTTTCCATGCATCGGTGCTTCCAGCAGCTATACCAACGTTGACAAACGTACACAACGGCCAATGGCGACTATTTTGAGGGTGGATGTGGTTCTGTTTAAGTGGTAAACGGCCAACGGCGACTATTTTGTGGGTGGATGTGGTTTTCTGCAGGTGTACGCCGTGTAATGCGGCATCGTGTGCAACAAACAGAGTCGTGTGGGTGCCTATCCTCCAGGCGTCAAGTCTCAGAACTTAATGACTGTACTACCTATGTTCTAGGCGCACGTTAAATGAATGGTAATCGATAGTCATCCGAGCCTCATGTGAAAGGTTGAATAACACTGAGGCGTATAATTGTGTTTGTTAGGCCTATACACATCCTAAACTCGTAAAAAGGAAAATCCAATGTTATTCAAAGATCCGTCTGAGTGCTTGTCCGCCAATGAAAATACCTTATTGAATTCAATCAAGCCGAAAGGGGTGACAAAATATGCGTAATGGCGGCACTGAAGGTCCAAAGGATTCTGAAAGTAGGCTGAATTTACAGTAAATCGAACACGCCGTTTAATGTGACTGCAAAATGGCCACATGTCATCCTGTTCCAAAGAGTGAATTTTTATTTGGTCCTGAAAAAGGACCTTTTTTATCCGATGTTACTTAGCAGGTTGGACTGCGACATGATGGTATGTAGGTAGGAAATAGGGTACCCTGAATATTCAGTGCAACAAGTGTTCGAAATGTTGACCACCTTGGTTTATGCAGATTTCAGCGTGACGTTTTAAAGACATTCTTGCACGTTGTAACACTTGGTGCACCCGTCCACCTCCCGAGTCCCAGACTAGCATTTATCTCAGGGGTGTCGGTTCATTATTTTAAGTCCACGAATATATAAATATAGAGGCATAATAGAACACGGGAATGAACGGAGCAATTTAAAATTAAAATGGGGAAAGCTCGATTGTAAACTTGAATTTAAGGACTCCATGATAGGACTAGGAAGTGACTGTTAAATTTAAAAAGGGTCTCATCTGACTACAATAAAAAGATTATGAGAATGGTTTCCTTTGAAATAATTGCCAGAAGGAGCAGTTTATTACGCCACCCGACGTACGAAACTTTGATACATTTGGCAATGATATTTAAATTTCCACACATGTTACATAAACAAATCATTTGCTATACCGCAAGTGGTATCAATATCTTGCTGGGTTGCTTCTGAAAGAAATTACAAGTGGAGTATAACTTATGGGTCGATTCCATTTGAATCGAACCGTTGTTCAAGGATATAGCTTCCTTCTATCGGGAGCCCGAGCATAACCCATGTTACGGTCGGCTTCCCGATTTAACAAAGATGATGTACCCCGGCTATATACATTTTTCCGAGACCGGTACTCGGACTGGGTAATGTTTCTCGTGAATTACGAAAAATGGATTACACGGACAGTTCCTATCTTACGATGTCCAGCTGATGCCATACCACTGAATTAGCATTTATATTTTATTTACACATGATCTGAGATGGTACAAAGTAGCCTCAGTAGACTACTGCCACAGATGAGATAACGAGAAGCGGTGGGAAATACCGTGCCGATGACCTCCCCTCGCATCGCGGGCGAAGTAAACAAACACACAAAGTATTACTGTAACTCGTCCCGTGCGGAAACCGTATGATAACGAGGTAACAAACGACTAATATTTATCATTCTTATTATTCAAACATACAAATCGAGGGATGTTGTCACCAATTAATTAATTAACTATCGTCAGAATATTCATTTATCCATGAAATTATCATCCTTGAAATTATTATTATTATTATTATTATTATTATTATTATTATTATTATTATTATTATTATTATTATTATTATACTCGACGGTTCCTGGCACTGTCACGTTTGATTAATATCGTCATTATTATGCGGGACGCAAACACAGATGGTTATTAATGTTATTATTATTAGTATATCCCTCTTGTGGTTATTATTATCATTAATGAATAGGTGACCCAAGATATTATTATTGTTATTAACGTCACTCAAGATATGATTATTATTATTATTAATGTTACTCAAGATTATTATTATTATTAATGAATCGGTCACTTCCGCCAAAAATGCATTAGGATATCGGTCGCAATCACAATTATTTCACTGATCAACCAACGTCATCATTACTGTTATTATTATGACAATTTATTATTAATCTGACCGCGACGATTTAACATCGTCCTTACATTGTTATTGTTACTATTATTATCGGTTGCATATTATCATTTAGATTCCCGTTTAACATCTTTATCAACGCTCAATTAATTAAGGCGGTCCAATCCTTTATCTGCAATATTTATTATTATTATTATCATCACGCCATCATGATTGTCATCGCTCGTCATTACAATGATTACAATATACGATCATTTATGTGGAATCTGAACTCTCATTATCCTTAAATCCGTAGTATCTCGACGAATAGCGGTGCAGTCTATTTATTTCGTACATGCTGTCACAGGTTCGAATTCTACCCGCTACGAAACTCAGTATTTCTCTGTGACACTGCCCGTACATTTCACACTCATTTACATCCTAAGTGTCTCTCGTACGGAATTTATATCCCTTTCTATCTCAATATTCCTAGATTCATTTATTTCTCACAGAATTATCAACTGACTTATTTATTCACTTCTGACATCGTACGACCTTTTATTATCTGACTGCAGATTCTTTAACATTTTTCTATCTCATTTCGATCTAGGCCTTAGTTCGTTCTCCACAAATAATCGTAACATTTTGAAATTATATTGACCAAAATTTGACAATCATGGTTTCGTAATATTAGTCCTACGTGTTCCGGCTACTGAATTGCAAATTTAAGACACGACATTTATTCGTAAAGAAAAATATTGGACCGTAATTTAAACCACACGTCCATTAACATGTACGGATTATTAGCACCGATCTTAAATTTCAATATTATTAATTTATCAAGTTAAATTACCACACACTTTAATTCCGAATTAAAAACGACATCCCGTCATTAAATGATTTCCGACAAACTCAACACCTGATCACTTAAATTTTATTATTACGCACTGATCACTAAAAATTCCAATATCTCATGAATTATTATTATTATTATTATTATTATTAATATCGCTTCTCACAAATTTAACAACTTCACTTTGGTATGACAAGGCAGGACTTCCCTTCAATGTCATTACATAACTCGTCAAAATGACTAACAGAAAAGCACAGATCGGGTCTATTTGACTCTGATAACGAAATCAAATGTAAAGAAAATTATTCTTGAATACAAAGAAAATAAGAATACATGCATGACTTAACGTACTACCCTATATCTACAAAATTTACATCTACAACAAACTGAATACGTAAAAGGATCCGATTATTTACATTGTTATTATTTAATACTGTCCGTGCTACAAATTAGGAATGGGGTCGTTAAGCGACTCATCTTGTTACAGAAGGTAACCAAATCTAATCAAATTATTCCCATTTTTCCAGTCACGCTAACATTTCCCAAATATTATTTACAGTTTAGTACTCATCTTAGTTATCGAATCCATTGCAGCTTGGCAGATGAGAGGCTCCTTTCGGCCCCTCTCCGCCGTTCTTACTCCTCCATTCTTGATGGCGTAGTTCCACAAATGATTTCCTAGCACATTACCATTTTACACTAATACCTTAATTATCACAATAATTTACCATTGACAAGGTTAACACTGAACATTTAGTTTTATAAAACAAATTAATACCCTAGACCCAAATTTTTAATATTTTACACTGTTTTAAGCTTCGTCCAGTTACCGCACAATGGACATGGACACGTACGGCGGTGTGTCAAATTCTACGCCCGTCGCGATTTATGTCGTCCGACGCGATACGTCTGTTTCATACGGCCCTCTTGAAGTGTTCATGATATCGGTTATATTCCAAAGTACAGGCTATTATTCCCTCAAAGTACTGTTCGTCACACAGTATGTTATTTACGTACTTATTGCGGTGCAATTTATATTACTTACTCTTACAATGCAATTAACTGACTTCAGTATGATATTTATAACTGACAAACACTGTCCTAAGTTAACTACTTCCAGTTCATGTTGCTTGAGCGCGATCACATTTTATAAGTACTGGCGGATGCTCGCGCCATTAAATGTTGAGTTACTATACGCCCGACGGATTTGAAGTCGGCTGCGAACGACGGTTCAGCTCCAGAGATTCATTTCAAGTGTGGTGGCGAGTATCCCTTGCGCTCGTATATATGGATGAAGCTTTCCCTCGCGGATTCATTGACGTCATACCCCTGAGGGAGGGGGTGGATTTTTAATATCGGCACTTGCACTCCGAATTTGACGTTAAAATTGATATCAAATTAATCCACTCCTCTAGCTTATTTGCTGGATTAAATCTGAACTCCTGGCGATCACAGATTTAGGAGATACGGGTGGATTTAGCTCCTCACATTTCGCGCCTTTAGAAGCGTCCCTTACAACGTGGTTTCCGTCCAGCCAATGACATGCAAGCTGTCTGGTTTCCAAGAAATCCAGCCTTCAATTTATTTAATTTGCCAATAATTATTGATTATTTTTCCATGCGTGACATCTAATAAATTCATTACATTGCTCCGTGTACTCACAATAATTTATTACTGATTACTTTTCAAGTTACGAGAATATCTCATCCATCATCTCTTAAGATGGTATCCCTGAGTCTTCTATCAAATTTTAGCGATTGGCCGGCAAATGGTCACGTGATTTAAATTTCCACCTGCCCGAACCTAGGCTAGCGAATGTCCTCGCAACCGCTGTAGTTTTCCATGACGTCACGGAACTCTCCGTCCGGCAAAAATATCCCAGCGCATTACTCATGTTGCGAGCTTCCTTTGTGTCACCTACCCCCTTCTCTTTCTGACCAAGACTTATTTGTGGACTTGTATTTCCCTGTTCGCCAACTAATGGGATCCCCTGCTGTGAAGTAGCTAAATGTTGTTGTGTCGAGCTAAGCCTCACGGCTCCAGCCTGTCGCGTACTCATCCTATTATTTCAACAAAGCTTGTACGGAATAAGTTTTCTGTATTTCAATAAATGTACCATATATTATTTTATCAATCAAATCATGACTGACTATGGACCTATTTCACTCGGGTTCATTGGCATGCCTCGGTCATCAGTTGCCGAAGGTGACCAGTATCTTCATTCTCCTGTGCATTCTCCTTTAAGTGACCCCACAGGAAGAAGTCAAATGGCGTTAGATCGGGTAATCTGGCGGGCCAGTGAACCGGTCCGCTTCTTTCTATTCATTTATTTGGATATGAAGCATGAAGATGGTTCCGGGCGACTACTGATCCGTGAGGTGGAGCCCCGTCCTGTTGAAACCACATTAGTAATCGCTCGCTCAGTGGCACGTTCTCCAGCAAATGTGGGAGTACATTTTGAAAGAAAAATGTAGGTAGATGTCCGTCTAAGAAATATGGTCCGATGAGATAGTCACCAATGATCCCACACCAGACATTTACTTACCACTGCACTTGAAATGGCGATTATCCGCGTTCCAATAGTGCATATCGTGCCGATTCACGACGGCATTTTTGTGAAATCGTGATTCGTCTGAAAGCAGGTCTCTTGAAAAAAAGGCTGAATTATTGGTCACCTTGCGTAATACCCATTGACAGAATGTTACTCTAGAATCGAAATCACGTCCGTGGAGCTTCTGATGTAACTGCAGATGGTATGGGTGAAATTTATTGTTATGCAGTATACGCATGACTGATGACCGGCTGATGTTAGTCTGTTGTGCATGTGTCCGAGTACTAATATGAGGGTTGTTATGGACAGCGTCCAAAACGGCCTCTTCATTTGGACCAGACGTTATAGAAGCAACTCTAACGGAAATTACCCTTGCAAGCGTTCGAATTGACCGCAGTCTTCGTTTAAGGTTTCGGAACGTATTAGAAGTCGGTAGTGTGTCAGGAAAACGCTCGTGATAGAGACGTTGCGATTGGACTACGTTCTGGCTTGTTTCCCCATAAATGAGCAACATATCAACGTACTCGTCACTGGAATACATTGTGAGTGAATGAATGCATGCTGTGATGTGACCTGGTAAGTGTGCATAAACACTGTGTGTCCGTTAAGATGGGGACCTGTCGGTCAAAAATAAAGGAAACATGCATAAGGTTGGAATCGAACCACTACATTTCCTGTATACAGACACCTCGTGTAACCAGCCCTTATCTGACTCAGCCACACATACATCATACATGCCGCTAGTTAATGGAGGAAGCAAGCCTAGAAATTGGATTACACCTAAATCGCCAGAAAACCAAAGTCATGACTGTTGATCGTAAGAATAACAACAGTCCACATATCAAACAGATTGGAGGGTGTGAAGTTGTACATCAGTATGTATACCTAGGCTCCTTACTATCCAATTCTGGTGGTTCCAAAGATGAAATAAAGCGCAGAATTGAAATAGCAAAGGTAGCAATGATCCGTCTGCGGAAGATCTGGAAAGATAACAACATCACCATTAAGACAAAAAAGAAGCTCGTTGAATCTCTAGTCTTCTCAGTCTTCTTGTATGGCGCAGAGACGTGGACCATCCTCAAACGTGATCGTGAACGGATAGAAAGCTTTGAAATGTGGTGCTGGAGGAAAATATTAAGGATTCCTTGGACAGCTCATCGCACGAACACATCAATCCTGAACCAACTTCAGATAAAAGTTCGTCTATCGTGTAAGGTCTCTCAATGGATTGTACGCTACTTTGGACATATAATGCGCCGAGATGGTAGTCTACAAAAGCTGATTGTTGAGGTAAAGTCCAGGGAACCAGACAACGAGGACGAATACCAACGCGATGGATTGACATGGTGAACGGCCCCCTACAGTGTTCTCTCAGAGTAACCACATTGAAAGCTTTAGATAGGGAAGAATGGCGGAGTATGGTTCATCGGCTAGATGGCTGAATATTATGATAGTCACGACGCCTCAGTCATGAGGCAAAACGATGAAGAAGAAGAATAGCTATTCGACATCGAAAGTTAATGTCCGTGTCAAAGTCTTCAATAGCGCTTTACAGTATTCATTTAACTTTTTACCATTACGGAGCACATGGCATACTTATTAATTCGACCGTAATTTCTCCATAAATTTGCAACAACTCAACGCACTTTTCATAGGAATACATCGTGAGGAAGTGAATAAGTGCTGTGATGTGACCTCGTAGGAGTGGATTAGTATTTGTATGCGTTGGACTCGGGAGGTTTTGGATTCGAATCCCATGCTGGCCATCCTGATAAATGGTTTTTCCCCTGTTTCCAACTTTCACCACCAGGAAAATGCCGGGAAGGCGCCTTAGTGAGAGGCAAAGGTCGAGTTCCTCCCCAATCCTTCCCCCAACTATCCTTAAGGGAAATACGCTAAATCAGAGCGCATCCCATAAAACCAATAGGAAAAATAATTTATCATTACTGTATTGCCGCTAAAATGGAGCACCTCTGTCGTTCAAAACATTTGCCTTATGCCGGATTCCAATCTCTACGCTACCCATAGCCACACACCTGGTGCACCAGCCCTTAGCCGATTTGGCCACGAAATCATCATACGTGGTACCTCGAAAGTTAATATCCGTGTTAAAGTCTTCAGTGATGTTATGCAGTGTTCATTTAACTTCCTTACATTACAGAACACGTGGCATAACTTATTACAGTAATTACCGAGCTGGGTAACTGCAGTCGCTTAAGTGCGGCCAGTATCTAGTATTCAGGAGATAGTGGGTTCGCAACCCACTGTCAGCAGCCCTGAAGATGGTTTTCCGTGGCTTCCCATTTTTACACCAGGAAAGTGCTGGGGCTGTACCTTAATTAAGGCCACGGCTGCTTCCTTCCAACTCCTAGGCCTTTCCTAACCCATCGTCGCCATAAGACTTATCTGTATCGATGGGACGTAAAGCCACTACCAAAATAAATAACCTATTAATTCGATCGTATGACGTATACCTGTTTTATTTCAAGGCGAAATAAGTCACATGTTTGCAGGATGGTCCTTAGTATTTGGCACTGAATTGTGCATAGTAGTTTTTCCTTTGCTAGGTCCATGAATCTATTTGCAATGATGACACACAGGTAGCGAATAGCCTTATCGACCATAAAGGGAAATTTTAAGTGATGTGGTGTTCATAAAACTAAATTATGAAGGATATTTTTGTTATACGCGATACTTGGGTTGCCTATCACCGAAGAAATAACGGGGCAGGTGAACCACCCGGTACATTGTCCGAGAAACGGCTTTCTGAAAGAATAGCATGAAGAACGTTCGCGGTCGTTTGAAATAACTTGAGTCCATGAGTTGATACTTTCTGATTCCTCAGAAAGGAGGTGACTTTACATTAAAATAGAGACCCTGATTATTACTATCATCGATTGCTGTAGATTTTAAAAGACTTTGGAATGCCCGATTTTCTTCCCAGAGCAGTTTTTACAATTGGCTTTACGTCGCACCGACACAGAGAGGTCGAGCTGTTCTTTAACATACCGAAATAAAATTAAATAGAGCTGATGTTTAAAAACTCCCTCAAATGCTACCGATCTAAGCCTGAAACTGCGAACAGGACAACGATCAAACGGCTGTTCCTATACAGCATTATTATTATTATTATTATTATTATTATTATTATTATTATTATTATTATTATTATTACCGAGATCGATAGCTGAAGTCGCTTAAGTGCGGCCAGTATCCAGTATTCGGGAGATAGTAGGTTCGAACCCCACTGTCGGCAGCCCTGAAAATGGTTTTCCGTGGTTTCCCATTTTCACACCAGGCAAATGCTGGGGCTGTAACTTAGTTAAGGCCACGGCCGCTTCCTTCCCATTCCTATCACTTTCCAGTTCCATCGTCGCCATAAGACCTATCTGTGTCGGTACGACGTTAAGCAACTAGCATTTTTATTATTATTATTATTATTATTATTATTATTATTATTTGTATTATTTTTGCAACGCTTGTAAAAAAAACGCGATGAGGAGACATTTTCAGTCAGTAGTATATTAATAAATAATGTATTTGCTAACTCATTTGGTTTCATGTGTACGCAGTGTTCGTGCCATGGAGCCCATTACTAACATTTTATGCGCTTACTTTTGTCCCCAAGCTACGCCCATGTTATTGTGAAACTGTTGAATAATATTGTCATCATTAGGAATGTTCTTGTAGGCTGGCCGACATAACGCCAGACCCGTGCTTACAAAACAAACTTTTCAATGTTGTAAGAGACGTCTTGTCGAGTTTAACCTTATTATCTGCCGTCAGAGCAAGTCCAACTCTTCACAGGGGACTAACCCAAATGAAA
Organism: Anabrus simplex; assembly: GCF_040414725.1. NCBI lineage: Eukaryota > Metazoa > Arthropoda > Insecta > Orthoptera > Tettigoniidae > Anabrus > Anabrus simplex. The sequence continues at coordinate 471,549,477 of NC_090266.1, read as the reverse complement.
CAAGCTATTAAGTGTTTGAGTTGAGAAGTGCATGTCATCGCCTTGTAGATTCTTGAGAGTCATTGGAGGTAAGCACTGTCAGGTAGGGATCTCCAACAGTCGCTCATCATCTATGTGACTTGTGCAAGGGACAGTTGCGAACAGTCTTAAATGAAATAGTAGCTGTCCTAAGTAGCCTAGCGATAATTTACATTAACTGTTAACTCTCACGAAAAAATGAAAAGGACTGAGGAAGGAATGTGTTCATTCAGTTAACCGTGAGAAAGTAATGTGACAATTCTCTGACGTTGTAAACATACTCCCACTCTACGTTGTACACTTCTGCTCCTGACACTAGCCTACGTCGAAAATTACTCTCTTAATTTCATTATGGAAGGATTAAGAACAAATTTGATACGCGAAAACGTTTCTTCCAATGTTGTTTTTGGTTTTAAGGAAATTGATGGACAGTTCTGGAAATATACTGAACCTGAGCAGTATTTCATTCAGAAAAACACACATATTAATAATAAAATAATAATAATAATAATAATAATAATAATAATAATAATAATAGTAACACCGGACTGAGGGTCTTGGTCGGTAGGCGGGAGCTCTATCTTCTATCCGGTTGTTCACATCCCAACTGGAATGGGTATATGTGGAAACTCTAAAAGTGATTTTCCGTGCCATTAGTGCCACGTAGCTGTGAGCTTGCATCCGGAGATACTGGGTTCGAACCCCTTTGTCGGCAGCCCTGAATATGGTTTTCCGTGGTTTCCCATTTTCACATCAGGCTAGTGGCTTTACGCCGCACCGACACAGATAGATCTTATGGCATCGATGGGATAGGAAAGGCGTAGGAGTTGGAAGAAAGCGGCCGTGGCTTCAGTGAAGGTACATCCCCAGCATTTGCTTGGCGTGAAATTGGAAAACCACGGGAAACCATCTTCAGGGCTGCCGACAAAGGGGTTCGAACCCAATATCTCCGGATGCAAGCTTACAGCTGCGCGCCACTAACGGCACGGAAAATCACTTTTAGAGTTTCCACAGATACCCATTGCAGCTGGGATGTGAACAACTGAACTTCGGTTTCTACGTCTATTCGCGAAGCAGGATGCACGGTTGTGAAAACGGGTTCTTGTGTATGGCCCCTAGATGACTCTTGTTATAAAGTCTAATTCCATCAACATCAGTACTTTGTGGAGTTACTCTAATTCCTTTCTCCTTGTGTACCCTCTTGAAGCATTCTATCTCATTTATGCTGCGAAATACAGCGCCTGGCAGAGATGTTGGAGAAGGCTGGAGGGAGGGTTGAGCGTAGGGAGAAAGATGAAGAAATCAAATCTTCGAGAGCGGTTCTGTCCTAAGCGGATTGTATTCCAGGAAGAGTTTTGTAGCAGAACCTCAGTTTATTAAAGATGTCAAAATAAGCTCCAAGAATCGTTTCGGTGCCTTGTCCATGACGTCCCTCATAATGATTTCGTTTACCGTATGTAAAAGGCAGCGTGCACGCAAGTCTGCTGCCCTCTCGAAGTTCGATACGGTCGGAAATTACATGTGGCTCCCAGGAGCGCCCCGCCTCCCTATACTACAATGGGACTTCTTTATTAAAGTGAATGAATAGCATTCAGATTTCAGTTGGGTCAGGGACGAATGTTAGAAATTAGGTCTGGCATGGCCCAACCCACAACAATGGATCGTTTTTGAGTGGCTATGTCATGAATGATTAAACGGAAAGTAACTGATATATTTCGAATTAAAGTTTATTTTGTTGAGGGCGAGTACCTGAGAGTCCTAGGGCGTAAACTATGCCCTTGTACTGATCTGTTTCTGAGAAATCCCGATGATTCGGAAAAATCTCTGGTTTTCCAGTGGCGGGGAAAACGATCTAGCTGAGATGCGGTATTCACCTCCCGTCAAAGAAGAAACCCCTTCTTCGCTGAGATATTGGATTTTGTTTTGAGTCGGTGAGCTATTTACGGAGTAGGGGGGGGGGAAGCTTCCCTTCTTAACAAATGGCCCCTTTCAGCGGTTAAATTTTGAGTTTAATTTAGTGCGACAAAGGTATTAAATTTGAAAATGGCCGAAACAATTTCCATTTCATGTTAAAACAGGGCGTACGTGAAAAGTGTGTTCGGCTTCTTGGTTCCTGGACCTCCACTTCTTGACGTGTTGGCAGGTTGTTCACGTACAGTATAGGTCGTATAAGGTGGGGGGAAAGCACTCCTCCCTGCAGGATCCCAGCTCTGAGTGGCATAAACCATACTTATTGGGCAAGTTTTGATACTACACCTATGATTAGCATGCTCCAAAGTTAGGTCAGAGTATAACAAATTTCGCCACCAGATATAATAACATTTATTATTTCACCTCATGTCCGGTACCTTGGATAAATTGTTAGTATACTGAACTTTCGTCCAAGGGGTACTAGTTTCGAGACGCAAATGGTCCGGACATTTTAACCTTCATTTGTAAATTCCTCTGACCCAGTTTCTAGGAATTTTTGCCGTCTTCAAAAGTAGAATTGATCTTAGGTAGGGCTGCATCCTCACGGACACGCAGATCACCTATAGGGCGTTAGATCGGAAGAACTGCACAAGGCCTCTGCAGAGGTCTCATCACGTTATTATTATTATTATTATTATTATTATTATTATTATTATTATTATTATTATTATTATTATTATTATTATTATTATTATTATTATTATTATTATTATTATTATTATTATTATTATTATTATGGGCTACTGTAGTCACCTACTAGTTCGTGAACCATGAGAAACGTCTGAGTACCACAATAAGTAGTTCTGAGTATCGCAAACCACCTTTTATGGAATATGAATGGCCATACACCGAGTCGTGAACTATGAGTAAGTTGGGTAGCAGTCTGCTCCACAGAATTTTTACCGAGCGAGTAACGGAGATCCACTTTCATTTGAGGAGCGAGGGACTCTTTGGAAACAACTTGGCAAACGAAATAGAATTCGGTGCGGAGCTATCGACGTTGATTGGGCTTATGGAGAACTAGCTGAGTCAGCAAAGAGGACGCATTTGGATGTGTTAGGAGTTGATGATATACGGGTAAAGGGAGGTAATGAGGAAGAGATAGGAAATTATAATTACCGGTACATTGAAATGAAATGGCGTATGGCATTTAGTGCCGGGAGTGTCCTAGGACAAGTTCGGCTCGCCAGGTGCAGGTCTTTTGATTTGACTCCCGTAGGCGACCTGCGCGTCGCGATGAGGATGAAATGATGATGAAGACAACACATACACCCAGACCCAGTGCCAGCGAAATTAACCAATTAAGTTTAAAATTCCCGACCCTGCCGGGAATCGAACCCGGGACCCCTGTGACCAAAGGCCAGCACGCTAACCATTTAGCCATGCAGCCGGACACCGGTACATTTAACAGGTGTTAAAAAGGGAAGGTAGGACTATTCATCAGGGATACTATAGCGCACAACAAAGTTTATGTTAGGCACGTAAATGAGCGAATGATGTGGGTAGATTTAGCAGTTGGAGGATATGGACGATAAGTAAATGCTTAGGAATAACTGTGTGTAAAGAAATCAAAAAGCAAACACTTTGGTGTAACGTAAAAATAAGGCGTATCAGAAATGACTTCAGTCAAAGACTGATGCAGACAGGGAATTGTACCCAGATGAATGGAACGGAGAGTAACAAATAATTATTGAATACAAGACGAAGTCGTGGGAAAACATCTGTAATAACCTGGAAAGCCTCGGTCATGCAGCAGGGAAACCTTTCCGGACAGTAAAAAGGAATCTTAGAAAGGAAGGGGAAATGAAATGAATAGTATTTTGGGTAATCAATTGAGCTCATAGTAGACACCAGGGAATTTATAAACAGGTGGAAGGAATATTTTGAAAACTCAGCGTACTGCAAAAGGAAACATTTCGGTTGACGCTGCGAACAACCGAACTCATGAAGAGGAGCCTGATGTCTGGTTCGTCATTGACAAACCAATGTAAGAAATATTTACTTTCCACTTAATTGTTAATTTTATTACTATTAAATTATTATTAACTATTAAATGAGCCGCTTCTGTGGTGTAGTGGTTAGCGTGATTAGCTGCCACCACCGGAGGTCCGGGTTCGATTCCCGGCTCTGCCACGAAATTTGAAAAGTGGTACGAGGGCTGGAACGGGGTCCACTCAGCCTCGGGAGGTCAACTGAGTAGAGGTGGGTTCGATTCCCACCTCAGCCATCCTCGAAGTGGTTTTCCGTGGTTTTCCACTTCACCTCCAGGCGAATGCCGGGATGGTACCTAACTTAAGGCCACGGCCGCTTCCTTCCCTCATCCTTGCCTATCCCTTCCAATCTTCCCATCCCCCTACAGGGCCCCTGTTCACCATAGCAGGTGAGGCCGCCTGGGCGAGGTACTGGTCATACTCCCCAATTGTATCCCCCGACCAAGAGTCTGAAGCTCCAGGACACTGCCCTTGAGGCGGTAGAGGTGGGATCCCTCGCTAAGTCCGAGGGAAAAACCGAACCTGGAGGGTAAACAGATGATGATGATGATGATTAACTATTAAATACATTAATGATTAAATTCTCGCATTTGCCTATTGTCTATTGTATACCACTGCATTTGACTTGGGTTGATTTTCATCTCGTACTCTCTCCTCAAGTGTGTGTCTATACAGTTTAGCAATTCCTACACATCCTCTCCATACTCAGACCAGGCGACAACTTACTATTAAACAGGGTGTGTTAACCGAGTGATATCGAAGCTGGCTTCTCACCACGGCAGCCACAGTTCGAATACCGACCATTGTATATGGGATTCTTGAAGTGAAAAGTGACATGATTCAGATTCTACAAAATTTGCATTTTACCACTGTATTTTGATTTTCATTTTTTACATAAATTTATTTTACTCTATATAAACCTACACTGTAAGCGATTCATATCACATCTCGAAGACCGGGACCAATCAACATTATCAAACGTTCTTTCTAGATGTACAAACATCCTGCACGCGGCCTTTCTCTTCATTGTTCAGTCTTCTACTCTGAGACGTAGAGTCAGTATTGCTCCAGGTGTTCATTCATTTCTTCGGAAGATTAACTGATCTTCTCCACTCCTTTCTGCCTTTCAAGTATCTAACGGATGACTCATCTTGCCCATTTACCTGTTCTGATAGTTCAGAGGTGGTATCCGTCTCAACCCACCCTAGGGAGTAAGTTTTGGAGGGTGAACAACAATATTAAATTCTGTGTTTGATTGTTGACTTGTTAATCGTTCCTCCTGTAACATTGTATTCTAATGAGAAATGTAGTTTAAGAGTTTTTGTTGCCCTCTAACACATTTCATTGTATCTGTATTGATATGCAATGGCAATTGAACATGCAGGCTGCCTACCTCAGACTATGAAAGCAAGTTCGGTTCACCTGGAATGAGATGAATTCGACACTCCGTCATAATTGTTCTTAAGAAACTTCGAATTTCTGAAAAATCAGCCAGAAGAAGCCTAATACAGAAATGAGTGTCAGCTCAATGCCGGGGGACACGAAAGTGAATAGGCATGGGCTGGCCAATCTGTAACTGTTAGTGCTGAGTCTACAGATAGTGGAAGCCTTTACCTGTGGCCACTTTCGAGTCATTTATAGCCTGTACCGAGATAGCTTTGTTTCTCGTTCGTACAGGACAGCAGATTGTTCACCCGCCGAATTATTTTGTCACTTGATTTGCGCTGTGCAGTTATTCACATCCTTTTCATCTCATACATGAACTACATAAACATGCTCAAGTCAGCATTCCAGAGATCAGGACAACTACTAACCTACCGAGTGAAGTGGCTGTGAGTGCGCCATGTAGCAGTTAGCTTACACTTCGGAAATGTTGGGTTCAAACCCCACAATTGACAGCCTTGAAGATAGTTTTCTACAGTTTCCCATTTTCACACTAAGTAAATGATCTTTCTCACGTTGGCTTCCTTCCCAGTCGTATGAACAAGCGAACTTGTTTTTTTCGTTGCATTTTCATTTTCATTTTTACATATTTTACTGTAGATAAATCTCCTTCCCTGTAAGCGATTTCTATCACATCTCGAAGAGATGTTAATTTTATTACAATTAAATTATTATTAACTATTAAATACATTAATGAATAAATTCTCGCATTTGCCTATTGTCTATTGTATACCACTGCATTTGACTTTAGGAAAGGAACCCATTTATTAGTATCACATTTAATAAATTCCATACCTATAGTTTGTAATGACCAATCAACATTATGCTCTGCGTCTTTCGGTCTTCAAAGCTGAGACGGAGAGTGAGTATTGCCCCAGGTGTACATTTTCTCTATACTATCGTCGCCGTAATCCTGTCTGAGTTTGTGCGACGATAAACTTCAAATGGAAAGGAAAATCTAATTTTCCAAACCTGTTGCCCAATTATCCCACCGGGCATTTCACTGATATATCGATATTACTGTACTTTCGTTTAGGATGATTTCTAGTACAATTTTATTGAGTTGTGTCACTTAGCCTCGTGTAATTCCATGTTTTTTGTTCGTACATAGTTCTCATTTTCTGGAATGTCAGAAACCGCCCCATTACACACTTCGGAAAAATATGTCCGTCCACAAAAACTCTATGTTTTCTAAATTTAATATTTCTTAGGTAAGGAGCCCATTTATTAGTATCACATTTAATAAATTCCATACCTATAGTTTGTAATGAAATGTCGCATGGCTTTTAGTGCCGGGATATCCCAGGACGGGTCCGGCTCGGCAGGTGCAGGTCTCTCTATTTGACTCCCGCAGGCGACCTGCGCATCGTGATGAGGATGAAATGATGGTGAAGACAACACATACACCCAGACCCCTTGCCATTGGAATTAACCAATTAAGGTTCAAATCCCCGATCCAGCCGGGAATGGAACCCTGGACCCTCTGAACCGAAGGCCAGTACGCTGACCGTTCAGCCAACGAGTCGGGCTATAGTTTGCAGACTGCATGGAACACGGGATGTAGACATGCCAGAATGCTCAAAGAGGTTTTGTCTTGCTCCGCATGAAATATAGTGTTTAGAGCGTGAAGCAGGACCTCTTCTTATTAAAGAAAATGCACTTACAAGTGCTGAAAAATGGGGCAAGGTTTTCCAAGAAAAATGTGCATCAGGCAACTTACTTCAAGAGAAAGCATTCTTATACAAGATTTTGTTACCCCAGTGAGCGTGCTTTCAGTGTCAAAAACAATTTATGTACTGATGTACGTACGACGTCGTTTGAAATTGTCAGAGCGATGCGCGGTTTGGGTCACGTAGCTGTCAGCTTGCATTCAGGAGATAATGAATTCGAACCACATTGTCGGCAGCCCTGAAGATGGTTTTCCGTGATTTCACACATTCACAACAGGCAAATGCTGGGACTGTACCTTAATTGATGTCACGGTCGCTTCCTTTCCCACTCCTAGTCATTCTCTATCCTATCGTCACCATAAAACCTATTTGTGTGATGCAAAGCATACGTACATCATCACTATAGACCGTTATGCCTTTCACAGTTCAGTGTGCAAGCCTCTATGAATTCAATAAACGTCGCCACAATCCACTATTTGGAACTAGTGTTGTGGCCACATTTAATTCTCTACCTCTTATCCTTAAATCGTTAGAAACTGAGTCTAACCATCGTCGTCTTGGACTCCCTCTACTTCTCTCACCCTCCATAACAGAGTCCATTATTCTCCTAGATAGCCTATCCTCCATTCACCTCACATGAACCCGCCTCCGAAGCCAGTTTATGCGTACAGCTTCATCCATCGAGTTCATTCCTAACTTAGCCATTACTTCCTCCGACTACCTTCAAGCCATTGTTCCCACCTGCATGTACCAGCAATCATTCTCGCTACTTTCATGTCTGTTACTTCTAACTTATGAGTAAGATATCCTGAGTCCACCCAGCTTTCGCTCACGTAAAGCAAAGTTGATCTGAAAACAGACCGATGTAAAGATAGTTTGGTCCGGGAGCTGACTTACTTCTTACATAATACTGTTGATTGCAACAGCGAGCTCACTGCATTGGCTTTACTGCACCTTGATTCAATCTCACTTACTATATTAGCATCCTGGGAGAACACACATCCTAAATACTTGAAATTATCTACCTCTTCCATCTGTGTATCACCAATGCGACATTCAATACTGTCGAACTTCTTACCTACTGACATCAATTTAGACTTCGGAAGGCTAAATTTCATACTATACACATTGCACCTATTTTCAGGTTCCAAGATATTAGACTGCAGGTTTTCGGCACTACCTGCCATTAAGACGTAAGTCGTCAGCACAGGCCAGACTGCTTACAACATTTCCACCTAACAGAATCCTTCCTTGCCGCTGTATACCTTTCAACAGATGATCCATATAAACTACGAACAACAAAGGTGAATGATTACAGCTTTGTCTAACCCCTGTAAGGACCCTGAACCATAACTCATTTTATCATCAATTATCACTGCAGTCCAGTTGTCAACATAAAAGCCGTTGCTTGATTTTACTAATCTACACTTATCCCATAGTCCCCCTGTATGGTAAACACCTTTTCCCTTGGCACCCTGTCACATACTTTTCCTAGTTCTACGAAACATAAACACAACTGTACATTTTTTTCCTGGCATTCTTAAATTACCAGGCGCATACTGAAAATTTGTACCTGACAGCCCCTTTGTGGCCTGAAACCACACAGGTTTTCAACCAGCTTTCTCTCAACCACATATCTCTTCCAAGATGCCAGTGCATCCTTTGCCTGGTAAACTGATCAATGAGGTACCTCGGTAGTTGTTGCAATCATTCCTGTTCCCTTGCTTATGGATAGGTGCAATTACTGCTTTTGTCCAATCTGAAGGTAGCTTACCAACACTCAATGCTAATATTACTATACTATGAAGCCATTTCATCCCTGCCTTCCACTACACTTCATCGATTTCAGGTCTAATTTCATCTATACCGGCTACTATATGACTCTCTAGTTTATTCACCATCCTTTCCACTTCATCAAGCGTAATTTTGCCAACATAATTTTCCTCCTCCCCATGCGCTCCGTAGTTCGCAACACCACCAATAAGATTTCCTTTTACGCTGAGAAGATTTCCAAATATTCCCTCCACATGTCCAGTGATATCCTAGGATTTATTATGAGTTCACCTGAATTACCCAAAACACTGTTCATATCCTTTTTGCCCTCCCTTCCTAAGATTCTTTATTACTGTCCAGAACGGTTTTCCTGCCGCTTGGCCTAGCCTTTCCAGGTTATTACAAAATATTCCCAAGACATCTTTTTTTATTCCACAACTATTGGTTTCACTGTGTTTCTTTCATCTACATACAATTCCCTGTCCGCATCGGCCCTTGTTTAGAAACATTTCTGATAAGCCTTCTTTTTAGGTTGACAAGCTGCTCTCACTCCATCATTCTACCAAGATGTTCGCTTTTCCCTATCTTTACACACAGTTGTTCCTAGGCCTTCCCTTGGTGTTGCTACTACAGCATCCCTGTATGTCACCCATTCTCTGTCCACTGTTTTGAACTTCTCACTAATTACTGCATATGCATGTAATTCTCTCTAAGTTCCTCGTCACCGAGCTCGATAGCTGCAGTCGCTTAAGTGCGGCCAGTATCCAGTAATCGGGAGATAGTGGGTTCGAGCCCCACTGTCGGCAGCCCTGAAGATGGTTTTTCCATGGTTTCCCATGTTCACACCAGGCAAATGCCGTGGCTGTACCTTAAAGAAGGCCACGGCCGCTTCCTTCCAATTCCTAGGCCTTTCCTATCCCATCGTCGCCATAAGACCAATCTGTGTCGGTGCGACGTAAAACAAATAGCAAAAAAAAAAAAAATCTCGTCCTGGAGATTTTCTACCCGTATTCATTCGCAGACAGATTTCACTTTCTCTATCCTAGGCCTAGAGATACTTACTTCACTACAGATTGTATAGTCGTCTGTTTCATCGAAAAATCTCCGAAAAACCCACACATTCCTAACTTACTTCCTGAATTCGACGGTTAAGATATAGTCTATTATGGATCTATTAACTCTAGCCTCCCGGTTCTGTATGAGTTGCGCCGAGTAAAAGTTGCGCCGGGAGTAGAAGTGGTTTGACAGCTCTCTTAAGCATCTGCTACCTGCGCAGCACCGCAGGGGGTTATTTCCAAGTTCAAGGAATGTCTGTGAATATCTGTAGTACTGAGATTTTGAAATTAATATATAAAAAATAATATTCACTCTATCTTTTTTTTTTTTTGCTAGTTGTTTTACGTCGCACGGACACAGATAGGTCTTACGGCGACGATGGGACAGTAAATGGCTAGGAGTGGGAAGGAAGCGGTCTTGGCATTAATTAAGGTACAGCCTCAGCATTCGCCTGGTGTGAAAATGGGAAACCACGGAAAACCATTTTCAGGGCTGCCGACAGTGGGGCTCGAACCTACTATCTCCCGAATACTGGATACTGGCCGCACTTAAGCGACTGCAGCTATCGAGCTCGGTATTCACTCTATCAATGTTGGTTTCTTGCACATTTAGAAAACCTGCATCGTATTTATATCAGTGGGTGAAATGTGTATAACTACGTAGTTTGACTTAATTTACAAACCAAGTGTGGAAACATGGAATCAGTCTTTCAGTCTTATGAAGAATATCCACAGCCTGCTTGTAGCTAACTGACAGGGTCAGGAATAGAATGAATGAAGAATGAAATGCCGCTAAAGGAAGAAAATACTGCCGAATGCGAGATCTTACGTGCTTTTCCGGACAAAGATTAATGGATGGCAAGTGAAATGTAGCGAATTTGTTGAATAAAGAATGACCAGAAAAAAACTGTCTCATCCTACGTTTCCCCGACATGCACCCCTTATGAAGTGATAGGGCTCAAGAATGAACCATAGCTACTGCCAAAGAAAGGAAATTGTGTGCCCTGGCGACGCTTGTCGCATTCCCCTGGGTATAAAAGATTGAAACAATTTCATTTGTCATTTATTAAACAGTGATGATGATATAAATATGAAGAAATCAGAAATAATATTTTGAACGCCAGCTTTGTCCAGCATAAACGCTATCTAAAGTGATCGTAGATTTAACCCCAGGAGCAGTGATGGGAAGCCTACGTTCCATCAGCGTCATGAAGAAGCTTCTTTAATCTTAACAATAACTGAAATTTACAGTTTTCCTTCGCAAATGTTCATTCTATCAGCGTTGTTTCATTATGTCTTATTGAGACGATCTCCGTTGAACTTAAAACAGCCGCTTAATTATTACTTGAATGATTTGACATTATTTAACAAATCAAGTCTAGCAATACAGAAAGCGGCCATACGGCCTTGTCATCCTTATACAAACTAATGCCTATATACTTGATTTAAATTTTCGGTATAACCTTGTCAGTGTCTTAAACCTACTATTTACATTGTATATTTACAAAGTAAGCACCGTTGAATGAACGGTTCAGTATTAAATGTTTAATCCAGGAGGATGTAAGACATGTTTCTGATGAATTTTTTTACATTACTGCTTTCCAAATAGACCTCCGTTGCACTCAAGATCCTTTGGTCTAATTGCACGTAACTTCTTTTCCCTGTGGAATTCCCAAACAAGACCTCTAGTTCCTAGAATGATTAATGACCACGGCGCAAGTTTTACTGATTTTAACACTGCGCAACTTTTACTCGGCGCACCTCATACGACACCAGCCTCCCATGTGTAGCGGTATATAGCCTTATGCTTGAAGAATGTATTTGTAACTGCTAAATCCATACTAGCACGAAAGTCCAGCAAACGCTTCCCATTCCTATCAGCTTCCATATCTTCCCCGCATTTACCAATCACCCTTTCGTAACCTTCAGTTCTGTTTCCAACTTTTGGATTTAAATCGCCCATTAGCACTGCCCTATCCTTGCCGTTGACCCTGACTACAATGCCACTCATTGCTTCAAAAAATTTGTCAATTTCAACCTTATCTGTACCCTCAGATTTTGAATACTCTGAGACAATTCTCGTCCTAATTCCTCCGAATGCCAAATCCACCCACACCATTCGCTCGTTACGTGCCTGACGGAAGCTATGTTGCGTGCAATAGTATTCTTGATACACAGCCCTACCACAGACTCGGTCCTCCCCTTTTTTTTTTGCTAGGGGTTTTACGTTGCACCGACACAGATAGGTCTTATGGCGACGATGGGATAGGAAAGGCCTAGGAGTTGGAAGGAAGCGGCAGTGGCCTTAATTAAGGTACAGCCCCAGCATTTGCCTGGTGTGAAAGTGGGAAACCACGGAAAACCATCTTCAGGGCTGCCGATAGTGGGATTCGAACCTACTATCTCCCGGATGCAAGCTCACAGCCGCGCGCCTCTACGCGCACGGCCAACTCGCCCGGTCCTCCCCTTTTTAACACCCGTCAAGTACATTTTATAATCTCCTATCTCTTCCTCGTTATCTCCCCTTACCCGATTATCACGCACACCTAACACATCCAGATACATCCTCTTTGCTGACTCGGTCAGTTCTACTGTCTTTCTTCCATAAGCCAAACTATTATTGATAGCTCCCCATCGAATTCCATTTCGTTCGCCAAGTTGTTTCCAAGGAGTTCCTCTACTGCCAAATGGGACTGGGACTCAGTTACTCCCATAGGTCCGAGAATTGCTTAAAAAGTTCTGAGTTCGGTAAACTCATGAAGCAGGGTGCTACCCTTAGTTACACGTAGTGCAAGTGAGGATCTCTCCTCTAACCGGTTAGGACCAACAGTGGGTTGTGTAGCCCTAGCCGCCCGAGCACAAGGAGGACCATGACTCAGAATATGTCCGAGATGCGCAGTTCCATTCCGTAGCAACTGGTATCCCGACTCTCAGGGCCACATCCCAGGCCACTCAGCCGCGGCCCATTGTTCACGAACTAGGGCGTGACTACAGTAATCCACACCATGAACCAGCAAAATTGTAAAAAAAGAAAAAAGTTAAAAATTCATGCAAACTGTGCATAAGAGAAAATATTAAACGCACTTAAATTAAATTCTATTGACTTGTTGAGAACTGAAAAGGAGTCCGACTCCTTAGCTCAATGGTCAGTGTAGTGGCCGTCATTCTTTAGGGACCCGGCTTTGAATCGCGGCCGGCTTAATGATTTTACCTGGGTTGGTTTATTTATCTGCATTGGGAGCTGGGTGTTTGTGTTCGTCTTAATGCATTTCTCTTCATTTACATACAGCACGCCACAGAAACACGCAATAATGGTTACTGTAAATCCCTCCACGTAGCGTTGGTGTGAGGAAGGGCATTTGACTGCTAAACTGAGCCAAATCCATATCAAGTGCCAATCCCTACAAAATATGGAAAAAGGGCACGAAAAATTTGTGAATTAAAAGGTGCCTTCCGAAGCAAATTCCTCTAGTGCAAATTTAAAATTTAAAATAAATAACTAATCTGTGAAATGTCACATTTTGTCACATAACTTTTCATCTCTTTTGACAATTCTTGAGGAGAATAATGAATAAATAATGGTCAATTGAAGTAGATCTAATAACGACATTTTGAATTCTAACCGTAAGTAGGTTCTCATATCTATCTCATTTTTCATTTAAACTGTATCTGAACTTTGTCTTCATCTTTACTATTATTCCGATTAGTGAATTTATGAAACCTTATGTTTTCCTGAAAATGAAACTTTCGATACTCAGTTACTCATCGGCCGAACTGAGTACACCTGTATGATGGGAAATTATTGAGGGAGCCTTCAGGTAATTTTGTTTTGCAGCGTTGCAAACCTTAATTACACGCTCATAACAGATTGTGTCTTATTGTCCCTGAAGAGGTACTTCAATGTGCTATAATATCCAGTGAAATGAAATGAAATGTCGTACACTATGGCTTTTAGTGCCGGGATATCCCAGGACTGGTTCGGCTCGCCAGGTGCAGGTCTTTCTATTTGACTCCCGTAGGTAACCTCCGCGTCGTGATGAGGATGAAATGATGTTGAAGACAACACATACACCCAGCCCCCGTGTCATTTGAATTAACCAATTAAGGTTAAAATCACCGTCCCGGCCGGGAATCGAACCCGAGACCCTCTGAACCGAAGGCCAGTACGCTGACCGTTCAGCCAACGATTCGGACATAATATCCACTGATAGTACAGGTCTCTCGCATTTTATCTACCTTGTGGTGTACTGTTCCCAGTTTATATCACATCAGTTCAGACTCAGGAGGTGATCACACAACCAGCTGTGTCACATAGCCAGCCGTGAAAAGATTTTTCATTGCCCAGTGGACTGCCTAGTAAATTATTACTTTACAAGTTTTTGAAACATGGGCTTTATGGTATGAACACTATTTACAATGAAAATTATTTCAAGCATCACTTCAGCACGTCAGAGGTTCTTAAATTTACAAGTAATTATATCAACAATGCAGAATCGTCTGGCATGTAATGATATTTCGGTTCGGAATTACTAACTGGAAGAAGAGAATCTGGAAGCAGGACCTAAAAATGGTGATAGTGTGTATTTCATCATCATCATCATCATCTGTTTACCCTCCAGGTTCGGCTTTTCCCTCGGACTCAGCGAGGGATCCCACCTCTTGGTCGGGGGAGACAACTGGGGAGTATGACCAGCACCTCGCCCAGGCGGCCTCACCTGCTATGGTGAACAGGGGCCTTGTAGGGGGATGGGAAGATGGGAAGAGATAGACAAGGAAGAGGGAAGGAAGCGGCCGTGGCCTTAAGTTAGGTACCATCCCGGCATTCGCCTGGAGGTGAAGTGGGAAACCACGGAAAACCACTTCGAGGATGGCTGAGGTGGGAATCGAACCCACCTCTACTCAGTTGACCTCCCGAGGCTGAGTGGACCCCGTTCCAGCCCTCGTACCACTTTTCAAAGTTCGTGGCAGAGCCGGGAATCGAACCCGGACCTCCGGGGGTGGCAGCTAATCACGCTAACCACTACACCACAGAGGCGGACGATAGTGTGTATTTTACTTTTAAAACTTTGCATAAATTAACGAGCAATTACCTAGAAGGCAGGAATGTTGTGCGATTTCACTTATCCAGATTAGGATGATAAGTATAAGTCTATCTGTTACTCAGTGACTTTTCTACTCTGTGCAATAAGGAACAAATTTACAGATAAATCAACTTCTTTCATATGAAGAAAATACTTCCTTTCGACAGTCGGTTCAGATGAAATTTAATGGAACAAATGAAGAAAAGAAATAGTTTCTTATATAATTCTCTCCGTATATTTCTGATAGATTTTAAATTAGTGAATTCGTTTTGCCAAATTGAGTAAGACACACGAAAAGTTTTTGAAAAGAGTACTGTATAGTGATATAAAAATTTTCAACGTTGCAAATTTATTAAAATCAACATAATTCACCAAACAGTGAAACATATTCGCAAGTAGAAGTTTTATTCGAAACTCGCAGACTTCATACTGTGCATGAGGAACATGCAAAAAAAATCTCTTTGCCTTCGCAGAGAGGTTGAATTTCATAGAGAAGATCTCGGTAGAGTATGGCTTTCAAGAATCTCACACGAGTTCCCAACTGCCTCCAAATTCTTTCACGTCTGCTGTCATTTTCCTCAGGAAATATTATTCGTGCATTCGTGGACGCCGCTCAGTCAGCCAGTTGGCTTGGAGCTAGCTGCTGCTTCCGCTTTGCCTTTCTAGAAGTGTGCTCATAGAGAGATTGACTTTTATACGTGCTATGTTAGGTAGCAATTGTACGCGCGTTTGTGAATGCAGTCAAATGGAATACTTTAACTAATATCGTTCTAAAATTGAAATGTTTTCACCAAAAAAGAAAAAGCAGACGGGATCTCGGTAGAGATACTAAAACCAGAAATCTATCTTTGTTCGTATATTCCATCTGTCTTGCAAACATACATGCACTTCAAAACATACTACTACTACTACTACTACTACTAATAATAATAATAATAATAATAATAATAATAATACGTCCCACTAAATACTTAAATGATTTTCGGAGAAGGCGAGGTGCCAGAATATTGTCCCCCAGGAGTCTATTAAGTGCCAGTTAATTTGCGGACACAGGGCTGCGTTTTTTAGTTCCTTCAAATTCCACCATATTTTATTGTCTGACTGCACTCTGAAATAAACTGCATAGTCAACAAGTTCATAACAACTCCTAGTTTCAATGAAACATGTTGGTTAGTACACATTCCTTCGTATATATGTATACACCT
The DNA here is from genome assembly GCF_040414725.1 of Anabrus simplex. Classification (NCBI taxonomy): domain Eukaryota; kingdom Metazoa; phylum Arthropoda; class Insecta; order Orthoptera; family Tettigoniidae; genus Anabrus; species Anabrus simplex. The sequence goes on along the minus strand of NC_090266.1, from coordinate 471,533,270 downwards.
CAGTATGCTTACAAAAGAAACATATTTCGGTTTGACTCTGAGGATTTCTATTAGAGAAATGCATCTAATGCAATCTCCGACGCGTTGGCTGAATGGTCAGCGTACTGGCCTTCGGCTCAGAGGGTCCCGGGTTCGAATCCCGGCCGGGTCGGGGATTTTAACCTTAATTGGTTAATTCCAATGGCTCGGGGCCTGTGTGTGTGTCGTATTCCACATTAGAAATCATCCTAGGTAGGGCCCTCATCTTCACAGACATGCAGGTCGCCTAAAAGGCTGTTTACTAGAAAAAGACTTGTACGAGGCCTCTTCGGAGGCCATACGCCATTATTATTATCAAATACATTAAAAAATAATTTCACGAAATTATACCAATCTGACCTGCCCTCCAACGGCGAGGTTAGTTGATTAGCTTGTTGGTTTAGCTTTTCTTTTTTACACTCAGATGTTTGAGGTTCGAATTCTGGTGGATGCTCGAGTGGATATTTCACCTGAATGATCACGTGACGACAGGAGGGGCATTCGGCTCTGAACACAAAATGAGCAACAAGACTCCAGTAGTAGCAGATACGACGGTATAACAAGAAAAATTCTTCACTGCTCTCTTCTACCGACAAATTAATTAACTCTTCGGAGCGTTTTAACCGTTTCGGCGTGGCTGTCCACAGCAACTGACTCTCAGGACACAGACTTGATTAAACCTTTCAGTTATCAGAGGTTTGAAAGCCAATTTATGATTGAAAACCGGAGAAATCAAATATCGTTTCATCTGAAATAATGACCGAAAGTTATTATTATTTTTATTATTATTATTATTATTATTATTATTATTATTATTATTATTATTATTATTATTATTATTATTATTATTATTACGAGATTCCGTGTCTCGGAGAGGAATAGGTAGGGCCTGGGTTGAATGGTTGGATAGGGGATCACTTTGAGCGATCGTTTACATTAACAAAATTGGAAATTTTATTTTCTTCCTTTCTTAAAATTCAGAGAGAGTAAATTAGTGCCATAACAAGAAACAGCTGAAATATCACTTGGGGATATTCATATTAACAATGAGCTCGTCAGCTCCAACAATGCATTGGACTTAGATGTCCTTAATCAGGTACAAGGTTAACTGGAAGAAACTCCCAGTCGTTAACTTACCTATGAAAGAGCATAGTTGCTCCTGACAGGTACAATATTATGAATGGGCATAATTGCTATGAACAGGTACAATATTATAGGGGTCTAAGCTCCAAGATACAATAGAGGCTAGCCTCTACCAAGCAAACAGTTGCTATTTACATTTTCAATTACATTAGTAACCAATTGGGTGACCCAAACTTCGCCTTGTTAATATACAGGTTGCCCCATGGTGGGCTTATCCATCACAAGGTTTCATAATCGTGTTAAGTACTGTTCCTCAAGGGAACCTAAACCTAGACACAGTTACAGGAAGAACCATAAAGAATTTACAGGGGTCTAATTACTCAGACTACAAGGCCTCCAGAATGAAAAGAAAAGGTTACACAAAACAGGTCATTAACAAAAGGCAATGAGGTGAAATCCCGGCACTCCTTAACGAACATTCGGGAAAAGACAAGCACCTAAGTGGGCTTATGGCCCAATTATACAGAGGCTAATCCTATACTAAAAAGGGTGACTAAAGTAGGGCAATTTAAAAGCCAAGACAAGATTTCCAAAATGTATAGGTTGAAAACATTAGTCACCCAGCTCAAAAGTAGAAGAGGAGAGATCCGATGGCCAACACTCGTGCTCCCTTACATTAGATATTTTCCCAGAATGGAATATAAATTGAGTCCAAAGACTGCGCAGAAGGTCCTACATTTCAGCCCAGAAAGAAAATATTACATATTAGATAATAAGGAGATTGCTGAAATCTTCCCCTCGAAATACACGCCGGCACAATCACATGTTTAGGTAAATTCTATAGCCGGCCGCACCCTGCCTCCTCCTCTGTCTAACCTCCGTCAAGTCGTACTCTCAATAACCAGAGCAAAACAGACAAGACGGCCTTAAAGTGCTCTCCCGTGTTTGATTGGCTAGAGAACTTAGGTACAGGCATGTGACAGGCAGATAAAATTAGAGGAGGAACCAGGTGAAGTATTGAAAACTTCGGCACATAAAAAGAAATCAATAACCAGAATAAAGGTTTACTAACTACAACAAATGGAATATTTTCAGAAAGTAATTTGTGTTTAGTTCACTAGAGATTGCTAGACTATAGACGGTAGAGCCATCTACCCATCGGAGAATGAAATTTTAGAAAGTCTTAAAAGCTCATGGTCGCTGTCATGGCCATAGACGAGGCGCGCGCAGTTTAAAAAGCTGGAGAAGTTTTACCTCCGGTACAATTCTTCTTCTTCTTCTTCTTCTTCTTCTTCTTCTTCTTCTTCTTCTTCTTCTTCTTCTTCTTGACAAGTACATTGCAATTGTGAAATATCCCGATGGCAATGGTCACTGATCACTAACAGTAGTGTTGTAATGAAGATAACATAATTACCCAACAACAACTAAAACAGCATGAATACAACAAGTGATGCCATGTAAGAAAATATTACAAGAAATACTACTAGTTTAACATTCTAAATCCAGGATCATCGCATACAAATTCACACACAACTTAAGTATTTCCAGTGCCTAACACTACGGCTTACAATACTATAGGTTGAGCTTACTACTAGCCCAACGTTATAAGTGATAGTAAAGTTAAAACATAATTAAGCAAAAACAACAACTACAACAACAAGAGTACAACAAGCAATTCCATGGAAAGAAAATGTTAAAAGAAATACTACTAGTTTAACATCACTTTTTTCTGCTATTTGCTTTACATCGCACCGACACAGTTAGGTCTTACGGCGACGATGGGAGAGGAAAGGCCTAGGAATGAGAAGGAAGCACTTGCCTGGTGTGAACATGGGAAACCACGGAAAACCATCTCCAGGACTGCCGACAGTGCGGTTCGAACCCACTGTCTCCCGGATGCGAGCTCACAGCTGCGCGCTCCTAACCGTACGGCCAACTCGCCCGGTAGTTTAACATTTTAAATCCAGCACCATCATACGCAGTTTCACACAGAACTTAATTATTTCCGGTGATTAACCCTAGGGCTTACAATGCTATACTTTGAGCTTACTTGAGTACTAGCTTAACATTACAACTGATAACAAAGTAATGTTGAAACATAATTTCCCTACTCCAACAACAGAGGAAGTTAAGGATAGAAAGCTGTTTACTGAAAGACTCAATCGTATTGCGTACTCAGGGTTTGAAACATAAAACTCCTTACTAAGAAAACAATGATCAAGTTACAACAATAAAGAAAACATTTCTGAAATAGTGTGCTTTTCTTTTAAACCAGTCGTTAAATAATTTAACGTCGTGCTAACCTTAACAAGCTTTCGGTGACCCTTAGACAGGAGGGGGCTTGGACTGGGAAGGTATCGGCCGTGGGCTTTATTAATGGGAGCACAAAGTCATGCCAATGTACCTAGTTTTCTTTAACTTAGTGTTTACACTTACCTCATGTTGACAGAACCCCCTTATTACTTGATGCCAACACCAGCACCTTGATGAGCAAGTATCTAATTGGTTTTTATTTTTATTATGATTATTATTATTATTATTATTATTATTATTATTATTATTATTATTATTATTATTATTTACTGCTAGCTGTTTTACGTCGCATCAACACAGATAGGTTTTATGGCGACAATGGGACAGGAAACGGCCAGGAATGGGAAGGAAGCGGCCGTGGTCTTAATTAAGGTACAGCCCCAGCATTTGCCTGGTGTGAAAATGAGAAACCACGGAAAACCACCTTCAGGGCTGCCGACAGTTGGATTCGAACTTACTATCTCCCGGATGCGAGCTCACGGCTGTGCGCTCCTAACCGCAAGGCCAACTCGCCCGGTGTTTTAATTTTTGTCCGACATACAAACAGTAACATATGAACAAAGGTCGGCCCAAATTGAGAAGTGAAAGGAGGGGAGTAAAAATATTTAACCCTAGTGGTTGATAATCGGTGCCGTTTTAAGTGTGCCTACACCAGACTTTTGGAACAGTACTCTCAAGCCGTGCCCCTTCCTACCAATAGTAGCTCAGTGATACATACAGCTTGACTGCATCAATCAATCAATCAATCAATCAATCAATCAATCAATCAATCAATCAATCAATCAATCAATCAATCAATCAATCAATCAATCAATCAATCAATCAATCAATCAATCAATCAATACTGATCAGCATTTAGGGCAGTCGCCCAGGTGGCAGATTCCCTATCTGTTGCTTTCCTAGCCTTTTCCTAAATGATTTCAAAGAAATTGGAAATTTATTGAACGTCTCCCTTGGTAAGTTATTCCAATCCCTAACTCCCCTTCCTATAAATGAATATTTGCGCCAGTTTGTCCTCTTGAATTCCAACTTTATCTTCATATTGTGATCTTTCCTACTTTTATAAACGCCACTCAAACTTATTCGTCTACTAATGTCATTCCACGTCATCTCTCCGCTGACAGCACGGAACATATCACTTAGTCGAGCAGCTCTTCTTCTTTCTCTCAGTTCTTCCCAACCCAATTTTTGCAATATTTTTGTAACGCTACACTTTTGTCGGAAATCACCCAGAACAAATCGAGCTGCTTTTCTTTGGATTTTGTACAGTTCTTGAATCAGGTAATTCTGGTGAGGGTCCCATACACTAGAACCATACTCTAGTTGGGGTCTTACCAGAGACTTATATGCCCTCTCCTTTACATCCTTACTACAATCCCTAAACACCCTCATAACCATGTGCAGAGATCTGTAGCCTTTATTTACAATCCAATTTATGTGATTACCCCAATGGAGATCTTCCCTTATATTAACACCTAGATACTTACAATGATCCCCAAAAAGAACTTTCACCCCATCAACGCAGTAATTAAAACTGAGAGGACTTTTCCTATTTGTGAAACTCACAACCTGACTTTTAACCCCGTTCATCAACATACCATTGCCTGCTGTCCATCTCACAACATTTTCGAGGTCACGCTGCAGTTGCTCACAATCTTGTAACTTATTTATCATTCTATAGAGAATAACATCATCCGCAAAAAGCTTTATCTCCGATTCCACTCCTTTACTCACATTATTTATATATATAAGAAAACATAAAGGTCCGATAATACTGCCTTGAGGAATTCCCCTCTTAATTATTACAGGGTCAGATAAAGCTTCACCTACTCTAATTCTCTGAGATCTATTTTCTAGAAATATAGCAACCCATTCAGTCACTATTTTGTCTAGTCCAATTGCACTCATTTTTGCCAGTAGTCTCCCATGATCCACCCTGTCAAATGCTTTAGACAGGTCAATCGTGTTACAGTCCATTTGACCTCCAGAATCCAAGATATCTGCTATATCTTTTCGGAATCCTACAAGTTGAGCTTCAGTGGAATAACGTTTCCTAAAACCGAACTGCCTTCTATCGAACCAGTTATTAATTTCAAAAACACGTCTAATATAATCAGAAAGAATGCCTTCCCAAGGCTTACATACAATGCACGTCAAACTTACTGGCCTGTAATTTTCAGTTTTATGTCCATCACCCTTTCCTTTATGCACAGGGCTTACTATAGCAACTCTCCATTCATCTGGTATAGCTCCTCCGACCAAACAATACTCAAATAAGTACTTCAGATATGGTACTATATCTCATTGTCTTTAGTATATTCCCAGAAATCTGATCAATTCCAGCCGCTTTTCTAGTTTTCAACTTTTGTATCTTATTGTAAATGCCATTGTTATCATATGTAATGGAGGGTCGTAGAGCCATGAAAATTATACACATTTCCTTTGCGTGAAATTAAATAATTGTTATTTGTTATGTTAGTCTTATTACCATTACTTCTGCAACAAACCGTTCCTAACATACAGCCATAATCTAATGGCAGTATAACTACAAAGCTATAGGTGAATGTGGACATATCGATGACTCACGGCGACAACACGTTACAATCGACAATATAACTGATGCAGCTTGCCTGCCAGCAGTCTGAGCCTATGTTACGATGTGAGCGGCGAATTGGTGTCTGCTGTTTGCTTTGAAAGTGATAGATTTTCTGTTAATGGCTTATCAACTGACTAGTGAAGAGCGTGTATTCGTGTGTTGATGATTCTTAAAGCACATATCTGCTGGAAGAGTAATAAGAGGATTTCGCGATGAGATTCCCGGTGCCCGAGTCCCATCCTGCGATGGAATAAGGAAACATGTGGATAAATTCAAACGCGTGGGTTTAGTGTTAACCGAGAAATCTGTTACGGAACCTACGGCGCTAACGGATGAAAAGTTTGAGGATACTGAAGAACGACTAGAGCAGACACCGAGGTAGTCTTTAAGGAATTTTTGGCAACGAACTGATGTTCCGTACTGTACTGCATAAGTAGGCTACGAGAATACTCAAATTTAGTCCTTCTTATGTAATGACATGAAATGGCGTATGGCTTTTAGTTCTGCTCGCCAGATGCAGATCTTTTGTTTTGACTCCCGTAGGCGACCTGCGCGTCGTGATGAGGAAGAAATGATGATGATGATGATGACGACACATACACCCGGCCCCCGTGTCAGCGAAATTAACCAATTTTGGTTAAAATTGCCGATCCTGCTAGGAATCGAACCCAGGACTCTTGTGACCAAAGGCCAACACGCTAACCATTTAGCCATGGAGCCGGACTTCTTAGGCAATGAAAGTGCACAGTTTAACCCGATGAGATCCTGTCGCTAGAATACGTCACTGAAACTGGTTTCTTCAGTCAATGAACAGTGGCTATTTAAAACCTGTAGTGGCACTGTCTTCTGGTGATGCGTGGTTTTATTCGAACGGGCGGATTAATGCACAAAACTACCGATATTGGTTCATTGAACACCCAGTATTAATTCATGACACTACATATCACGCCCACCATTCTTTTCTTTTTTTTTTGCGATAAGAGTGCAACTAGAATAGTAGGATCGATTTTTTAGGAGATCGTAAATTCTGACCGTTATATTGAAATGATCCTGAACGCATCTTTTCCACAACTAAAGAGGAAAGAATACCCAGGTACTTTCAACACAGTCCGCCTCTGTGGTGTAGTGGTTAGCGTGATTAGCTGCCATCCGCGGAGGTCCGGGTTCGATTCCCGGCTCTGCCACGAAATTTGAAAAGTGGTACGAGGGCAGGAACGGGGTCCACTCAGCCTCGGGAGGTCAACTGAGTAGAGATGGGTTCGATTCCCACCTCAGCCATCCTGGAAGTGGTTTTCCGTGGTTTCCCACTTCTCCTCCAGGCAAATGCCGGGATGGTACCTAACTTAAGGCCACGGCCGCTTCCTTCCCTCTTCCTTGCCTATCCCTTCCAATCTTCCCATCCCTCCACAAGGCCCCTGTTCAGCATAGCATGTGAGGCCGCCTGGGCAATGCACTGGTCATACTCCCCAGTTGTATCCCCCGACCAAGAGTCTGAAGCTCCAGGACACTGCCCTTGAGGCGGTAGAGGTGGGATCCCTCGCTAAGTCCGAGGGAAAAACCGAACCTGGAGGGTAAACAGATGATGATGATGATGACTTTCAACACATCTCATACGGCACGTAACTCAGTGACTACAGTGCATAATATTTTCGGGGATCTAGTAATAAGGACATGTTTATGTCAAAACCGTAGTTCCTATTTAACTTTTATTTGTGGGGAAGTTTAAAGGATGAGATGTACAAAAGTGATCAACACACGATAACTTATAGTCGCAAACCGTAGCAAAATTCTCCAAATACCTGTGGGTAAACAGGAATAGCATTTCACGCTACGATGCGTGGAGAGCATTTCCAGCATTTTTTGTAATGTGGTAAGTAGGTTGCCATTTTATTTTGTTCAGTTTGATTATTCTATAGCAGTTGATGATTTTACTGCATGAAGGCGCGTGACTGGTGTAGTCTGCAGCGCTTCCTGGTAGTTGCCGTGAGCAAGACCCAAAATATCACACTCTACATTTAATGAAAATATATTCACTCATTTTTCTGAATGTTTCTCCACGTCTCCACCTTTATCCTAATATCTTTCTTTCGCTTCTAGGCATGTTTCTCTTTAACGGAAAAAAGATCAACAGTATTGTTGTGTAGAGAACGTCTCATACAAATGACAAGGCGAATACCTGCAGCATATACTCTAATTAATTCGGCGCTGCTGTTATCATGAACGGAGGGGGTGGGGGTTACCAGATAATTTGTTAGGAAATATTCTGAGTTTAATTTCGTTATACTCTAGTTTTATATGGCTCTGTATTTTATGAAAATTATTTTGCTATCCCTCTGTTGATTTCGGAGAATATTGTTTTTGTGTACTATACTTGTATTTATGATCTTGTAAAGGAATAAACGTTTTCCAAATGATATGTTTACGTTCAAATCCCAAAGTGTGGTTTCATTCCAACGGAAAGGAGATACAAAAGTAAGCATTTCCTAGCTAACCAATGGACATATAATTAATCGAAGATTATAATTAATTCCGAATACTGGTTAAGATTTCCAGCCTATTAAACTGTTATAACTTGATCTTTTAGCTATCGTGACTTGATTAGACTTTGCAACTTACATCCGACGAACTCGAACGACAGTTGGCTACTAATCAACACAAGGAACTTATTAGAACCAGATAAGGGGCTTGCTCTGGACGGGACACAGGCGTTGTAGCATTCCGTTACCAGCGTAAACCAATGTTTGTAAATCGGCAAAGTTCCATGTACTCGACTCTACAGCCACAGGGTGTTTAAATTGAGAATCCACATCAAATTATCTTTAGGTCTGACGACGGTGGGGTTCGGAATAACTATCCTCTGAATTCAAGCTGACATCTACATGACCCGCACAACGTAGGCAACTCACTCGACGATTTGAAACTAATAGATTAAAATGCGATGAATATTACTCTGTAACGCCTTAGTTAAATAATTTTACATTTGCTGCTGCTGTAGTTGCTTCATGAAAGAATATTATGACGTTGATCATCAGCCTCATAAAGTACGTGAAATGTTTGATATGGGTTGATATCCCATAATGATACTATTACTAATAATACTGTTATTTGCTTTACGTTCCACTAACTAACTTCTTAAGGTATTCTTTGACGCCGAGATGACAGGATTTAGTCCCGCAGGAGTGCTTTTAGGTGCCAGTAAATTTATCGACGCGAGGCTGACATATTTGAGCACCTTCGAAAATTACCGCACTGAGCCAGGATCGAACCTGCCAAGTTGGGGTCAGAAAATCAGTGTCTTAACCGTCTGAGCCACTCAGCCCGGCGGGTGATATCCTATTAAACACATATGGTTTCTGAGACACCAGGATGAGTTTACAGATAGAAGGCGTCCGCTTTTGAAAATTGGTAACCACAGACATTTATCTTCAGGCCTGGCGAGAGTGAGCTTGGTATCTACCCCATTTCCAGTGTAAGTTTACAGCTACACGGCTCATACTTTTTAGCCAACTCACTCGGCGTGTGTAGTCTTGTCAAATACCTATACTACCTAAGATAGTGTCTGTACTGGCTGAGTAATTACAATTCACTGAAGCTACGCTTGGGGAAGATGTGACCTAGTTTGCATTGTGCCCTAGCGGGGCAAGTGCGGCATTCTGCATGATTGACTGATATGGTCTTGTTGAATATATAACACGGCTTAGCTATGTTAATTCTGACAGACGGCTGAAAGCAAAGGAAACAAACAGCCATACTATCTCCCGAGGATATGCAGCTCTCTCTGTATGAATGATGTACTGACGGTGGTTTCCTCTCTGGTAAAGTATTCCGGAGGAAAAGTAGTCCCCTAATCGTATCACCGGGTGGGGACTACAGGAGAGGTGTCAATCATCAGGAGATGGATACTGACATTCTGCGAGTCGGAGCGTGGAATGTCACAAGTTTGAAACGTTGTGGTAGGTTAGAGAATCTGAAAAGGGAAATGTATAGACTAAATTTAGATGTGGTTGGTATAAGTACTTTGGCAGGAAGAGCAGAATTTTTGGTCAGGCGACTACAGAATTATCAACACGAAATCAAACTGGGGAAAAGCAGAAGCTGTTTTAACAATGAATAAGAAAATATGGCAGCGGGTAAGCTACTACGACCAACATAGTGTAATGATTATTGCTGTCAAGATAGGCACCAATCCAATGCCCACCATAATAGTGCAGGTCTATGTTCCTACGAAATCAACAGCTGATGAAATAATCGTAAGAATATATGAAGGGATAGAAGATTTAATACAATATGTAAAAGTGACGGGAATCTCTTTGTGGTTGGCCGAGGAAGAGAAGGTAATGCAGTAGGAGAATTTTGAAATGGGACAAAGGAATGAAAAGAGAAGTCGGCTGGTTGAATTCTGCACCGATCATAACTTAGTCCTCGCTAATACATAGTTCAAACACCACAATCGATGGCTACGTACGTGAACGAGACCGGTAGACAGAGGAAGATATCAATTAGATTTCATTACTATTAAGCAGAGGTTCAGAAACCAGCAGTTGGATTGCAAAACATTCCCTGAAGCAGACGTGAACACTGACCACAATTTGTTGCTCTTGAAATGCAAACCGAAGTTGAAGAAATTGAAGAATGGGGGGAATGCAAGGAGATGGGATCCGGATAAGTAGAAAGAAAAGTGTGGGAGGGATGGTTTCAAGAAACATGTCACACAAAGAATAAATGAAAAGACTGAAGGAAACTCTATAGACGGACAATATACAGTCATGGAAAATGAGGTCAGTAGGGCTGCTGAAGAAAGGTTAGGAAGAAAGGAAAGATCAACTAAGTAACAAAGGATAGCTCAGGGTACACGGGGACTGACTGACGAACGATGAAAGTACAAGAAACTGAGGCGAGTATAAAGGAATACAGACGATTGAAGAATGAAGTAGATAGAAAGTGCATGACAGCTAAGGAAGAATGGGTGAAGGGGATGTGCAAGCATGATGAAGGTTGTATAGTCCTAGAAAAGGTAGATGTTGCGTACAGGATATTCAAGAAAACATTTGGAGGAAAGAAAACTATGTGTATGAATATTAAAAGCTCAGATGAAAATACAGGTCTACGGAAAGAAGACAAGGCTGAAAGGTGGCAGGAACGTATCCAACAGTTGTATCAAGGTAAAGAAGTAGATGATATCGTTCTGAAACAATAAGAGGCTGTTGATGCCGATGAAATGGGAGACCGAGTTTTGTGGCCAGAATTCGATAGAGCTTTGAGGGACCTAAATAATAAGAAGGCACCTTGAATTGATGACATACCTTCAGAATTACTGACTGCCGTAGAAGAAACCAGCACTGCGAGGCTATTCCATTTCGGGTGTAACATGTATAACACGGGAGGAGTGTCATTCGATTTTCGGCAGATGTTTTTGATGGTAGGTGCTGACAAGTGTGAAAACCACCGCACCATTAATTATCTGACGCTTGCGAAATTTCAACACGTATTGTTTACGAATGAATGGAAAGACAAATTGAAAGTGGGTTGTGAGAAGACCAATTTGGCTTCAGAAGAAATGTAGGAACAAGTGAAGAAATACTGAATATACATATGATCTTAGAGGACCGAATTAAGAAGCACAAGACCACGTACCTGGGGTTCGTAGATCTAGAAAAGGCATTTGATAATATTGATTGGACCGAGATATTTGAGATTCTGAGGACGATCAGGATCTGATTCCGAGAAAGAAGAGTTGTCTAAAATCTGTATCAGAACCTGTCTGAGGTGACAGCAATCGAACTTTGAAAAAGAAGCAGTAATCCAGAAAGTAGCGAGGGAAAGCTGCAGTTTTCCCAACTCTTTTTCAATGTTTATATAGAACAGGAAATCAAAGAGGAATTTGGAATTGGAATTACAATCCAAGAAGAGGAATTCAAATCCCTGCGATCTGGAGTTATTTTACCTGAGTCTGCACAAGATCTGGATAAATTACTGAATTGTATGAACGGAGTCTTCGGAAAGGGGTACGAGATGAAAGTAAGTAAGTCCAAAGCAAAAGTAATGGAGTGCAGTCGAATGAAGCCAAGTGATGCAGGAAATATTAGATCAGGAATTAAGTCTTAAAGGAATTAGATGAATACTTTCACTTTGTGTGTCAAATAATTAACGGTGGCAGATGTGTGGAGGACATCAAATGCAGACTAGCACAAGAAAGGAAAGCCTTTCTTAAGAAATTAAGTAAGCTAACTTCCAACATAGATATAGGTATTAGAAAGATGATTTGAATACTTTCGTCTGAAGTGTGGCATTTTATGGAAATGAAGCGTGGAAGCTCAAACATAAGGGGAATAGAAGTTTTTGAAATATGGTGTTACAGACGAATGCTGAAGTTGAGATGGGTAGATCGAGTCACGGATGAAGAGATACTAAATCCAATTGGTAAGAGGTGATCAATTTGGCTAAATTTGACGAGAAGAAGAGACAGAATGACAGGACATATTATTAGACACCCAGGACGTTTTCAACGTTCTTATACCGGGCGAGTTGGCCGTACGGTTAGGGGTGCGCAGCTGTGAGCTTGCATGGGGGAGATAGTGGGTTTAAACCGCACTTTCGGCAGCCCTGAAGATGTTTTCCCGTGGTTTCCCATTTTCACAGCAGACAAATGCTGGGGATGTATCTTAATTAAAGCTACGGCCGCTTCCTTCCCATTCTAGGCCTTTCGTATCCCATCGTCGCCATAAGACCTATCTGTATCGTTGCGACGTAAAACAAATAGCAATTTTCTTTTGATAGAAATCTAGGTGGTATGGACGGTAGGGTTAGACCAACGCATGAATATGGCAAACAGATGAGAACTGATGTAGCATGTAATAGTTACGTAGAAATGTAGATGTTAGAACAGGAAAGGATGACATGGAGAGCTGCATCGAACTCGTCTATGGACTGATGATTCAATCAACAGTGATTGATGACTGTAAGCACCCGAAAGTGAAGTTATATCCACGCCCAGATCGATGTAAATTCGATAGTTTTAATTTAGTCCACAAACATTCTCTGCCTGACGGTTTCCTGCTTCAAAGGCTGCCGGAGATTTTCACCACGTATTTACAAATATGAGGTACAATTTGAAACATTTGACGTCTAGATTTGATGACATGATAATTTATTAAATATAAATTCTTCAAACTCAATTCGCAGAAAAACAAACGACAAGCGGCTCCAAGCATTAGATCAATTACTCTTCGTTTAAATCAGGGCCTCTCAAACGCCCAAAATCTCACTCGTGCAAATCGAGGCGCAAGAGCTCCGTGCACTGTGCATAGTTCCCGCTCGGCTCGACTCGGACTAACCCTTCGTTTCTGGGCTACTCGGCTGAGCTCGCCTAAGCTCGTGTCTACTCGGCGCAACTCAGCTCGGATTTGGAGCGCGACGTAGAAGTGTGGCAGAGGGAGACAGGGGGTGCGAGCGAGATAGGCGTGAGAAAAGAGAGAGTAAGCGCTATTGCTCCAAATCGAGGAGTGGGCGGTCTGCACTCTGGTCAACCAAGCGAAGTCGCCTTTTGCACCGTGCACAGTGCATGCACCAGGCGCATGCACTCTGAGAGGCCCTGGTTTAAATGTAACATACCACAATTTTTTAGAAACTTCAGTTACTGAAGACGCTGAAATGGATTTCGTCAAACAATGTTGATCATTTTGTTAACAAGGAAGTACAACCACTTTAGAGTTAAAACATAGAAAAATGTATGTGAATCAGGTTGAACGTAAAAATGAATGACTTTTTTGGAGTGAGAATAATGTGTGATCTAATTTGTCCTTTCGTACGTCAAATGCGAAATATAATAATTTTCCTGTGTTCAGAAGTAAAACTTATATATCATATATGTTACATCACAACTGATTGGTGAGACTTTCTGCTTCCATACTCAATGTTGCAAGATTGATCTCTGATACAGTAGGTCTACATTTACAAGTGCTCAAATAAGGACCCACGTCTCTAGTTTACTCACAATGTGGAAGATTATTTGAAGGAATTATTTGGCAATGAGACTTTCCATAAGGTAATTAGTTCGCAGAGAGGCATTAGATACATATAGCGCTATTATTATTATTGTTATTATTATTATTATTATTATTATTATTATTATTATTATTATTATTATTATTATTATTATTATTATTATTATTATTATTATTATTGTCGTAGTACGGCCTCTCACTGAGGTTGAACTCCCTCTTCATCAATTGACAGCAATGTAATCTAACGAAGTCTGCCTGAACTATACCATGTCAACTAAGTTTTATGTATCTTCACAAGATGTCACTACTGTTGATTCTAAGTAACACCTAGTGTACTGAACCATAATTAACTTGTTCGATAATTTCTCATGTTTTGGAGTTTGATAACCTGAACTCCTTTAGCTGTTTTTTGAGTTATCACAACTGTCTAGATCTTATTTACCAACCAATCAGCTATCTACCTTAAGATGTCATGTTCTACCAATCAAAGCTTTAATTATGTCATTTTCTAGAACATTTACCCTGTTATCCCTATATATAGCTGTGAGTTTTAAACTTCAAATGTCATCATTCACATCGGCACTTTTGGAGCGCTACGTTAATTGAGGAGGTCACCTTCGGAGGTCTGATGCAGAGGGTGGGACTGGGAACGGCGTAGAGATGGCGGCATAAGGTAAAGCAGAACTATCACCTAACTATGTGAACTTCATCTGCGTTTGGCAAAGAGAAGATTCCAGCATTCCTCGTATCATGTAACTGTTAGGGCGATCTGCGTTTCCTCAAGTCTTAATGTAGGTTTGTCGTCTTTCCGTAGGTTTTTAGGCAGTCTACGGACTTACTTAAACGAAAACACGGGGCTATGTAAAATATAAGGTCGCATGAGTGTGTTCCCTCGTTTCCCTTATTCGGTTCGTTTTCTGGTGAATAAGTTTTCAACTCAAATTTTTGGGGATCTGGTATTTCGGACTTTAACATTCCTTCTTAGTTACCAAGTAGTACGGCTCATCCTCGGTGTCGCGGACCTTCTGCACTATTAGGTTTTATTGTCAAGTCATGTGCTGGAAGTGCTCGACTGGGCTCGTCCTCCCTTTCATTTGGTCCTCGGTTTTCCCATCAATGATTTATTTTGTTTCCTTTTCTTTGCCGTATGGCATGAGCTTCGGCTCCTGCAGTGTTCTCGATCTTTCAATCCCTTATTTCTTGTGGCTTCCCTATTTGAATAAGTGAAGTGAGTGCAAAAAGCATGATGAGTTTTCTGGAGTAGGTGTTCCTAGGAGCCCTTAAGTGTAAACAAGGTACCTGTAGTGTAAAATTGTAGTCCAGTCTTCGATAGCTTCCTGAAATGTACGAACTTACTGTTTGTACTCCCTCTTCAAGTAGGAAAGTTCTCAAATTAAGGGTTTGATTCCCCTTTTCTGTAATTAATTTGTAAAGCTCTAGCTTCCTGGTAATATGGTCCATGGATCGAATGTCTTTGAAGATTTTATTTCTTTCCTAAACTTAAGTGCAGGCTGATCTGTTGGTCTGATCAAGACTTGAAGTCTTATATAATGTAAATGTGAGTTACTCTCCCCAGGTGAAAAACTTAAGCTCCAGAGCTTGCCTTCGTTGTTCCTAAAGTTGTTAAAGTTTTGTTTGTTATTGTTGTTATTTGTTGAAAAGATTTCCAGCGAAACAAAGAAAATAATTGAAAAGATTTCCAGTAATATTTTTTTTCAAAATTTTATCTTTTATTCATGCTTTGCCGAGCAATTTATCTCATACGCTTCTTTTCCCCTCCGGTCTACTGAAAATCCCCGAACAATTATTATTACCATCATCATCAAAATTAAGCTAGCTCCGCAGTCTAGCGGTAGTGAGCCTGCCTCTCACCCGGAGGACGCGGCTTCAATTCCCGGACAGATCAGGGATTTTTACTTCTGAGGGATAGTTCGACGTCCACTCAGCCTACAGAAGAACAATTCAGGAGCTATCTGACGGCAAGATAACGGCCCCTGTCCAGAAAGCCAACAATAACGACCGTGATGATTCGTCGCGCTGACGACGCGGACATCGTACTCTGCGTGTCTTGGAGTTGAGCAGCGGTCATTGGTAGCCGGAGGCCCTTCGAGGATGTAATTCCTTGAGATTTGTTTTGTCAATAAAGTAATACCCCACTAAATACCTTTCGGTAACAACGAAGTGCCGGAATTTTGTCCTGAAAGTGTTCTTTCATGTAGGCCTTCCGGTAAGTCTACCGACAAAAGGCTGTCATATTTGAGTCCCTTTAAATGCCACCGGACAGAGTCGGAATCAAATCCGCAGACTTGAGCTCAGGAGGCCAGAGCTCTACCGAACGAGCTACTGAATCTGACTTTGTTTAAGAAGGATCAAAGTGAATCACTGAACTATTTCTTTATATAGCCATCCTATATAACGTACCTTCCAGCTCACGGCTATAGCGACAAATAAAGCACTTAGCGTAGATTAATATGGCTTGTAGTCCTATCTGCAGTATGCCAAAGATTGTGGAGGAAATATTCAGTGAGACGTAATTTATTATTGTTCCTATGCTGAGAGTTTGAGATTGTAGCCTCTTTGAGGGTAGGAGATAGCACATAGACAGACTTCCCTGCTTTTAATTGCTTGAAGGTTATTGCAGCTTCCTGCTTAGGGAAGCACAGTGGGGTTGAAGGCGAAACTTTCTTTCCGTTATTTCATTTTCTGTTTATTCTGAGGCAAGGGTTACTTGAGAACGTTGAAAGAGTTATATTGAAAGAGACTCACAGCGAGAACAGGAGTATGCGGGAACTTCTCAACCTACACTCACTTGTTTCCGGTAATATGATATTGCACTGCCACGTTTCAGTTTATGAACGGAACGTCGGCTGTAATATACTGATATGTGCTCGTTGTCGTCCTTTTCTTCTTGTATCAGCTCCTTTACACGCTCCCTCTGTGGATCAGTTATTTAGTATCGGTTTCCGGATCATAGATCGCGGGTTCAAATCCTCAAAGGGTTGTCGGTATTTTGAAGGGTGGAAGAAAGTCCATTAGAAACTGCATGTTACGATGTCCAGACTGTTACCTGGTGACACATTTGGTATGATTCACAGGAGGTGCTGGAGGAAATGACAGAGCCATATGACTCAAGGAAGGAAATAGAGAAAACATTTCAAGGCGGTAGAAATAGAGTATATTAACATAACGCCTTTTTCACGGTTTTCTTCGTGTTTAAAAATTAAGGATAACAATAAACAGAATAAATAATATGTAGCAGTAATATAAGTAGTTAAAAAATTACAATAGTTACCAAACTTAAAGGGGCATGTAAGGATTTCGCATTCCACCCCTTAAGAGAGAAACCACGCCTTCACACCTTCTGGTAGACATCGAGCAAACTATCCACCCTCGTTACCACTTCAAGCAGCTAACATAGCGTCGGCTTTCTTCTAAAACCTCGTATGTTACAATGTTCTTCCTACCCATTATATTCCTTAACACTGGTCACACCTCCCAGCTACATATTTATATGCAATCCATCAGAACCTTTTTCGTAGTGTTCAATTTCCTGTGCAGTCGTGTAGAGGAAAATGGACCTTACCATACCGTATTTTAGGGATGTTGTTTTCATGGCGAATTTAAGCACTCCTACAGTTGAACGTATTTAAGGTTCATTTTCCTTTACACATAACCGTAGGAAAATGTCTACTGACAGGCCATGACATACTTAAGTTCTAAAATAGAGAAAAGAATGAGTTTAGGAAAACGTCTGACACACGAAAATAAAATAGGAATACCAGAAACGTATATTACGATCCCCAAACATTACGTTACAATAAAACCTGATGGGGCACAAAAACCCAAGTGATACAGAGCATATGCCATTACTGTTTCTTGATTATGAATAAGGGGAAAATACTGTGCAGCCAAACATTTTAAAAATAATGTTGAATTTTGAAAAATACTAGTCACAGAAAAGAAAGGTTGAGAAAATAAAGACGAGGGTTGACACTCTTGCTTCCTTTAAATGGTTAGTGCCATTTTTGACACGCACAATTGTTCCCGAAGGAACGTATAAAGCTACACATTACTATAATTAATAAGTTCAACAAAAGCCCTGCACTAAAATAAGCAAGGTGACGATTACTGCCCTAAACTTTACTTGTCAAGATATTCAAGATATCTCCGTTGGCCACTCGATGATTTATAATTGTATGGTGTTTAAAACCTAGTAGGTTTCCATAGCGTTCAGCTGTCCTTAGAGAGGTCCGTACCCCAGCAGATGATCAGAAGGGCATGCCTAGCAGGCAACTGCAAATTCCTTTTATTACGGCAGGCTGGTAGCTGATTGGGCACAGTACTGGCAACATTGTCTACCCCGTAGTCTCTTTTCATGAGGCAGGTTCGGGGATGAGGCGAGATGC
Source organism: Anabrus simplex (assembly GCF_040414725.1). Classification (NCBI taxonomy): domain Eukaryota; kingdom Metazoa; phylum Arthropoda; class Insecta; order Orthoptera; family Tettigoniidae; genus Anabrus; species Anabrus simplex. Next base: position 471,514,851 of record NC_090266.1, on the reverse strand, counting down.
CCTTTCTGACGCCAACCTCCGTTGAGGAGCTAATGAAGACGAAATAATAATAATGGTGTATGGCCTCCGGGTAGGCCTGGTGAAGATTTTCTGTAGTAGACGACCTATAGGCTGTCTGCGTGTCTGTGAGAATGGGATCCCTCCTAAGAGGATTTCTAATGGTGAAGACGGCACAAACAGCCAGTCTCCTAGCCAGACAAGTTAACCGGTTCGTGTTAAAATTCCCGATCCGGCCGGGAATCAAACTAGGGACACTCTGGACCACAGGCCAGAACGCTTGCAATTTTCCCATGGAGCCAGAAATTGAAGATGAAGTGAACGATGGTGAGTACAAACTGGGTAAGAAGATGGAAGGAATCGGCTGTGACCTGTAAATTGGAACTGTCCTAGTACATGCCTGGAAGTGAAAATAGGAAACCACAGAAAAATATTCTCAGGGCAGCTGACGGTGGGATTCGAACCTACGCGTCTCCCGAATGCAGAACTTGGACCCCATAGCCGTAGCGGGTTAACACAGTACGATCAGTAGTGGCAATCTTGAGGAGGAAAAAGGTATGGGGTGCCAACTCCTAGCATTCACAATTTTTTATTCCAATGTTTCAACACAGGTGGCAAACCCAGTTGATGAAGTGATGAAGTAGCCGTACAGGTGTACTAAGGAACTAAATAAATAGTAATGTTATTTTGAAAGCGTCCAATGTCTCGCCTCTGGATGACACTGATGTGACATGTTTAAGGAGTTGCCTAACGCTAGAAGGGTGCCTATTATTCATGTTACAGATCTCCCCCAGCTAAACTTGACCCGCCCCGCAACTAATCTTAAATTCCAATATAATTCTTGAGGATCAATCTATTCATTTTATTAATCAGCGACGGAAGCTCGACAGGCATAAAACGTCGAATCCAGATGGTCCGGGTATACGGGCGTACAGTTGTTGGCGAGAGAGACCGACGTCACCAAAGGGTAGATCTGGGGAGCCAGGCCCTCGAAGTATTCTGAGATACCACACTCACGGCACTCCAGGTAAGTAGGGATTTGAAGAGAAATTTGGTAATAAAAACTCTGTTTCATGGGGAAGGGAGGGGAACTAGATGGGGCCATGTGAATGTGAGCGTATTAATTCTGTACATTAGAGAGGGGACGGGGTGCTCCATCATCGTATTATCTATTTGTAGGCACGTCACGAACAACAGATATTACACACTAACGAGGGAACACATACATGTGTTACACTCGGATTCGGTTGACATTTGGTAGGAATATTCGTGGGAGGCAGTAGAATGCTAAGGTGAAAACTGCATGTGCCCAGCGTAAGTTTAAACGCCAAAATTCAACAAATAAGTAATCATAAATTTATAAGTGCGCGGAAGTATCGGGGTGTGGCGGAGAGGTAGGGAGGAGCGAAGCAGCGGACGTGAACCAACCAGGCTGTAACGAGCTGCCCCAGCAGCCAGGCAGCGTACAGTTAGCGCGTTTCCCTTACCTTCCCCGATCAGATGTGCAAAACGTAAATATGAAAACAGCACATGAAACAAGTATACAAAGGACGGCGTTTCAACAACGATGCCTATAAGGTTTGAAAAATTACAACGAGTAACATCGACGCAGCCCGGTTGGTTCACGTCCGCTGCTTCGCTCCTCCCTACCGCTGCCACACCCCGATACTCCCGCGCCACTTCTAATTTTACGACTATTTATTTGTTCTATTTTGGCGTGTAAACTTGCGCTGGGCACATGCAGTTTTCACCTTAGCATTCTACTGCCTCCCACGAATACTCCTAACAAATTTCAACCGAATCCGAGTGTAACACGTGTATGTGTTCCCTCGTAAGTTACAAACATTAGTCGTGATAGTGCGAGCTCTTTGAAAGAGATGCCTGTTCATTATTTAACTGTTCATTTTGCAGTACTTAACTGAAGCACAATTGCACAACGGCTTTGAAACTTCACAACAGCACATTTAGTTAACAAGAGTCACCGCGAACGGAATCGATGTTCATTGGCAGGCCTTGAGAGTTGAAATTAACGCATGCGCAGTAGCCAATGCTTACCCTCCGCACCCTTTACCCCGCATGCACGCGAGTTCTCGTCAGCCGACCATAGTAGGTGATGAAGTATCAGCATACAGTCATAGAGCAGCAAACACAACTTTTTTATAACCCACGGCAGTGGTGGAGTTTACAGATATCATGACTGCGGTGCAGGTCTCCAGTCCATGAACACCGAGGCACGTCGGGATGGATCCTGCGGTAGATTTAAAACGGACTGAAACAAAATATCATTCGGCGCCGGAGAATGTTTGTGAATGCAAAAGGTGGCACCGGTGAGATGTGAGCACAGTTCGGGTGGGGCTCTTCTTTAACGGTTCTACCGCTTCAATATTGCGTTAGACAACCTAACGCGCGGCTGGTGTAAGTAGACATAAAAGTTTAAAAAGGCTACGTTCACAAGCATTATGAAGTGAGAGAGTCCAAGAATATGATGAAAGGCATAATTCACCTCTTGCAAGGTAACTTATTTCTAAGTTAGGGCGTTACCACTAGGGCCGGTCAATAAGGTGTTCACTTTGGATGATAATTAGTTTTCGATAAATAAGGAATAGGATGTCCTACGTTGTACTGACGTTAATTTATGAGGCAACAGTTCCTCGATACGGTTTAAATAACGCAAAATCCTAGATCCAGTGAGTTTCAACTTATTAGGAGAAGGATCACCACATTCCAAGAAGCTAATAACAGAGTTAAGTTTCGTAATATTGGATGCCATAGTGGAAAAAGACTCACCAAATTCTTTCTCGCCAAACACGGGAACTGTGATTGGCTGATATAAGGCTGCTTTAGGGACATCAGCGTTAATTTTGCCAGGAAATGGCAATTTTCTGATGAGAATCTCAGAAATCTGCTCTCCCTTCCATAGACACCAAGGGCAAAACACCTCCTGAGTGTAGGCATGGTGAACCGGAAAGAGAAAACAGTATTAGCAAAGACATTTTCAGAGTGAACACAGAAAAATTAATAGATAATAATAGATCAAATTATTATTCGTCAAGGCCTATTCAACCTCACGCTCTGTTACTGTGGCCCACAGGAGGTGGGAGAAGAACAAGCAGAGTCGTAGGACTGGACGAAGGAAAAGAGAAAACCGCTTCAAGCCAGTATAAATAGACTGTATTATTCTCATGTCCTTTTTAAATAACTTAATGATAACAATCGATAGAGTAAATAATCTATAATAATAATAATAACGCTCTCAGAACATTACAAGGAGTACAATTTGGGTTTCTGCCCCTTGAAAGAGAAACCAGGCCTTGACACCTTCAGGTACGGATCGAGCACATTGTCCACTTTTGCTAATACTTCAGACAGCTAATATAAGTTATAAAACTCGACGTTCAAAACGGGATAAAATACCGTAACAAAACAGGAGCAGAGCTCATATACTGACAGGACATAACATAATTAAATACCACTATGGGTACTTTTCCTTGTTAAGAAGGAAGACATGCTTTCTACGTCGACTCAGCTAATGTAAATTAAAATATTTTTAGCATATCGAACACACTAGTTCAAAACATATTGTATAACAGGGTGACATATCTGTGAAAAATACACACTAAATTAAACAAAGAATGGCATGTTTCATTCTAAAAGAACAACCTCAGATTCTATCTATGTTGTTAACTTTGGGTAAACTAGACAATGACTATGAACTAGTGATGTTATGAACAAATATGGACAAAAATTAATATATAAGTCATCTACTGTTAGTTTAGTAAATTATGGAAATTTTTCTCCAGTTAGCTTAGCTTCTGTCGTCCGCTACTTCAGTTACTGTATATGGACTGACGCCAAATCGTTTATCTTGGGTCTTGGTCTTGGTAGGTAAGTAGGGGGATGTGAGGAGAAATTTTGTAATAATAACTCTGTTTCATGGGGAAGGGAGGGGAAATAGATGGGGCCATGTGAATGTGAGCTCACTAATTCTGTACATTAGAGAGAGGACGGGGTACTCCTTCATCGTATTATCTACTTTTGTGTATAAGAGAGTAAATGTAGTTTAATGATTTAGACAAAATAAAAGTAAGGACTTGAATTAAATAATATTCTGTAAGAGATTATTTTTACTGATATCTAACAACCTGTTAAAAGGTCTAGATTCGTGAAGACGCTGTGTAAATTCAAATCATTTACTAAATATAGGAATGTCTTAACACACAGTCCAGACATTTATTGTAAGTCAGAGTAGCCTCCTGTGAGATTCATTAAGTGCTAAAACAAAAAAGCCAAAAAAGTGAATTTAGTAGGACCAAAAGGGGTGAATTTTTCAAATGTGTGTGGACAGTGAGGTTGGATTCATTGGCTTTTCTTGCTATGTAGATTTCAATATCCTCCTTAATGTTCAAAGATTTACATCTATTTTCGACATGTATGTTTTTAGACCTGTGCCGATGAGTATGATGTGGTGTGAGTTGACGTATATGCGTTCTCGAAAGGCTGAATGCCGATTTTATCTGATTGAATTTGTTGTGGGAGATAACATAAAAAGAGCAGCAGAGGTAAGTGCAGACATTTTTGTATTATTTACCAAAGTTACAGTAGAGGACTAATATATTCATTATTTGTATTTAATTTTTCATAACATCACCACTTCATAAACATTGACTAGTTGTAGACGAAAAATTTCACATTTATGCGCATGATTCAAACTTGTTTGAAGAAATCTGAGGATGTTCTTGTAGAACGAAACGCGCCATTCTTTGTTTAATAGTTCGTATTTTACACGTATGATATAGTATTAGAGTGTATATATATTACTAGAGGGCGTGTGTTCCTTCGCGGCATTCGCTATAAATAAATCAGAGACCGGGCGAGTTGTCCGTGCGGTTAGGGGCCTGCAGCTGTGAGCTTGCATCCGGCAGATAGTGGGTTCGAACCCCACTGTCGGCAGCCCTGAAGATGGTTTTCCGAGGTTTCCAATTATCACACCAGGCAAATACTGGGGTTGTACCTTAATTAAGGCCACGGCCGCTTCCTTCCCATTCCTAGTCCTTTCCTATCCAATCGCCGCCATAAGACATATCTGTGTCAGTGCGACGTAAAACAAATAGAAAAACATCAGATAACGTGTCATGATATAAAATTGCTCCACGTGCTGCCTGGGTACTTTTCTTGAAAGTTTAATTTTAGGATTTGCATTACCTGTTAATTATGTGTGGAGTGAATATTTTTAGTGTCTTAATTGTGATGATAACTGATGTTTTAAGAACTTCTTTTTTGACAATTTGTTTTATATCGCACCGACACAGGTCTATGACGACGATGGGACAGGAAATGCCTAGCAGTGGGACGGAAGCGGCCGTGGCCTTAGTTAAGGTACAGCCCCAAACAGTTGCCTGGTATGAAAATAGGACTACGGAAAACCACCTTCAGTGCAGCTGACAGTGGGGCTCGAACGTACTCTCTCCCGAGAGTGACTCAAACCGCGCAGTCACCAGCTCGGTTTTTAGGAAATATTTTGTAGCTTTAGAGCTATCATTGTGTGTTTAATTTAAAGTTTTAGTTTTAGATTATTTCGTTTTGTATGGAACTTCGTCCTTTTAGCAGCCCAGATTGCCTCGAAACTAGCTGTATGTATTTAGACGTCGCGCTGCAAAATGGCACTGTCACCATTCTTTTTTTTTTGCTATTTGTTTTACGTCGACACAGATAGGTCTTATGGCGACGATGGGATGGGAAAGGCCTAGGAATGTGAAGGAAGTGGCCGTGGCCTTAATTAAGGTACAGCCCCAGCATTTGCCTGGTGTGAAAATGGGAAACCATGGAAAACCATCTTCAGGGTTGCCGACAGTGGGGTTCGAACCCACTATCTCCGATTACTGGATACTGACCGCACTTAAGCGACTGCAGCTATCGAGCTCGGTCACCAATCAGCTGAGCGACGCGTAAACTGTACGTGAAGTACTCTCGACAAATCACGAGTCGACGACTGACCACTCAGTTATGTAAGCCACAGCGAGGAGACGTCATACAAGAAGTGTAGAGTATATGCTCTTAAAGACACTCTGCAAATCTGAATGCCAAGGGCTTTCGTCAGAATGCATTAAGATGTCAATCGGTTCAGTTGATCGCTCAAACTCGCGGTAACAATAATCAGCCTAGTGTTTTAAATATATATATGTTTGGAACTGAAGTGTTGGACAGACTAAAAATTTACGAAAGCGGCCAACACACCAGAATAGGATAAGGATAGTGAAAACGTACATTACGATCCCCAGACATTAAGTTGCAACAAAACAAGAATGGGGCACAAAAACTCAGAGATGCGGAGGATAAGCCCATCCTACATTTTGACTAAGAAAAAGGGAACACTATAGCCGAAATTAAAAATAAAAGAATGCTTAATATTGGAAAAGTTTATAGACACAGAAAAGACCGCTTGGAAAAGAGAGATGAGGGTCCAGACTCTCGCTTCCTTTAGAAGTATGCTGCTATTTTAGTACCCAAATTTGTTCTCGAAGGAACCGAGGAAACGTACACAATAATATCGTCGCTTCATCGGTAAAACGTTGTATTCCACAAAACTCTTCCTATCCATTATTCTCCTTAAGACTGGTCACGCCTCCCAGCCACATATGGATATGCAGTCCATCAGAACAATGTCCGTTGTGTTCGTTTTCCTATGCCGACGAGTAACCGAAAATGAATCTTACATGCATTATACAATAGGAGTGCGTAAATACGTAATGCAAGCATACATTCGTATAGTACGGTACAGTAAGATTAATTTTCCTTTACACATGGGCATAGGAACATGAACACAACAAAATTTGTTCTGATGGACTGCATAACCATATGTGGCTGGGAGGCGTGACCAGTCTTAAGGAGAATAATCTATAGGAAGAGCTTTGTGGAGTACAACCTTTTACCGGTCAAGCTACGATATAATAAATCAGTTTTTAAAAGCCTTACCTTAAAATAAGCAAAATAATGGTTACTGCCCCAAACTTCACATGCTATGATATCAAAATATCTCCATCGGCCACTCTAGCATTTACAGTTACATGGTTAAGACCTAGTAGCCTACCTTAAAGGTTGCCCATATTGAGGTCCGTACCCGAGCAAGTTGTTGTTTGAGTCATCAGTCCATATACTGGTTTGATGCAGGTTTCCATGCCACCAGTGATGACCTTTTCATTTCTACTTAACTGCTGCATCCTACATCTGCTCTAATCTGCTTGTCGGCCGTGCGGTTAGGGTCGCTCAGCTGTCAGCTTGCATCCGGGAGATAGTGGGTTCGAATCCCACTGTCGGCAGCTGTGAAAAGTGTTTTCCGTGTTTTCCCATTTTCACACCAGGCAAATGCTTGGGCTGTACCTTAATTAAGGCCACGGCCGCTTCCTTCCCACTCCTAGGCTTTTCGTATCCCATCGTCGCCATAAGACCTATCTGTGTCGGTGCGACGTCAAGCAAATAGCAAAAAAAAAAAAAAAAACCTCTGCTTGTCATATTTATACATTGGTCTACCTCTACAGTCCTTACTACCTACACCTCCCTCAAAAACCAACTGAATAAGTGCTAGGTGTCTTAAGATGTGTCCTATCATTCTATCTCCTCTCTTAGGTAGTTTAAAAATAATAATATAAATACAGCAACGAGACAAGGGGGTGGACTTTCCACACTTCACTTCAACTGTGTCCTTGAAAAGATTGTGAGAGAATGGCGCAGAGAACTGAACAACTCGGGTATCCAGAGTGGGATATACGTGGGTCATAAGAAGGCAGGGCTGGTTGTAGATTGCCTGGCCTGTGCTGAAGACATGGCACTGAATTGCCGATTCGCTTGACAGTACAGCAACAATACAGATCAATTGCCTCAGAAGACAGGCAGCCAAAATGGGTCATCAAGTGTCTTTGGAGAAAACCGAGTTCCTTACCAACATCAAAGAAGCTAGCAGAGAGATATTACTAGAACGGGGGAAATTCAAGAGGACTGATAAATTTAAGTATCTCGAATAATGGATTAAACCCATCTTATCAAAAAGAGCATTATTATTCATGAGAATCAACAGGTTGGAACTGGCCTATCGACTGACAAAGGACACTTACAACAAAATATAGCCTATCACGCAATAAGAAACTGAAGCACTACACGTCAGTCTTACGACCGGAAGCTCTGTATGCCATGGAATGTCTTTCATTGAACCGAAGAGTTCTGATGGAGAAACTGGAAGTCAGACAGAGGAGAATTCTCAGGAAGATCTTGGGTCCGGTAAAGGAAGACGAGGAATTCCGTAGGGGGCAAAATTCCGAACTCCACGAACACATAGAGAGCCTCTCTGATGGTGCTAGGAAAAGGCGAGTAGCCTTCTATGGCCATATAGTAAGACTGCCTTCCAAAAGACTGACCAATCGCCTGTTCATTTTCTGGCAGAAGAAGAAGATCCGTGCCACTTGGCTGACAGAAACTGATGAGGACGTTTAAGAACTGGGAATATCAGATCTTCAAGATAGACGGTCTGTACAACGTACCCTAAAGAAAGTCCATGGATTTCAGAAAAAACCCCGGAAGAAAGGTTCCCCGTGGACAGATGAATGAGACGAGTTACACCGGCAGAAAATGCGCCAAACTGCCCAATTGTTGAACAAGCGTGTCCAAAGTAGGCCCATTCAAACCAATATTTATAATAATAATAATAATAATAATAATAATAATAATAATAATAATAATAATAATAATTTATAATGTATTATTATTATTATTATTATTATTATTATTATTATTATTATTATAGTCGGTTTACAGTTTGTATGCTCATTACCTATGAACAGTTGCTGTATAGTTAGAATGGTAGGATTTAATTTGATACTAAGTGATTCTGAAGCTTCCTCGATCTGTTGGAGCGCTATTACTTTGTTCCGCACTGGACCGTATCATCCATTTCTGTAGGTTATGAAGAAGTAGCCACCATTTCGAAAAGTAGTCGACTAATGACTTAGTAGTCAATTTAGCAAAAGTGGTCACCTCAATCGAGTAGTGGTACAACAGTCGCCTTGATAAAGTTTGTTATAATGTATTCGAAAGGTCAGCAACCTGTTTATAATACACATAGAAAGACGACACGTTCCAAGCTGGACAAAGAACATGATGGTAGGTAAATAGCTAGTTTATTGTCCTCCATTCCTCCGTACTCCTTAATTCACAAACAACCTTTTCATCAACCTACAAGGGTTTGACGGCACTATAATTTACAAAAGAAATGTTGTATTTTTATAATTTGGTTAGCCTATTGAACGTCAGGAGCGTCTATTGAAGGCGAGAGATTGTGAGCACTGACATCAGCCACGTGGTTTGTCTGTCATCGGAGTAAAATCCGTACAGTGTACTGAAATTCGTTGTTTCCATGAAATATATTAATTCTCAACATATCTTTCAGCAAATTCAATCCAATGATTCAATGTGTCATAAATTTGTTATTGTAACATTAAAGTTTTCAGTCTGTCGAACAATAGTTATAACTAGAGCCGGGATAGTTAAGTAATTACATATCATTTTCTGTTTCCTTACTTGTAGACAACTGAAAAGGAAAAATTTCGCCGAATTTTGTCTCTGATATGGTTATACTTGAGTTTCAGTTTACATATTTGTACATTTATTTATTTATTTATTTATTTATTTATTTATTTATTTATTTATTTATTTGTTTGTTTGTTTATTTGCCTAGTTTTGCATGGCGTAGTTAATGCTATAGAGCATTCTCTTACGCTAAACCAAGTTTAACAACTACATCTAACCGATACAATTAAAGTAGGTAAGAAATAATTATAAGAATTCTCACATAACCTACAGCTAAGAGTAGTACGAATTTGTTGATATTAATAATAATAATAATAATAATAATAATAATAATAATAATAATAATAATAATAATAATAATAATAATAATAATAATAATACCGGTTTGTGAATGACCGTTTGTTGGCGTGTGTGGGGATGGACAGAATGTTCCTGTTGAGGGAGAGGGTGTTGAGTTGACGAGTTTTCTGAGTTCGGTAAATTTGGATGGTAGTTACTGAGGTGCAGACGTCCTTAAAATAGTGTGTAGTTGACACTCGGCATGAATTTTTGCTCTCGTTTGAAGGTTTAGCACTGGCAGTTTGTTAAGGTATGGAGTGATATGTTGACGTGGTTTTATGTTGAAGATGAGCGGATGAAGCTTTCTGTGGTCTACTGTCTAACTGTGAGTTAAGGTCACTATACACAACATCACAGTAACCAATAGGGGCATTATTAGAGTTTTGACTAGGTTAAATTTTGTTGCTAGGGGTAGAATTGTTTTGATCTTTGCAATGGGTGCAGGGATCGATACACTCTTGAACAAGGATAATTTACACACTCTGCCCACGAGAGGCCTTCATCATACAAAACCCCAAGGTTGTTTAATGTTTTACCCAGTGCAACTTTGCTGTCATATAAAACAATGTCAGGTTGGTTCCCACTTCTAATATAAGTTTCGTTTTTTGACCTGTTTTAATGATCTGGCTCTTTTCAGGCTTCATTCTGAGTCCATTTTGTATAGCCCAGTCGCAAAGCTATGACAGTTCAGAATCGAATTCCAGCATGGTTTCCGAGATGTTAAGTGGCTCAGAGTGTTTTTAAACCTGCATATAATCGACATAAATATGATAAATAGATGTTCTTACTGAATTGGAAATATCAATAAATAATAATGAGCCCAGCACAGAACGTTGAAGAACTCCACAAATGACTTCACTCCAGAAAGATGAACTATTGCCCCAGATTACTCTCTGATACCTATTTCTGAGGTAAGAACTGAAACACTCCACCGCGTCATTGGCCGTGCTGTGGTTTCTGAACTTTGAGATGTGCATATCATGATCTACGCTGTCAAATGCTCGACTGAAATCGATTAGAGGCATTAGAGTTACCTTCCTCTTATCCATAGCACTTCTAATGTATTCTGTAACTTTGGAAAGGGCTGTTAAATTACCATGACTGTGTCTAAAACGCGACTGCAGAGGGTCCAATAGATTGTGCTTGAGAAGAAATTCTGATATTTGAGCATGGATAATTTGTTCAACAGCTTTGGAAGGAGCTGATATGATATAAATGGAGCTATAATCCAAGAAAGTGATGGGATTTGTGACTTTAGGAATGGGATGAACAGTTGCAGGCTTCCACTGTGATGGAAATGTCTGAGCTGTCAGCGAGTAATTGTAAATGTACGGTATTACGAAAAAATTTCGTACAAGGTTAGATTGAGCATTTCAGAACTAATACCATTATCTCCTGTACATTTTCCCTTACTATTGCGCAACACCAATTTCACTTGATTCAGAGAACTGTGTGCATTACAAATTCCTCGCAGGCAGGCTTCTGTGTACTTAGTTTGGAAATTATAGCACTTTTAGTCTGTCTGATTGGCGAAGTAACTGTCTGGAGAAAATACTGTGACAGTATAACTACTGAATCTTTTGCTAGTTATCCTTGAATTCTGTGGGGTTTGGCACAATTTCGATTAATATATCTGTGATCGGTAGATTGCGTACATGACGTATCTTAACATTTCTCATCGATTGCGTAACTTTATTTCTTAGTATTCTGTATCCTTCGAAGGACTCTTAAGTTTTGTGTTTTATTTGAAGTACCTGTAAGCACAGTCACGTCGGGCCACTAGGTCTTCGATTTCTGCAGTTAAACAAACAGCTCGTTGACTTTTTACTCGAATCACATGCACTGGAGCATGCCTGTCATAAATTTCTTGTATGAAAGAATTGAATAACTCGACTTTGTCATCAATTGAATTAAATTCATAAATATGTTGCCACGGAACAATTGTAGCTTCAGATTTAAGTGCTTCAATATTGATGTTCTTTACGTCCCTAAAGGAAATTAGTTTCTGTTTACGCTTAGGACAACGTAGAGAATATGTCATGTATATTAAGTCATGTTTCGAAATACCTGGTACTGAGAGCTGCCCATGCAGTAAGACCTTTGAGGACAGTTTGTAATCATTAAATCCAACAAAGACTGAGAATTACGACTGAAGTGGGTGGCTTTCAAGGGTAGAATATGTAACTTTAATTACTGAAGCACGTCACAGATTTCTTGACTCTCGCTGTTATTCGAAAGAAGTTTGAAGTTGAAATCACCCATTTTTGTACTTGTTTACATGATCAAGAAGTCATTTTTCTAATTCATTAATAAAATATACTTTAGGTGGACGGTAGATTATGCAGACATGCACATTTCTATTGAACACGAAGTACTGGTACCCTACCGTTTGAGTAAGTGTGATTTTCATTCCGATTTACAAGCGCGTATTAATGTAGGTGTCGAAGATATGTACCGCTAGAAAATGAAATAATTTACCCATTTCTCTACTATTTTCTCTCACACCAGACATTATTAGAATGGAACTATAATATAATAATGTCGTGTGGCTATTTCTAGCCGAGTGAAGCCCTTCTTCTAACGCAGACCCTCCGATGAGCGTGGGCGGCATCTTCCATGTGTAGGTAACTGCGGGTAACTGTGGTGCAGGATAGTGTTATGTGTGGTGTGTGAGTTCAAGGATGTTGGGGACAGCACAAACACCCAGCCCACGGGCCATTGGAATTAACCAATGAAGGTTAAAATCCCCGACCCGGCTGGGAATCGAACCCGGGATTCTCTCAACCGAAGGCCAATACGCTGACCATTCAGCCAACGAGTCGGACTGGGATGGAACTAATTTATGGGGACTGCTCAGTCCACTGAGTAGCGGTGCTATTTCTCGAAAGAAAATTAATTTAGCGCTAGGGCCCGATCCTTGAGTAGTCCAGACGTTCTTAACACCGAACCTATTTATAGAATTCCTACTCTTGCAGCATTCACGTCTTCCCTAATAGGGACACAAATGCCCGCAAATCTACGCTTCATCCGAAATATTTCCTCTCTCTTTCTGTAACTGACAAATTTCACTACAGTAGGATAGGGCGTTTCATTCCCGCTTCCATCTTCCCTATACGGTGAGATCTATCAATATCCAGCACAGACATGTCCAGGCCTAGCTTGTTCCTAAACAGACTGATTGCTAATTCGTCAGTGTTCTCTCTTAGCGCTTCAGGAATACTAAATACACGAATAGTTCCTCTCCCACTGGGCGAGCTGGCCGTGCGGTTAGGGGCGCGCAGCTGTACGCTTGCATCCGGGAGATAGTGGCTTCGAACCCCACTGTCGGTAGCCCTGAAGATGGTTTTCCTAGTCTGTACTTCTCTGTATTTTGTCCTCAAGGATACTCACTTCAATCTCGCACTGTCGTATTTCCGACGTCAAATCATTAAAAAATCACTTACAACTTCCGTGTTGAAGTTCATAGTAGCCTTAAGCTGTTCGGCCACGGCGTTCGTAAAACTCTCGGTTATTGCCTCCACAATAGCCGAAAAAATATCCTTGACTCAAGGGCTGCTTTCACCTGCTGGACAACAGTGAAGTCCGCCTCGTTCAGCACTCCAATTCCTACCCCAGTCCCGGCTCCTGTAGTGGCTGCAGTCTTCTGGGCTTTCCCCATCATACAGATAAGACATTTTTAGATGAAAGTACGAAGCACTTCTCGACCAGAGTTCGCTTGATGAGGAACTCCTTGACGAGACTGCTTTGTTTTAAGGAAACACATGCTTGAATTTCAACTACACGAATACTTTTTCCGGGAGCACATTCCCGCTACCACTAACAACTATCCGCCATATTGTTATATTTTAGTAACGTTACATATTTGGCCACCTCTGTGGTGTAGTGGTTAGCGTGATTAGCTGCCACCCCCGGAGGCCCGGGTTCGATTCCCGGCTCTGCCACGAAATTTGAAAAGTGGTACGAGGGCTGGAACGGGGTCCACTCAGCCTCGGGAGGTCAACTGAGTAGAGGTGGGTTCGATTATCACCTCAGCCATCCTGGAAGTGGTTTTCCGTGGTTTCCCACTTCTCCTCCAGGCAAATGCCGGGATGGTACCTAACTTATGGCCACGGCCGCTTCCTTCCCTATTCCTAGCCTATCCCTTCAAATCTTCCCATCCCCCTACAAGGCCCCTGTTCAGCATAACAGGTGAGGCCGCCTGGGCGAGGTACTGGTCATACTCCCCAGTTGTATCCCCCGACCAAGAGTCTAAAGCTCCAGGACACTGCCCTTGAGGCGGTAGAGGTGGGATCCCTCGCTGAGTCCGAGGGAAAAGCCGAATCTGGAGGGTAAACAGATGATGATGATGATGATGATGATGTTTATATACGTAAACTACTTTTTTTTTCCTTTTTTGGTATTTGATGAAAATACGAAGCACTTCTCGACCAGAGTTCGCTTGATGAGACTGACTTGTTTTAAGAAAACACATGCTTGAATTCAATGAAGTAATACAGATAAAACACATCACAAAGGAAAACAACCACAGATACGTATTATGGAGACGATGGAATAGGAAAGATTTAGGAATGGGAAAGAATCGGACGTGGTCTTAATTAAGGTGCAGCCCCAGCATTTACCTGGTGTGAAAATGGGAAACCACGGAACACCATCCTCAGGGCCGCCGACAGTGGGGTTTGAACCCACTTTTTCCCGGATGCAAGGTCACAGCTGCACGCCCCAAACCGAACGGCCAACTCACCCGGTGATTACGTAAACACAGGCCACGTTTGCCAATTCAAACTGTATAATGACGCTGTTATTCATCTTGTGCTCTGCACATACTCCGCTGTTTAGGGTCTGAATGTACTGTATTCTCTGCTGTCATTCGGCATGTTTTACACAGAGAAATACCTTGACATGCTCCTCATTTATGGGGAAGAAAGACAAAACGCGTGCAAGGCAACAACAGCAACAAAAATAACTTTGTCACATACCGTAACCGTAAGACAATAAAAGAAATATTCGAACATCTTTGTAAATTTAATGCATTTATAATACTATTACCTATTTTACTGATATGTACTACATTTTATGTGATTATTTCGGACCTTGATGTTACATAAAAATACGGACCGTACTTACAAAACGATTAAATAAAGAACGACAAGTTTCATCCTTGAAGGAACATCTTCAGATTCCATCAAATCCGGAAAATCAAAGTTTTAAACATCGCAATGAGTAGGAATAATGGCAGCCTGTCTTATAAAACGTTCATAAAACCCGCTCAGACACTACACACGAATCCAACCAGCCATTGGCAGGACTGAATACAATGGTAAACAGAGCAATTTCCATACCAATGAGCACAACACATTTCAATGAAGAAATACAGATAATAAAACATATCGCAAAAGAAAACAACCACCCGCCGGACACACTAGGTAAACTATAAAATAAACAAAAGATAAACCAGAATAACCACACATGCAAGAGAAAAATATTTTCAACTTCATGAACAAAATATATAATATTACAAGAACAATATCATAAATCATACTTTATAAAGAAGAACAATCTGCAAAAACACGTCAGCAAATGCCACCTAATTTAAAAAAAACGTTTGTCCAAATCAGGAATTTATGAACTCAAATGTCAAGAAGCCGGCCCCGCGGTATAGTGGTAGCGTGCCTGCTTCTTACACGGAGGCCTCAGATTCGATTCCCGGCCAGGATAGGAATTTTTACCTGGATTTCAGGGCTAGTTTGTGGTTCGCTCAGCCTACGTGATTACAATTGGGGAGCTATCTGACGATGAGATGGCGGTCTCGGTCTAGAAAGCCACGAATAACGGCCGAGAGGATTCGTCGTGCTGACCGCACGACACCTCTTAATCTGCAGGCCATAGCCCTTCGGGGCTGTTGAGCCATGGGGTTTAGTTTGGTAAATGTCAAGAAATATACTGCAACGCTACATACTGTATAAAGGCGACACAAAACCTAATTTCTACCTGAGATACAAAGAACGCAAAAATGTGATTAGATACAATCGACGTTTAGCCTTCGGAGAGCACGTATACGACAACTCACAACATTTCACACACATCAGCACAGATCTAAACATTTTACAAATCGAAAATAAAAAGCGAATATTCGAGCCTTAAGGAAGCTATCGAAAATTACATCACACGAAAACTTTACCAAGCCAACCTCAATTAACACATACATTTAATAAGTGTCCGACTCGTTGGCTGAATGGTCAGCGTACTGGCCTTCGGTTCAGAGGGTCCCGGGTTCGATTCCCGGCCGGGTCGGGGATTTTAACCTTAATTGGTTAATTCGAATGGCCCGGGGGCTGAGTGTTTGTGCTGTTCCCAACATCCCTGCAACTCACACACCACACATAACACTATCCTCCACCACGATAACACGCAGTTACCTACACATGGCAGATGCCACCCACCCTCATCGGAGGGTCTGCCTTACAAGGGCTGCACCCGGCTAGAAATAGCCACACGAAGTTAAAAATTAATTCTGAACAACGTTTCACACTTTTTACATTAGCGCTTAATGAATCCCTCAAGAAGTTACTCTGATGCAAATGTCTGAAATGTAGGTAAGAATACTCTTATCTGTAGTATATTTTCCGAAAATTACGCAGCGTCTTAGCTACTCTAGATGTAATAGTAGGTTATCACTCGTATTTATCACTAAAAATAATGTCTCACACGATACACTTAAATTCAATTTCATACTTTTCTTTCATCAAAATAATTAACTTAAATGTACTCCCTAATACACAATAAGAAAAGAAGAAGAACAAGAAGAAGCAGAAGAAGAATACTACAAATACACATTCACTAATGACGTGACCGAAACACCCGGTAATCTGGCCAGTCCATTAAATGGTCATTAAACAAACATACCTCAATGACCGTAGACATTTAAAAACATCTCCTATTCGCACTACTTCATTCATTTCTGAATAATATTTCGCGCTTTTTGCATTAGCGCTTAATAAATCCCGCAAGAGGTTACTCTGCTCAAAATATCTGTATTGGGGTTAGGATATTCTTATCTGTAGTAAAGTCTCTCAGTTTACGCAGTGCCTTAGCAACTCTAAGCGTTGTAGTAGGCTATTATTTACCACTAAAAGTAATGTCTTTCGAGTTAGTATTTCATTCAATCAATATGTTTAACTCATCAAAATAATTTACTTATATTTACTCCCTAACACACAATAATAATAATGATAATAATAATAATAATAATAATAATAATAATAATAATAATAATAAACTACAATTAAGATAATAATAAAAATACAAAATACACTTCCACGATTAAATTAGGAGAACCTATGTAGACCTAGTTTCACAAGTTTGAAACCAATCCACACACATACCGAACAGAAATCACGCTTGATTCTCGCTGCTATAAGAATGAATTGTGAAACGAAATACATTACATCATTTGATAGTGATGGAGATATAAGCCGTCAGCTACATCACACCGTCCTAAATACTGGGTGATTGTTCTGAGAGATTTCCGACGAAAGAGTAGTGTTACAAAATTGTTGTTGACTTAGGGCTGGTAAGACTTGGTACTAAGGAGAGGAGCTGCTCGACTAAATAATAATAATAATAATAATAATAATAATAATAATAATAATAATAATAATAATAATAATAATAATGATAAAGGTAATAATAATAAATATAAAAGATAGCCGGATGTGAGCTCACAGCTGTGCGCCCCTAACCGCACGGCCAACTCGCCCAATGAAACAGAAAAGTAAGAGGATATTTTCTTTTACGTATTTCCTAGACGTCCGAAGATGCCAGAGTAAATCAATGTACAGGAAACTTCAGCTCCAGTCAGAAGCGTAAGGAAAAAATATTGGGTATAAAGAAATCAGTCATACACATGCACTTAACTACAACAGATATTTTAATGTAATCTATATCCATTTAGTATATGCATATGACTAGCTATAAGATTAAAAAACTAACCGATTTATTAATACATTTTATTTTGAAAGTGAAGTAATTTATAGGGATTGAAATACACCATAAATAAATACGCGTCTCTATTTTTTGTCTTTATATTTCTTAAACTTCACTGTACTCGCACATGAATCTAAAAAACTGGACCTTGCACCGTACTTTCTGAGATGCAAAGGCATTGACAATTTCAATTATATCGATGGATGAGACATTCGATGCTGAGGAGGATGAGCTCAGAATCTAAAATTTTATATTTTGGCACCAACTTTCACCATTCCTTATATTGTTGGTGCAGATATTTGTGAGAGAACTGTCGTAAAATTCGCGTCCACACGATGCATTTTTTAATTGAAGCGCACGGACGGAGGTACATTGTAGCGTGCACATTGAACATGTCCACACGATGCGTCAAGCTGCACCCAAATGCAAACATCTGATAATCTACATTCGCATTTTTTAAAACTTTCTTTTTTACTCATTCTACAAACACATTACGGGCTCACTTTTCCCGTGCAGAGTGGCATTCCAATAAAGATATTTATTAGTTTTCTTACTCTTTCTAGTGAAGACTGCGGGCTCCTCAGGCCCCGGACACGTCTGCACTGGAGTCCTTACGGGCCCTAACGTTACGCTACAGGCTGCAGTGAAGCAACGTGGAGCAACAGAAAGCTTTACACCTATCTGTTTACTGTGCTATGTGCATCACGGACAAATGATGAGAGCAAGAGATGCATAGATAGATATTAACATATCTGTTTATCCCTATATATAAAATAACTTGTCCTGACTGACTGACTGACTGACTGACTGACTGACTGATTCTTCATTGCCGAGCCAAAACTACTGGTCATAAAGAAATGAAATTTTGAGGATATATCTTTATTACAATGTAGGTGCTCGCTAAGGGAGGACTTTTGGATATTCCGTCGCTAAGGGGGTGAAAAGGGGGGGGGGCGAATTTTTGAAATGAGTGTATCTATATCTCAAAACTTTAAAAGTTTACAATTCTAAAAATTGGTATTCAGAATCTCCTCTAAAACTAAAGAAACACGTATTTCTTGTTTTCTGAAAATCCCAATAGGTGGGGTGAAAAAGGGTGAAAAACGGGTTGAATGCCTCTAATGAGGATACTTATATCTCAGAAACTGAAGATATTACAGACTTGAAAATTTGTATTTGGGATCTCCTTTACAAATAAAGAAACAAGTATTTTTTGTTTTTGAAAATCCAATTAATGGGGGTGAAAAGGGTAGTGAACTTTTAAAATGAGTGTATCCATATCTCAAAGCTTTATATGTTTAGAGATGTAAAAAACTGGTATTTAGAATCTCCTTTAATAAAAAGAAACTCGTATTTTTTGTTGTTTTCGGTAAATCCCAATAGGAGGGGTGTAAAGGGTGAAAAAGTGCTTGAATGCCTTTAATCAGGATAATATCTCAGAAATTGAATATATTACAGACCCGAAAATTTGTATTTGGAACTCCTATAAAAAAAAAGGAACGCGTATTTTTTGTTTTTGGATAATCCAATTAATGGGGATTAAACGAGAGTGACAAATTGGGGTGAATTTTTAGTATATCTCAGAAACGAAAAATGGTTACAGACGTAAAAATTGGTATTTGGAATCTCCTGTAAAAGTAAAGAAACATAGGTGATTTGTTATTGGAAACTCCATTTAAGGGGAACTAAAGATGGGGTGAAATTTAAAAATAAGCATTTCTACAGTATATCTCTAAAACGTAACATGTTACAGAAGTGAAAAATGGTATTTTTTATCTCTATTTCAAATAAAGGAATATGCATCTTTGTTTTCGGAAAAACCACTTTGGTAGGGGGGTAAAAGTTAATGAAAAAGGAGTTGAATTTTTTAAATTAGGATTTTTATATCTCAAAATATCTCAAGATGTTACAGATGTAAAGTTTGGTATTTTAAATATCCTTCAAAAATAAAGAAATGCGTAGTTTATGCTTTCAGAAATTCACTTGAATGGGGAGGGAAATTAAAAACTTATTTGTGATATTTGTATGAATGTACTATTAGCTCAAAAACGAAAGATTTTGTAGACGTGAACATTGGTATTTGGAATGTGCTTTAAAAGTAAAGATACACGCATGATCGGAAAATCCGATGAAGGGGGCTAAGATGAAAGAACTGAAAAAATAATTGAATTAATTGTATGTGGATACGTACATCTAATAACAACTAAAGTTGTTACAGACGTGAAAATTGGTATTTGTATCTCCTTTAAACAAAGGAAAACGCGTTTTGGGGAGAAAATCATCTTGGGAGGCGGGGGTGAATAGGAGTTGAATTCCTTTTATGAGGACATATATCTCAAAAACTGAAGATGTTACAGTCGTGATATTTGGTATTTAGAAGATCGTTTACTATGAAAGAAACAAGTATTATTTGCCTGAAAATTCCCCTTGGGAAGGGGGGGGGGGGTAGTGTGAAATGAAGTGAAAAATGTGAATTATTTCTATGGGGATAATCATATCTCAAAACTGAAGGTAACAGGCGTGAACATTGGCATTTGGAATCTGCTTTAAACATAATGAAGCACGCCTTCTTTATTCTTGGTGGGGGAGTGTAAATCAACTTAACGGTGGTGGGATGAAAAAGTAGTTGAGACTAATTTATTGATTTTACTTTTTCATAATGTACTTATTCTGATCATAAACCGATCATTTTTTATCTTTCCTGGGTTCGTCTTCAAGAGCCATCTTTTCCTTTGGATAACTTAAAGTTAGATTACAGTAGATTTTCCTGGCATATAAATAAAAATTTAAACACATTTGAAATGAACGATAGGAATGCAATTGACCATGCAATTGTTCACCTCTATAATAAGGACAAGTAGCGGCCTTGCATCTTGCTGTGGGGTCCAGAACATCAATAATAATAATATTAATAATAATAATAATAATAATTATAATAATAATAATGGTAATAATAATAATCGTCATAATAATCATAATAACCTAAATTCAACTAATATCACCCACCCTAATAACAATAATAATAATAATAATAATAATAATGTTCTGTAATGTCGTCAAAATATGCGGACCGCGCTGGAAACGGGTCCTGGCCGTGTAATGACTACGAATGCAGTCCGGCCGCGGGTTCAGTACCGCCAAGGCACCCAAGAGGACACCACGCCGGATCTCCTCATGTATTTGATCCATATTAAAAATGCTTACAGGGAAAGATGGCAAAGATTTAGGGACCCAACTGACCGGGTGGAATGCCTGGACCTAGCCCGGGAAGTACGAAATCGATTCCTGGAAAGGAAGATTGAAAAATGGGAGGAACTTTGCCGTAATCTCTCAGAAAACGAGTCAGATCGCGAATTTAGGCGGATTATAATATATAAAACGTTAAGCATTTAATTATAAATTTCAGTATAATACCGTAGCGAAGCACGGGTATCTTGCTAGTGAATGATATCGTCGCTGGAAAGGTAAAAAGTTGTATTCCACAAAGCTCTTCCTATCAATTATTCTCCTTAAGGCTGGTCACGCTTCCCAGCCACATATGGATACGCAGTCCATCAGAACAATATCCGTTGTGTTCGTTTTCCTATGTCGACGATTAAACGAAAATGAACCTTACATGCATTGTACACTAGGAGTGCGTAAATACGTAATGCAAACGTACATTCCTACAGTACGGTACTGTAAGGTTCATTTTCCTTTACACATGGGCATAGGAAAATGAACACAACAAAATTTGTTCTGATGGACTGCATATCCATACGTGGCTGGGAGGCGTGACCAGTCTTAAGGAGAATAATTGATAGGAAGAGCTTTGTGGAAGACAACCTTTTACCTTTCCAGCGACGATATGCTAAGTAACCTCAAACTATATGCTATAGAAATTGCAGCAATAGAAAAAAAGTTGCAGATTTCTCCGTGGATAAGGCCCCGCGGTGTAGGGGGCAACGCGTCTGCCTGTCACCTGACGGCCCCGGGCTCGATTCCCGGCCGCGTCAGGGGTTTTTCATGTAAATGATTATTATCCCTGGCCTTGGTACTGGGTGTTTGTGTCGTCCTTAACGTTCCTTTTCTCACATTCAACACTTTACACTTCCGCCATTTACAAAATACACGCAGGTTCTTCACACATGGTGCAAGTAAGGGCAAAATAACTTTCTAGGTCGACTCCCCGATCAAATAGCATTTATTAAAAAATAAAACAATAAAAAACCATGGACAATGACAGATTACATGCGGCAGAGGCGCACAGTTGTAAAGAAATTGAATTGAATATTCATCTTACAATTCATTTGTCTTCACTAAATGATAATGGCCTTATTTTAATCCTAACGAGTAGGAATAATAGATAATAGTAGGAATGTGAAACTCTATATACGTCGAGTTGAAGACATCAAACAAATTAGAAAGAATAGAACCACCTTTTGGGTGGTTAAGCCGTGTGCATTTGCAGAGTTTCGCCCAGACGTGCCATTCGGGCTCCTCAGTTGGATTGGCACGACCCTCCAAGACTCTGCTTAGCAGTGGCAGACCGACTTTCTTTCGGGGGGCCCCCTAAGCCCGCTCCCCCCCACGTGACCATCGACTCAATCTGCATGGTGTTCAACATGCTATTATTTCTAAGAAGAAAGAGATAGCAGGGAAGAGTGGGAAGTGATACAAGGAGTATCTGCCGGTTTCCATGTCAGACACGTTACCACGGCAAGATTTTGTGTTAGGTAAGGTGGTGTTGAAGTATAGTATTGAAGGGTCAGGGAAAAACCACATAGGCAGAAAAGATAAATAGCCTACATGTAAAACCTGACATCTTTTGATAGCACATGCAAGGATGTGGGCTGGAAATGTCCAGAGGTTGTGTTAGTTAGGAGTATGTGTCATGCAATCATAACCATTTTCGTAGCTTTTGTCAATTATTATGGGGAATCAGTCCTTCTTGTCACTGCCTGGTGCGGTTCGGGTCCGCAGGCGTCTGGGCTTTGGGCCACAGGTTAGTCCCTTGGTCCAGCAGCCAGCGGTCCCTGGTGTCAAGTCTCCTTAGCCAAACCTTACTTGGGGTAAGGGGTTCTTCTTCTCGCCTGATGACGTACCTTCTTTGCGGTGTTTTTGGCACACACTTGTCTGTGCGTCTATATATACACATACATACACACATACATCGTTATCATATGTACAATTATACGTTTCTCGGTAGAGTGCGGGCCGCTCTTCCGCTCTCATGTCCTGTGAAATTAGTACATTAAATAATTAAGTAATAGGTGCAAGGGGGTTTTCTGCCCACTCCCTTGTCACTGGCGGGAGGCGGGGTTGGATTGTGTCGTCTCTTATTTTGGCTGTGTTGCCTTCGTCGTTGTGTTTCTTCTCTCAATCCTCCCTCTCGCTTGGTTCCCTGTCACATAATACAAAAGACATAGATATACATGTACATATACAGGTGTCTGCAGTGTGGTGTGTGTGCGTAATATTAAGTGGAGCGGTTTAGTGAGTTGGTGTCAGCTTAGGAGACGGGGACGTTTTTGGACTCCCGGCCTACTTACCCTGTGGCTGAACAGAATGTGCTTCGGTGGCGTGGGGTATTTGTTGTATAGATCGACGTCGTAGCGTCCTATTCCACTGACTAGTGGGTTGATCTTATTACCCCATGACTTCGTGTACATTCGCAGTGTTTGTTTTCGTATGTGTTGCCTTATCGAGCTGACTTTTGCAATTGCGCGTAGGTGGCGTATTGGTGTGTCATATGGGAGTCTAGCCGCTGCTCGAATGCATTGGTTTTGTATTAGTTCCAGCTTATCCAGGTTCGTCATAGCAGTGTAGCCCCAGGCGGGGGCTGCGTACGTTATTATTCGCCTAATTAGGGCCTTGTACATGTTGATTGCTACTCTCTTGTTAATACTGGATCTTTTATTCCGTATAGGATAGAGCTGTGACAGTCGTGCATGAGTTTTCCGTAGGATGTCTTTAATGTGATGTAGTATAGTTATTTTTCTATCTAAGACTACTCCTAGATATTTGACCTTGTCGTGCCATGCTATATCTTGATTAAATAGTTTAGGCGGTTTGATATTGGCTGGCTTATGTGTGCGTCTGTTGTTCCTAGTGAACAGCACAGCTTGGCATTTGTCAACGTTGACCTTGATACGCCATTTGATTAGCCAGGGCTCGAGGGTTCGCAGTGCTACTTGTAGTCTCTTTCGGGTGCATGCTAGCTGAGGCTGTTGTACAGTTATAGCAGTGTCATCGGCGTAGAGGTGCGTGGTAGTGAGTTCCGCTGCCGGCATGGGCAAACCAACCGCGTGGTCTCGCCATCTTAGCGGATATGGGCTGCTAACCTCCTAAAGGAGAAGTGAATTCCCCGTTTTCAAAAATCTGTTCTTCTCATGTAAATACAATACTAAAAATAGCTTTCAGGGCCGCAGATCTTACGATCACAGGAATAGAACCAGCTTTTTAGTAAGTTAGAAAGAACTCATATACATGGCGCCAGGATGAAGTCAAAGCAGTATTTCCAGTCCGAATTTCTAAAAGAATGGTGAGAAAGATCACCAAGTGACAACATCTAATCATATTCAAATTCTAGAATGAAAAGTGTAGATTTTGCCAAAGTATACGAATCCCATTTCAGAGATTTCGAGACAAAAATGAAACTGAAAACATCAGTAAGAAACAGAGTACGTCTGAATTAAACAGTAAACAGAACTACTATTCTGGATACTAATTTAATCTGTTAGACATATATTCTCGAAGAACTTGTGTTAAACCATAACTGTGAATCATGAAAAGAAAGAGAGAAAGTTTGGGAGAAGCATTTTAAGAGGGAAACTCAAACAGACGTTTTTAGGGTAATTATTAGACCCACTACGTTTCGAGGCCGGCTCCGTGGTGTAAGGATAGCGTGCCTGCCTCTTACCCGGAGGCCCCGGGTTAGATTCCCGGCCAGATCAGGGATTTTTACCTGTACCTGAGGGCTGGTTCGAGGTACACTCTGCCTACGTGATTATAATTGAGGATCTATCTGGCGGTGAGATAGGGGCCTCGGTCTAGAAAGATAAGAATAACGACCTAGAGGATTCGTCGTGCTGACCACACAACACCTCGTAATCTGCAGGCCTTCGGGCTGAGCAGCGGTCGCTTGGTAGACCACGGCCCTTCAAGGGTAGGGAAATGCATATTTGCAGTTATATTTTTGCTTGATTCATGATCAACAGCAATCGAATACATGATAGATCTTACGTGTCCACAAAGGTAAAAGTCCAGGGGTTTATGTCAGGGCAGCGTGCCGGTCAAGTAATTGGTCAACTTCTAACTATCCAGCGCCCAGTATAATACGCATGAAGATGCCTGTGGGCAAAAGGTCTGAAATGTTTGGGAACACTAACATGCATGAAGTACAGCTGTTGACGGAATGCTAGTGGTATGTCCTCCAAGTATTCAGGCAATGTAGTATGCTGGATATCTGAGTAGTCAATCAATCAATGACTACTGACCAGCACTTAGGGCAGTCGCCCAGGTGGCAGATTCCCTATCTGTTGTTTTCCTAGCCTTTTCTTGAATGATTTCAAAGAAATTGAGAGTTGCGTTACAAAGATATTGCAAAGTTTGGGCTGGGAAGACTTGGGAGAAAGAAGACGAGCTGCTAAGTGGTATTTTCCGAACTGTCAGTGGGAAAATGGCGTGGAATGACAATAGTAGACGAATAAGTTTGGTTGGTGTATTTAAAAGTAAGAAAGATCACAATCTATATATATAAAATAAGAGTTTTGCCTGTAGGCCTACATTGCTCAGAATTTAAAAAGGATAGTATTTCTGTATCAGTCGTGCCCAGAGTAACTAGGAAATGCACTTTTTACTTTTCCGCAATTTCTGTCTGTCTGTCTGTCTGTCTGTCTGTCTGTACACGCATCACGAGAAAAGGGCTGAAGAGAATTTAATGAAAGTCGATATACAAAGTCGGGTAAAAAGTCGCTACAACTTTGGATATAAATTATTTTATTCGCGCAGGCTGAAATGGTAGTTTAGGGGAAGGCCTAAAATGTATTTCTCAAATATTTTTATTTGTGGTCATATCTTAATGAAAATCGGTATACAAAGTCGGCGAAGAATTCGCTACAATCTAGGCCATAAATAATTTTATTCATGCTGAATGAAATAGTGTAGGGGTAGGCCTAAAATTTAGTTCCCAAATAACTATGTTATTAGTGGTCGTATCGATAAATCTGTATATATATAATAAGAGTTTTGTCTGTACATTGCTCAGAATTCAAAAAGGATAGTATTTCTGTATCAGTCGTGCCCAGAGTAACAAGGAAATGCACGTTTTACTATTCCGTAATGTCTGTCTGTCTGTCTGTCTGTCTGTCTGTATGTATGTATGTATGTATGTATGTATGTATGTATGTATGTAAACGCATCACGAGAAAACGGCTGAAGAGAATTTAATCAAAATCGGTATAAAAAGTCGGGTGATGAACCACTACAATCTAGGCTACAAATTATTATATTCACGCTGAGTGAAATGGTAGTTTAGGGGAAGGCCTGAAATGTAATTCTTAAATAAGTTATTTATGTTATTAGTGGTCGTATCGATAAATACTACATAACTAACATAACTTTAGTTATGTCGCAAGTTAGTAGTAGTTATGTAAGAAGTTATTACATTTCCGATCACTTATGCCATATACATTGTTACCGTACCGCATATAATCGCAGAGATATTCATGAATTTGAATTTTTGTTACTAAGTCCTTATCAGTGCCGAGTCACGAGAAAATGGGTAAACAGAATGTATTGAAAATCGGTATGTAAAATCTGAGGATAAAGAACTACAGTCTACGATATCAATAATTTTGTAAGACGCCCTAATATCACAGAGTCGAAAGAAAACTTATGTGAAGGCCTGCAATATAGAAACCTCATAAACTTTATCAACAATAACATTACATTGACCACTGGTTGTTTTGATGTGCTTTTTGTCTTCTGTTTCCACTCATCCCCGATGGATAGGATTACTGCAGCGTACCGAGGTTCTTTTTAATTTGCTTTACATCGCACCGACACAGGTAGGTTTTATGGCGACAAAGGAATAGGAAAGGAATAGGGGTGTGAAGGAAGCGGCCTTGACTTTAATTAAGGTACAGCCTGGTGTGGGAAACCACGGAATACCATCTTCAGGGATGCCGGCAGTGGGGTTCGAATCGACTATCTCACGGATGCAAGCTCACAGCTGCGCGCCTCTAATTACACGGCCAACTCGCCTGGTCGTACCGAGTGTAACAGCCTACCTGTATTTTGGCGGGAAGTAGCTGGGGAGTAAGATAACTTTCTTCTTTAGCATGCCATTCCCCTGGTTCACACATTTTCTGATATTACTGGTACGTAACACACTGGTTCATCATATCATTCGAGCTATTCAATCCCTACTCTGAGGCACTGATTGGAATGAGTAGTGTGGATAATGACAGAGGAGTGTTCACGGCAGTCTGCGACCTGGTTATTCCACCTCTGGAACTTTGGACTGTTAGATCGGCACCGTATTACTGTTCGTTGAAAGTGAGAAAGCGTGCAGTTTTTCATTTGATCGAGGATTTTATATGACAACATTGCTTTCAATCGCTACATTCCTATTGACGTTTTTGTAATGACCTATGTTGAATTAAGTTAGGAAAACCACCAAGTCAGTCTTTCTGAGAATCCCGTAGCGAAGCACGGATACATCAGCTAGTACGAAGATAAAGTTGGAATTCAAGAGAACAAAGTGGGGCAAATATTCGTTTACAGGAAAGGGAGTTAGGGACTGGAATAACTTATCAGGAGGGATGTTCAATAAATTTCAAATTTCTAGCTCTATTTTCTTCCACTCTGCACCTCGTTCTTAGCCTCTTATTTCTCTGTTGTAATAAAGTGGGCCTTTACTATTCCCTACCACCTCTAAAGGTACAAAACTTTTTTTCACATTCCTCAGGAATTGCTTTCAACACAGCCCAGAGTCTGTTTACAGTCTTATTTATCGTCTTCCACAGATCATAGTTACTTTTTAAAACTCCCTCACGCCCGCTCTATCAGCCATACGGGAATGCCTAATAGTCCTACTTGCAAGACCTTCCTTTCTATCATAATATTTTCTACGACCAAAACAGCTCCGTGATCACCAATACCATCTATTGCTTCGGTTTCTCTATAGAGCTTATCTGGTTTTACCAGTACGACGTCCAGTATATTAGTCCCTCTATTTGGTTCCATCTCTTTATGAATCAGCTGTCCTTCCGATATCAACATATTTTCCATTTGTTGGTCATGCTTCCTGTCGTTCGCATTAACTTCCCAATAGACATTTGGTAAATTAAGATCTCCTGCTACAGTCACATTCCTTTCCATGTCCTTTGCAACATAGCTGATTATCTCATCAAATAATTCTGAATCAGCGTCAGCGCTATCCTTTATCGGTCTGTACACTCCAAAGATATCAATTTGCCTATTATATTTAGAAACTAGCAAGATTCACGTGCTTCGCTACGGTCTTATACTGAAATTTATAATTGAATGCTTAACGTTTTATATAAAATCCGCCGAAATTCGCGATCTCACTCGTTTTCTGAGAGAATCCGAAAAAATTCGCGATCTGACTCGTTTTCTGAGAGATTACGGCAAGGTTCCTCCCATTTTCAACCTTTATTTCCAGCAATCGATTTCGTATTTCCCGGGCTAGGACCTGGTATTCCACCCGGTCAGCTGGGTCCCTAAATCTTGCCATCTTTTCCTATAAGCATTTTTAATATGGATCAAATCCTTGAGGAGATCCGCCGCGGTGTTTTGTTGGGTGCTCTGGCGGTACTGAACCCGCGACCGGACCACATTCTTAGTCATTACCCGGCCAGGACCCGTTTCCAGCGCGTTCCGCACATTTAGACGACGGTCCACAACATTGTTATTATTATTATTATTATTATTATTATTATTATTATGATTATTATTATTATTATTAGGGTGGGTTATATTGGTTGAATATAGGTTATTATTATTATTATTATTATTATTATTATTATTATTATTATTATTATTATTATTATTATTACTATTATTATTTTTGCTATTGGCTTTACGTCGCAACGACACAGATATGTCTTATGGCGACGATGGAATAGGGAAGTGCTCGGAGTGGGAAGGAAGCGGCGGTGGCCTTAATTAACGTACAGCTCCAGCATTTGCCTGGTGTGAAAATGGGAAACCACCGAAAACCATTTTCAGGGCTGCCGACAGTGGGGTTCGAACCTACTATCTCCCGAATACTGGATACTGGCCGCACTTAAGCGACTGCAGCTATCGAGCTCGGTATTATTATTATTATTATTATTATTATTATTATTATTATTATTATTATTATTATTATTATTATTATTATTATTATTATTATTATTGATATTCTGGGCCACACAGCAATATGCATGAGCGCTACTTGGCGGTAAATTACATGTGCTGCCATTGTCATTGCTGGCAATTTGACCAGCGCCATTGTTGCCCGTAGGCAACTCCGCAGGATTTCTGGCGATACGAACGATACACTTCCGTGCATGATTGACCTTGTTATAGACGTGAAGATTTGCACGGTCAATCTCATTCCTGTAGTTTATTTCAAATGTGATTAAATTTTAATTTATATGCCAGGAAAATCTACTGTAATCCAACTTTAAGTTCTCCAAAGGAAAAGATGGCTTTTGAAAACGAACCCAGGAAAGATTAAAAATGATCTATTTATGATCAGAATATGTACATTATGAACAGTAAAATCAATTGGTCTCAACTCCTTTTTCACCCCAAAGCCGTTTTTTTGCTTTAACCCCCCCCCCCGAAAAAAAGAAGGGGAGATTCTTTATCTTTAAAGGAGATTCCAAATACCAATGTTCACGTCTGTCACCTTCAGTTTTGAGATATAAGTATCCCCATAAAAAGAATACACTTCTTTTTCACTTACTTTCACACTCTCCCGTCCCCCTTAAGTGAATTTTCCGGCAAAAATACTTGTTTCTTGAATAGTAAAGGGTCATATAAATACCAATCATCATGACTCTAACATCTTCAGTTTATGGGATATGTGTCCTCATAAAAGAAATTCAACTCCTCCCCCCCCCCCCCGCCCGCCAAGATGATTTCCCACGAAAACGCTTTTTCTTTTGTTTCTATAGCAGATCCAAAGACCAATTTTTCACGTCTGTAATAACTTTAGTTTTTATTAGACGTAAGTATCCTCATACAATTCATTCAATAAAATTTTCAATTTCTTCATGTCCCACCCCCCCTTTCATTGGATTTTCAGAGAATACTTGTTTCTTAACTTTTAAAGCAGATTCTAAATACCAATTTTTACGTCTGCAAAATCATTTGTCTTTGAGATAATAGTATCTTCATGAAAATAATTCAACTAACTATTCAATTCCCTCTCTCCCCCCCCCCCCATTAAGTGGAATACCAAAAACAAAAAATACGTCTTTCCTCATTTTTAAAGGAGACTCCAAATACCAAATTTCACGTCTGTAACGTCTTCAGTTTTTGAGATATCAGTATCCAAATTAAAAGAATTCAACCCCATTTTCAGTCACTTTTACACACACACACACCCTCCCCGCAAACCCACACCCAAGTGGTTTTTACGAAAACAAAAAAAACATATTTCTTTATTTTTAATAGAGATAATATACCAATTTTCACATCTGTAACATGTTAAAGTTTTTTTTTTTTTTGCTACTTGATTTACGTCGCGCCGACACAGATAGGTTTTAAGGCGACGATGGGACAGGGAAGGCTAGGAGTGGGAAAGAAGCGGCGGTGGCCTTAATTAAGGTACAGCCCCAGCATTCGCCTGGTGTGAAAATGGGAAACTACGGTAAACCATTTTCAGGGCTGCCGACAGTGGGGTTTGAACCTACTATCTACCGAATACTGGATAATGGCCGCACTTAAGTGACTGCAGCTATCTAGCTCGGTGTTCAGTTTTTGAGATATACTCTAGAAATGTTCATTTTAAAAATGTCACCCCCTTTTTAGTTCCCTTTATGTGGAGTTTCCAAAAACAAATCACTTATGTGGCTTTACATTTACAGGAAATTCCAAATACCAATGTTTACGTCCGTAACATTTTACGTTTCTGAGATATACTGTAGATATAGTCTTTCTAAAAACAACCCCAATTTGTCATCATCATCATCATCTGTTTACCCTCCAGGTTCGGTTTTTCCCTCGGACACAGCGAGGGATCCCACCTCTACCGCCTCAAGGGCAGTGTCCTGGAGCTTCAGACTCTTGGTCGGGGGATACAACTGGGGAGTATGATCAGTACGTCGCACAGGCGGCCTCACCTGCTGTGCTGAACAGGGGCCTTGTGGAGGGATGGGAAGATTGGAAGGGATAGGCAAGGAAGAGGGAAGGAAGCGGCCGTGGCCTTAAGTTAGGTACCATCCCGGCATTCGCCTGGAGGAGAAGTGGGAAAACACGGAAAACCACTTCCAGGATGGCTGAGGTGGGAATCGAACCCACCTCTACTCAGTTGACCTCCCGAGGCTGAGTGGACCCCGTTCCAGCCCTCGTACCACTTTTCAAATTTCGTGGCAGAGCCGGGAATCGAACCCGGGCCTCCTGGGGTGGCAGCTAATCACGCTAACCACTACACCACAGAGGCGGACCCCCAATTTGTCACTCCCGTTTAACCCCCATTAATTGGATTTTCCAAAAAACAAAAAAAAAATATGTGTTTCATTATTTTTAAAGGAGATCCCAAATACCAATTTTCAGGTGTGTAATATCTTCAGTTTTAGACACAAAAGTATCCTCATTGAAGACATTCAACCCATTTTTCACCCTTTTTCACCCCTTTTCACCCTTGCTATTGGGATTTTCCAAATACAGAAAAGGACGTGTTTCTTTATTTTTAAAGGAGATTCTAAATACCAAGTTTTACATCTGTAAACCTTTGAAGTTTTGAGATATAGGTACACTCATTTTTTCAATTCACCCCCCCTTTTTACCCTCTTAGCGACGGAATATGAAGAAATCCTCCCTTGGGGAGCACCTACATATTAATATAAATATCTTCAAAATTTCGTTTCTTTATGTCCAGTAGTTTTGGCTCGGCGATGATGAGTCAGTCAGTCAGTCAGTCAGTCAGTCAGTCAGTCAGTCAGTCAGTCAGTCAGTCAGTCAGTCAGGACATGTTCTTTTATATATATAGATGAGCCTCACACCTAGAATTTCATGTTTGTCGTCTTTAACTTTTTCGTAGCTTACAAATTATTCTTTCACCAGAATGAATACTCCTGTTACCATTCCATCCTATCTCTACCATACATATTCCATTTCCATGAGAAAATGTCTGCAACCATTATATCATTTCTCAGCCTTGATTCAACTCCTATTACAATATCTGGTATGTATATATCTATTAAATTACTTAATTTTATCGTTTCTTTACAGTACTTCTACAGTTCAATGTCATCCCTACTTGACTTCCACATCCCTGGACCCTCATCATCGCACCGTAGACAACTCCTTTTCCCTGAATGTACCTCCCTATAACCCTTTTAAAACAAACATCCTAACTTATACGTACTACTGCGGTTCACCTGAGAGCCATCTGAGCGCAGATCCCTATCTCCTACCCATCATTTAAGATCTGGAAATCTCTCTCCCAATTTCCCACATACCCACTCAATTGTCTCACTTAAATTCCCAATCAACTTCCAGTCAGTATCCCTCCTACACAGTATTCCATTGATAACAATCTCTACTTCCTTGAACTTCACCCGTACTGTACTTACCAGGTCCCGCTCATCCCAACTATGTTGGCACTTATACCGGCTTGCCTTACGTTGTTGATACCAACGTGAAACACTACCACCTTCTTCTTTCCCTCTTCATTCTCTTCTACTTTCTTCAACGTCTGCTTTAACCTAATTCTTGAATAACACTATACCCTGGTTCCATTTCCTCCACACATTTTCCCCACATGTATAACAATGGTATCCCCCTTGACCAGAGCCTCAAACCAACCCACCTCTTTTGATACCCTCCCCCCTTGGTCAGCCCTATATTTTCTGACAGCTGCAGAAGCTGCTTCCTCCTTCCTTTTCTCCCCCTTTCCCATGATCCTGTTCCACCTGTCGTTTCCTATCCTCTACTCTACATTTCCCTTCCCTACCTTTTCCCTTCCTCCTAATTCCGCACTTCTCAGCAACAGTTCCCTGTTCCTCATCTTCCTTCTGTTGTTCTACCTGCAGTGACTCGTACCGATTGCTCACAGACACAAGTCCGGAATTATTATTCTGAATAGAACCCTTAGCCTGCAATCTCCCTCCCCTTAGAACATTCGATCACCTCTATTCTACAATTTACCCCTTTCCTTCCGATCCTTCTTTTATACCTACTGTATCCTGTGCATTGTTTGAGGGAGGCCTACCTTCCTTTCTGTCTTAATTATCTCCCTCTAACTCTCCTCCTCCTCCACACCCACAGTTCCTACACGCGTACTCCTTAGCCATTCTTCACGGAAAAATGAAAAGGAAAGCAAAATTAATAACTTATTATGTGAAAAAAATTAAAGGAAAAAAATATTGTCTATGATAGTACACATAGATTACACGACACTAAAGTAATTAATATACAACTACACTACAATAGTACTTAGTCGCACTATATTTTTGACCTACAACACCCTAACAGGATAAAATCTGTCGTTAATTACTGAATACCAAAAGAATACACAAGAATTACACAATTCTTAACTGTGGTTAAGCCTATCCTAATTACAATAACAGAAATCTAGTAAGAAAGTTTCTACAGACACTTCTACTATACTACTCAAATATTTTACAATAGATTAAGCACGCTAATTTCTAATAAGATACTACAATACACTACAATAATTTCAAACTACTTTCAAATGCGCAGACAGATTATTATTAGTAACATTTATATCCTACTATGCTCTAATAGATACACGGATACATACGAATATAGCAGGCAAGATACTATCTAAATATACCGTAGTTACACTATAATTCTCAACTGAAATGTGGTTATATGATTTATACTGCTGGTGTATTACTATAACTTTTCCCACTACGCGGGGACGGGATGGTGAGTATGGTAGTTCTGTCCAGTAAACCTGAGCGGAATAAGTCAGGGTCCCAACAAGTAGCTACCAAGATGTGAGACCGCACGTGATATCTCGGACTCTCCAGTAACTCTGTGACGAGTCATTCATCGGGAACGAGTCAGTCAGTCGTCTATGCGGAGTTCAACGATACTTACCAGATGTGAAGTGAAATGTCCTGCAATAACACTGTACTGTGAGGTGCTGTGCTGTGTAGTAGCAGTTCGACCTGAGATAGTGTGTTCGAGTGTGTGCGAGTAAGAAAGACTCTGTCTGGTGGGAAACTCAAACGTGAGTGAATCTGTAAAGAACTGTATATAGCAATTCAATAAATTTAGTAGATAATAAAACACGCTGTCTCTTTGAGTACTGATTTTAGTTTGAGGGACCATGATAACCCACAGCCGAAGTTTAAAGCTCCATTTCGGATTGCT
Organism: Anabrus simplex; assembly: GCF_040414725.1. Taxonomy (NCBI): domain Eukaryota; kingdom Metazoa; phylum Arthropoda; class Insecta; order Orthoptera; family Tettigoniidae; genus Anabrus; species Anabrus simplex. Next base: position 471,480,393 of record NC_090266.1, on the reverse strand, counting down.
TCTTCGATTGTCATACAACTTTATATTGAGTGGATTTTCAAGATCATGAAGAAGTTTCCTACCTATCGTTGTAAGACGTTAAAGTAAAATATCAGTAAGTACGGAAGAGCAGATTTGTACCTGAAAAGGGAACTGTCCATATTGTAATATCAAAATCGACAATGAAATTTGGTAGAGAGGATGAGAGTTCATAAGAAAGGAATGCACACAAAATTAGCTGCCATTTCGATCTGTGAGGTCCCGAAATTGATACGGAAATGTTTAAGAGAATTGCACGCGTTATCGTGTAGCTTGACGTGGACAGCCCTGGTGACCAGCTGAAGCGACCGGGTTACCTTGAGCTTTCTACGCTAACTAGTTGACACATGTCAACTGTCATGAATCCGGCTAATATTCTAGAGTATGCTTTACGTTATTTCCGCGAAAAGGGTTTCTCCTCTTCCCGTGAAATAACTTCGGAAGAAAGGGAGATGGGTCGACATGTGATCGAACTAATTGAAAATCATCCCATGGGTGCCAGCATCGTTTCGGATTCGTTTCTGGTGAGAAATAGTGACAGTGAAAGTGACAGTGGAAGCAGCGACACCTCATCTGCATTATCTGAAAGAGAAGGAAGCACACCATTGCCGAGGACAAGATGTCTTTCCGATCCGATTTTGAGCCACGAGTCTGATTCCCGTCATTCCAATGAAGAGACACCGCGGTCACCTAGCAAATCTACTAGTTCAATCTATGCTTCCAGTCCACAGAAGAGAGTGAAACATACTGTAGATCTTGCGTACAAGAGAAAAGCAAAATTTGTCGCAAGGTGACGTCACTACGATAACTGCACAGGTGGAAGAACCAATTAGAATCTACATCATTAAGACCCATTGAACACAGGATATTGATACATACAAAATTATTTTCTCGCTTTACAGAAGCATGGAGTCTGAAGCGGAATGTATGCGATGAAATGAAATGGCGTATGGCTTTTAGTGCCGGGAGTGTCCGAGGACATGTTCGGCTCGCCAGATGCAGGTCTTTTGATTTGACACCGGCAGGTGACCTGCGCGTCGTGATGAGGTTGAAATGACGATGAAGACGACACATACACCCAGCCCCCGTGCCAGCGAAATTAACCAATTAAGGTTAAAATTCCCTACTCTGCCGGGAATCGAACCCGGGACCCCTGTGACCAAAGGCCAGCACGCTAACCATTTAGCCATGGAGCCGGATATGTATGCGATGAAGAACTGCGACTGGGCCATGGAAATTTCAAGAGAGATTTCAATGGATCGAGCTAATTTCAGTGCAGGTCCGGCCCCACGGTGTAGGGGCAACGCATCCGGCTGTCACCCGGCGGCCCCGGGTTCGATTCCCAGCCGGGTTAGGGGTATTTAATTGTGAATGATTAATATCCCTGGCTATGGGACTGGGTGTTTTTGTTGTCCTTGACCTTCCTTTCCTCACATTCAACACTCTACAATTCCGGCCGCAAAAATGGGACTGCGACCACGATGAATTGGGCAGGAGTCCATGGAAAATAGAAGTATAATATATTTAGATGATTAGTCCCGAGACTTCGTTAATCACATTCATTTTTGAAAATAATATTTGCAAAGACTTTGCATAGAATTTTAACCACAGTTCTTTAACTCTTTTCGTGTCCTAGATGGACGAGTCGTCGAGAGGTGTATTCTCGCTCCAAATCTGTTGCTAAGTGGAGGTAATGCTTTGTATTCTTGAGCACAATTTCTTTATCTGATCTCGCACATATCTGGACTTTTCAAACGACATACAAATACTGTTATAGTCAACTACAGATTTAAGACCTTGAGTTTTGTCAAGTTACATGCAAGCTTCGGAAGTAAACATTGCAGCATTTTGTCGATACAAGCATGCCCCGTTTTCGCGAAATTTTGAATAATATGAGTGATATTGAAGGGGAATGCGACTTTACTAAAAGTGATGTCAATGAGACAATATTTTATTGAGATTACAAGTGAGAGTGAGAGGCAAATTACAGAAAACCTAAGCCACCCATGGTGCAGAGGGAGAGTCTTTTTGTTGCGCTGGTCAATGACCGCGTCTGCAAAATGGTAAAGATGATGATGAAGCAGAAAAAGAAGAAGGACAACTGCAACTGCCTGCACAAGAAGGTAAGGGGCACTTCATAGGGAAAATAGAAAACCGAACATTACGTTTCATTGTGTACAAAATGAACACTGCAAGAAAAGTCTTGTAAGATATGTTTTAGAAAGCCGTTCTTATTCCCTGTGGATGGCTTCAGGGCCTACCACAGCAGGAGTATTCTGCGAAGTTTTCATTTAAATTTACCGTGTGTAAAAACGCGATGTGTAATTAGCTTACGATTCAGTCCACATTATTAATTTATTTGTGTTACTGATCGAGGAATTGAAACTAACTTCCTTTCTCCTGTTGAATTTTGCTGGTGAACATAGTAATGCAATAAAAACATATTATGTAGTAACTGAAAGGTATTTCTAATTTTTGTATATCCTGAAATACCGTGTAGCTGTTTTACTTAACTTAAAAAAAATGCGAGCTATTTATCAATTTGGACGGAAAATAAATGATTACCCTGTGCAATTCTTCCACTTATTCGCCTGACATGGTAAGGGTAGAATTTAACCTTTCAATTATTAAAGAAGTACCGGTACATTCGCTACTGCGCGTGTCATATGCCCTATGAACGTACCTCAGTTACTATGCACGGTCATGTACGATCCACTTTACAATGCGACTTCTGGTGACATCTGTCTTTCTGCTTTTGGTAATGCCCCGAGTTACTGTTATTCGTTATTAAAAACTGAGAAATATTTTTGTATGTCTACGGGCGTGCCTGCTAATTTTAAGTACCGTGTTTCGTGAATAAAAATGGCGGGATCAAGTTGTTTTAGAATTAAGAAATATCACGAATTATTATTGGTGCCAAGTCATATATCGAAGAAAATGACGGCAGTATGTTAGAGAAAAACTCATTTTCAGCAAACAGTAGTGAAATCGCGGAGAGATACACTAGAAAACTTTTTTTCTTGCGGAATACAGATATTGTGACCAAATGTATTGTATGAAATGAAATGTCGTATGGCTTTTAGTGCCGGGATATCCCAGAACGGGTTCGTCTCGCCAGGTGCAGGTCTTTCTATTTGACGTCCGTAGGCGACCTGCGCGTCGTGATGAGGATGAAATGATGATGAAGACAACACATGCACCCAGCCCCCGTGCCGTAGGAGTTAATCAATTAAGGTTAAAATCCCCGACTCGGCCGGGAATCGAACCCGGGACCCTCTGAACCGAAGGCCAGTACGCTGACCGTCCAGCCAACGAGTCGGACAATGTATTGTATGATGTTGTGCCATACTAAAATAAGCGTCACAAATCGTGAATAAATATCTCAGGAGAGGGGTGAGTTCCAGAGGTTTGGAAACTAGTCCTTAAATGGTTAAGGTATCTTTCATTGAGTGTTACATTTCTTTAACGTAATGTTTAATTGTGGAAATTCAACGATAATCACTCTACGTGAAACTTAGGAAATTTGCTTCCTTGTACGACTAGTCTGTGTAAAAAGAGAATAATTTGTGTTTTCAGTTACTGAACACGTGGCAGTTCCTGAGCTGAAATGTTCATTCAGACAGCTTGTGGTTACCTCCCACTTCTCTTCTCATAATAGTCACTGAGAATGAAAGAGAGTCGGACGAAGCTATTCTACCAGGAACTAATCAAGAATGTTTTGTCTTTATTATGCTTTCAACCCCTAGGGTTCCTTCCGTCTGATCGTTGTATCCGCGAGGATGCTCCGGAGAGGCTACGTCTGTGTTTGACGCAATTAGCCGATTATTGATGAGTCGAACAGCCGATGCTGACGAAGATTAAGAAAGAAGACAAGGAGCATTCAAATGAGCAAGAATTTTACATGATGATGGGGGCTCGCAACGAAGGGTCGGTTTATGTAGCAAGAGAGAAGGGATGAAAAGAAGAAAAAATTAATGGAGGTACGAAAAGAAGGACGGATTGTAGGAAGCAAGCACAGAACGAGAGCGTAGGATTCCATTATATAGTTAAAGGGTGGAGATTCGTGACGCCTACGTTGCAGCTAGCGCTAGTGAGAATTAAATTGAAAAAGCAATCTTCGAGGAATAAAGTAATTATCTTTGCGTGTATGAATAAGCTATGCATTTTCTAACATAGTTCGGAGCTATTACAAACAAATTACCCTCATTTACAAAACCAGCTGTGGTATCATCATGTAGGAACACAGGACAAATAAAAGAGGTTTCCTACCGTGTTTAATTTATGTTAAGTAGTCGTGTTCAAGATTATTCTCTTTATATCCCTTGGTATTAATTTCGCTTTCCGTACATCGTAGGTATCACTTTTAACGAAATGGAAACTGCAACATGGTGATGTTTATATGGTAATATAAGTTCTGTGGTGCGAATAAATTACTGATTATCGAAACAATTTCGTTAATAATTACGTTCTGCTGTAGCGAAAAACTTGCCGGGCAATGGCTGCGAGATTTGGATACGGAGCTATTAGCTTGTATTTAGAAGATGGTGGGTTCGAACCCACTGTCAGCAGCCCTGAATATCGTTTTCCGCGGATTCCTATTTTAGCACCAGGCAAATGCCTGGGCTGTACGTTAATTGAATCCACAGTCACTTCCTTCCCACCCCTAACCCTGCCATATCCCATCGTTGTCATAAGACCTATCTGTGTCGGTGAGAAGTAAAGCAAACTGTAAAAGAAAGTCAACAGGTTAAAATAAATCTCATGGAACCTAGAATTAAGAGAAAATACAGCTTTATTTCTAAATAAATCATATAATTGTACATCAAAATAAAATAAATAAAACTCCTCCTTTGATATACCAACGGCTGTAGCCGTGATGAAACACCGGATGCCGTGAGATCTCCGACGTTAAGCAGCATTGGGCGTGGTCAAGATTTGGATGGGCTGCTACGCACTGCTGCTGAGGAATAAGGGAATGGAGGAGCGGAGAGGAACTGGTCATCCTACCGCATGTAAACTCCAGCTCAGACACAACTCTGCGGAGGTTCGGACCTGCCTTCGGGCAGAATACACCCTTACCTTACCTTACGATTGATATACCTGTAAATCTTGTAATCATACGAAGCGGACTTTTCAGTTTTACGTTGAATATAAAGTACAGCTATTTGAAACTCGTATCGAAAGATCCATATTTCTTCCCCTGTATTCGAGCCTTGGTCACCATGGTGAAGAACTAGTGATGACATTTCTGAGTTAACACGTCTAAGATTTTTAATTCTGTCCAGTATGTAGGGTGACCTTCGCTCTCCAATAATAAAGTTTCGTTTGTCCCCCGTCCAGAGTACTTGCGCAAATAGCTGTACGTACTGCAAGTCACCCATAATAGAGACTCGGTTGGCACTTAAAATTGCTTTAATGTGACAGACCCCACTTAGTATATCTATGGGCAAGTTTAGTGGCGCCGTTTTCAGAAGCGCAGTTAGTTGGTCGTTGGGCTTCTGTTTCCTAGAGAGTGAGGTCGATCCCGGTTAAGGTCGGATGAATTTGAGGGTGTTAAAATGCATCGCCATGTCGTTGACTTTCGACTATTTAAGGAATTCCTACGGCATCAAAATTCAACATTCTGGCGTCCCTTAAAACCCGTTAAAAGCCAAAGATTATTATTATTATTATTATTATTATTATTATTATTATTATTATTATTATTATTATTATTATTATTATTATTATTATTATTATTATTATTATTATTATTATTATTATTATTATTATTATTATTAATGCTTTTGGTTTAACATCCCATCAGATAGTTTTAAAGTGTTTGGAGACGCCAAGGTGACGGAATTTTGTCCCGCGGGATTTCCAATACTTGCTGATAAACCTACCGGCACAAGACCGGCGTATATGAGCACCTTCAGATACCACCGGACTGAGCTGGCATTGAAACCACCAACTTGTACTCAGAAGACCAGCTCTTCCATCACCTGAGCCACTCGACTTGGTATTATTATTATTATTATTATTATTATTATTATTATTATTATTATTATTATTATTGTCCATCTCCTTGGCTGAATTATCAGCGTTGTCGCCTTCGGTTCAGAGGGATCCGGGTCCGATTCCCGTCCAGGTCGGAGATTTAGACCTTAAAAAGTTATTTCGCCGGCGTCGGACACTGGGAGTTTATACTGTCTCCTACATTCCTACAACTAACACACCACACACAACACACATTATTCACTATTCCATCAAGATGTATTTTCATGCCGTAACAATGGGTGTAAAATGGTATTTCTCATCTCAGTAACAAATATTATTGAAATTCATTTCTGCATACAACAGATTGAATAAGCTGTTAAGGTCGCAGGAATTACTTCGATGTTAGGAACCTGTGATGTTCCCGCGAATGGATATGGGGGTCACCCCGTGAGATGACAATTTCTATTCCGGCGGTTTGTCTATGTTTCGTCTTCATAGAAACGTGTGTATCCATTCACACTGTGGAATGTTTGCTAGAGTTAATGGAAAATATCTTACATTCTGATGAATAAAGCAGGGTCCATCCACTGCCAAGTGTTTGTAGCTGCCACCTTAATCAGCGCTAAACTCAGAGAATGTAGTAAAGGCAAAAAATAACCTCTCTCACATTCATGAACATTAAGACGTGATGCTATCGACAAAGTGGAATCAAAAGTTTATTCGACAGTAGATGAATGAACACATAATTTCGCTATCGAATAATTACACACAATTTTCTCTAGAAAGTCAATTATTTTTATTCAAAGATTGTCACAAGAAGTAACTCTGTTACATTGCACTTTATCATCCCAGCACATAAGATGATTCAGATACTTTGGACACGAATACTTTAACCACAATCATCGTGGCAAAGAACACTATCCAGCTACGAGTGAGTTGTTATTTCAAGCAGTTAATGATAAAATATACTGTATGTTCGACATTTTCAGACCAGTTCTCACAAGTTTCTCGCCTCTGCCTTATCATGTCCATTAACTAAAATGTTCTCACTGATCAAAATTATAACTATCAGTTACGTATATTGGCGTCGATCTTAACCTATTTTAAATAACATAACTGTAATCTCTGAATTGAGGTTTAATTCCCAGTGTTATTCTTGTTTTTGTTTATTGATGATGCTTGCTGTTAAAAAGGAGCCTAACAGCTAGGTCATCGGCCTGTTATTTTTTTCATCCATGTAATAATAATGCCAGTAAAACCCAGATCATTCCATAAAATTTCATCTGAAAAAGCACGCGCAGTATTGACACGTTCAGTGTGAATAATAATAATCACTTCCGTGCGATCTGTCAAATACACATTGTCTGTTCGGAATTGCGTATTAAATAAGAACGTAAGACAAGAAAAGAGAAGTAAAGGAGAAGGCCAGCAAAATCCTTTGGCCTGCATTTATATCTTGCGGTGAAGCTATCGACGCTGTGGCCACTTTACTTGAATTTTTTGGCCAGGATTCACTGCCTCTCATAACAGATCACTCTTCAGTCGACCTCTGAAGACTGAGTGAACCCAGTTTTTGTCCTCAGACCATGACTTAAATCATGACGAAGTCCGAGAACGCCGGTAAATGGTATAGACGCTACGCTTCCATCACAGAACTGAGACATAATAGGAGATATACGTAGTAAGAATGTGTCTAACGTGGAAAACGGATTTTAAATCTTTACCATCGAACGTTTCTGTTTTAATTCACAAGAGCAATAATAAAGTGAAATTGTCACTAGCCTCCCACCATGGTGGCCACAGTTTAATCCTAACCAATGTGTGTAGAATTTTATTAATGAATGGTCACATCCCTGTTATCAGGACTTCGCGTAAAATATATCGTGGCTGACGGTAAGATAAGTCGACCTTAGGTTGCGAACAGCTTGGTTTTCAGTCCCTGTTATGGAAGGATAGACAAAAGGTCTCTTAAATACTACGGACTAGCATTATTTTATTTATGTTAAACACTCGGTTCTACAAATAATACTTCTAAAATCTCGTGAAAGTATACAAACCCAGGAGGCATTCGACGCATTCCAGTCATCATTATCACCATCATCTTGTTTATTATTTGCATTACACAGACACAGAGAGATATTATGATCTCGATGGGGAAAGAAACGGGTCGGAGTGGGACGGAAGCGACCGTGGCCTTAATTAAGGTACAGCTCCAGCATTTGCCTGATTCGAAAATGGGAAACCACGGAAAATCATATCATAATCCAGCCAGCCTATACTCAACATTAGGTAGCGAACATCTACCTGTCAGAAAACAGGTCAATTTGAAAAATTTTAAATTTGAAACATAACTCGAAATGAAAAGGAAAAAGACTTCGTCCAACTGATAAGGCTGCTATTAGCTGGGGAGGGCCTCTTGTTAGAGTTATGATGAAGTCCTCAACGACATCTACATTGGAGAAGAATTTCTTAAGAGAGAAGGAAGGTATCTGAAAAGGCAACCCTAGTAATCATTCCGCATTACCTGTGCAACAATAGAATTGGGATCATCATAATTAACTACCGTAAAGTTTTCTATTAATGAACTTGCCTTAACACCTGATATTAGCCTACGCTAAAGGTGAGTATTCTAACCTCAATGTGAAACTCAGCTAGTAGACATGTTTTTACCAGTCATTGGGTCATCCTCAGTAAGATATTTATAACAAACTAGCAAGATACCCGTGCCTCGATAAAGCTTTAAAACTAAAGTTATTATTATAAGTTTTACATATTGGAGGGTCCACTGTCAGCTGGGCCTGTGAAATACGTCCTCAGTTCGTACCTCAAACGGTTTTGGGGAATGATTATTTATATTATAAACTACCACTCACATAAACCCCGTACGGAATAATTTGAATGTTTAAAACCATATCTGATTTAACATCTAGGACGTAAAAGCGACTCACCTGTGCAATTTTGATTTTGTACGTCGAACAGTAATGGAGGAATGAATACTTTTTAAGCGGTGAATGTTTTGAAATATTTATTAACATCAATGATATAGAAGACCACCCTTCATAAAAAAAGTCATGTTCGTGCCTGAAACGGTTTCAGAAAAATTGATATTATGTTTCTGAGAGTCAACTACCTCTTATGGGAGAAATGATTTGAAGAATGCGATATTTTACACCTAGGACATAAAAGAAGACCCTTCTCGTAAAATTACAACATTGCATGCCAAACGGACTTGAAGGGATGAATAATTTAGCTTACGGAGCTAACATATTTGACACTTCAGCGGTTGAACGTTTAAAAATATTTCCTATTTCACACCTAGGATTTAAAATATATATAGCGCTAGTTGGAATTTTGTCTTCGTACGTTAGATCGTTTCGGAGGAAGGATTGAATATATTTGGTTTCGGATCGTAACCCCCATTTAACTCCCTGAGGGGTTAATTTTTTTCAAACCTTTTGTTATTTAACACATAGGATATCACTTGACAGTTTAAAACGGTTCCGTATAAAGGTATATTTTGTCATTATTCCTCATTCCAAAGTTAAAACCCTTACGAGTGTATTATTTTAAAGTCCAATTATTATTTGTATCCTCATTAAAAGAATTAAATTCCTTTTACACCCCCGCTTAAGTTGATTCCTTCTCCCCACCAACCAAAAATGCGTGTTTCTTTATTTTCTAAGGGTGATTCCAAATACCAATTTTCACATCCGTAACATCCTTCGTTTTTGTGATATAAGTATCCTCTTAAAAATAATTAAACTCATTTTCCAATTAATTTATCCACCCTTAACTGGATCCCCCCACCCAAGCGATTTGTTCACCCCCCCCCCCGTTAAGTAGTTTTTCATAGAACAAAATAATACGTGTTTCTTTATTTTTAAGGGAGATTCAAAATACATCATTTCATGACTGCAACATCTTCATTTTTTGAGATATAAGTATCCTCAAAAAGGTGTTCAACCACTTTCTAACATTTTTTCACTCCTTTTAGAGGATTTTCCAGAAAACAAAAAATACGTGTTTCCTTATTTTTAAAGGAGATTCCAAATGCCAATTTTCACGTCTGTTATTCTAACATGTTAAGTATAACGAATCTAACATGAGATTTACAGCCTGCAGTAAATTAATGTTAGTAACTGTTAACTGTTAATTTACCTAGTATAGGCCCATTATTTTGTTTGTAGGCCGTGATGACGAGTTTGAATTACTCAACGAAATCTCGTTGTTTCTTCGTTTATTAAAACTTTTGAATATGGAGTAAAATAAAGTAAAAACAAAACCATTTCTAGATGGACCTGATTGGAAAATCTTTACTCTACGTTGAGTAGAATGCTCAGCCCCATGACCAATTCCCGTTTACCCTAGGTTTTGATGTGTTCCTTATTTCAGAGGTATATTGAATGAATATCAGGGCTAATAATGTAAGTTACGTCGCCAGTGCCGAAAGTCTCGTTTCTAAATTTCTCGACTTCCTGACGGGGAATCGAGCCTCCGTTCTTCCTAGCAAACGTGGAACACCTCCTCCACGCTGGATAATCAGCCCTAAAAAATGGAGCAGAATTAACTAATTTTGCTTCATTCTTTAGCGATCACCTCCATACTAGTAATACCTTCGTTTTCTCACGCGAGCCACTCGATTCCCGAGATTATGTAGTAATATATTTGAAGCCATTAGGATAGCAGCGTAACCATATTTTGCCAGCGACCAACTAATGGTCAGCACTCAGGGACCCAGCAGCACCGTCCCCTCCATCACCTGCAGATGGTCTCACAGGTAACGGACTCATCCGTTACACTGCTTCTTCTCAACGCCGCAGCATCATTACAAAAGCAGCAAAACAATGGGGCAATTCATTGCGACACGTAGCACATCGGCATAGAAGTAGAAGAGTATGGGAAGCGGGCTGCAATATTCTACTAGTCGTTCCGCATTACCCTGTGCAACAATAGAATTGGGGTCATCATAATTAACCATCGTAAAGGTTCTTATTAATGCACTTGCCTTAACACCTGTTATTAGGCTACGCAAAAGGGTGAGTATTGTAACCTCAATGTGAAATTCAGCTAGTAATGAAAGATCCCGACCACATTTTAGTTTACGACTCTAAGTCATAGTATCTCGAACGAAGGAGAGAAATCCGTCGGAATATTTTAGAACATGTTCTGAATTAGTCTTCATTATAAATGTATAGTATGTTTACTCAGGAAAAAATGAGATCATAATGAAATTCTGATCTAAGCTCGCAGAGTCGACTTATCATCATACGACCATGTACCAGGAACTGCCTGCAAGAATCAATTAGAAAGTCACGCGCTCGGGTGTGGAATTATTTGTAAAAAACAAGAATTATAATAAGTTGTTTTACCATTCTCTGTGACTACAAGACAGCACTGAACCATATAAACTATCGGGATACAAGAATTCATCTCTTACTCGAGAAGATTAATTTGAGAATTCTGTTAGTTATGGTTGGCTTTTTCTTATCCCTTGGTGAAGCACGTTATGAGCTTTATTTGTGTTATTGGCTTTGAGAAACGTCCTTTTCATAAGAAATATCCCCATTCTCCTTTTTTCTTTCATTCTCTCTTACTATCTCTTTGACATTACACGAACACAGGGAAATTTTCTGCAGCGCCATGTTATAACAGAAAAGGCTAGTACTTGGAGGGTTGTGACAGTGCCCTCAATTAAGGTACGGCAACAGTAGTTTTAGCAACTATAATAACAAGAAATTGGTTGTGGAATGAGAAAATAAAAAGGCTAAAATGAAAGGGTTGGTCGCTTTATCAAGCACAAGGTCTTTAGAGAGGAAGATGCCAAATACTGAATACACGATACATAAAAATATGCGCTAACGATATCAAAAGCACTGTATGGAGCAGAAATATGGGGTATTGAAGTGTAGACAGAAAAGAATTAGATGTAATAATTAACACATTCTTTAAAACAATGGGTCTTCCGGTATGTACAGCAAATAGTAGAGTTAGAAGAAAATGTGAAGATATCAGCATCCAGGCAGACATAGCTAGCAAAGTAATAAAATGTTGGTGAAGATTAAGAAGGGGGGAAATATTGAATTTGGCATATTAACACCAGGTGAAACATTTAGAGGATGAAAAGCATGCTAGACAGAATAGAAATGGAAGACTACTGAGGTAAAGAGATTCTGAATAAGGACAAGCAAGACAATACCATATTCAGCAAGAAAGTAACGATTAGAGAGAGGGATATTGAGAAGCAGATGATTTTGTCAGAATGTAAGACTAAAAGAACATTATTTGGAATTCTGTGGAATTATCCAAAATATGTCAATAAGAAAAGAAAGGCCTTCAAATAGAGAACTATGGGGTGTCGTATGTTGGCTAATGGGGATATATATATATATATATATATATATATATATATATATATATATATATATATATATATATAAGGTTCTGAGAGAGAAACATAACAAAAATCATTGTTTATTTTGTGGAGAAGTAATGGGAGAGGCACATCTAGTGAGAATATGTAGGGGAACTGACGCACTTAGAGCTAAACATTTGGGTGGTGAATATAAATCAAAAATAGAAAGAGAGAAATAATTCTATAAAATTATTAATTTATTTAGCAAAGAATCAACTGGACCGGGAAGAACAGCATTGTTTTGGTATTCCAAAATATATGTTGCAAAAGGAAATGAAAAGAAAAGCACTAACTAAAAGAATCGAGTAGATAAGCTTTTCCCGGAATATGTAGTACTGTACTACACCGAGTATAAAATAAAAGTAAAAAAAGGGATGATAATTTGGTGAGTAAATATAAACATTATTAGCTTTAATTTATAATATTTAATGTAGTAATAGTCAAATAATTGTTAGAAGATTAATTTAATGCACATATCAAAGAAATGAATTGCTCTCTCCCCAGTTTCAGGCCTTCCGGAACTAGAAGATGGGGCATTATATTTTAGCCAAAGGTACTTACCTGGTATGGACACAAAAACCAAGTGAAACCATCTTGAGGGCTCCCAGTGGAGGGGTATAAACCCACCATCTACCGAATGCAAGCGTACATCTCTGCTGATCGCACTGAGTAACTAACATGTTCGGTGTTATTCCTTTTCCTTAGAAATAAAGGAATTGAGTGCACATATTGTCGATCTAATCGAAAATCACTCCAGAGTTGTTCGGAGCAAATAAATTATACTTTGTCTTCGGTATCAGTGGTTGAAACCCACACCGCAAACGTGAAGGGTTGCTACGGATGAGTTTTCTAGAATATGCTCAGAATCTTAAGACTCGTGTGACATAGCAGGTCAACTACCATGGAACAGTTTATTCTTTTTCGGCCAAATAACAACGAATATAGAGGAAGTTATTTGGTTTTTTAGGCCGTGGTTCACCTTGGTTCCTACCCGCCAATATTTCTCTGGAGACTGTGCCCGACATATTCAAGGGCCTACTCTACTATCTACATTTTCCAGATTTCTCTCGTTACCACAGGAAAATATTTGGGCCAGCTTCTCTTCTAACAGTGGAAATGTACTTATCGGCGACTACTGAAAAGTTTGACAGCACAAATTCTCAAGCTTTCTGGAGAAAAAGTATGTTTAAAGTTCAATAGTTCATCCATTTCAATGTTTTGTCCCAATGGATCCAGGATATCACCAGGTATTCATTGTTTGTGTAGTCAGATTCACGTCGCAGGACGACGCGGAACCTAGCAGGAACGCGAAGTACCCGTCAAATACTATCCACAGAAATACGGTAGTCTTATAAATAAAATTCTAGGGGTCCGCTGTTTGTAATATTATTTATTTCGCCAAATTTGGATATATTTATCCGCTTTAGGTCAACCAGAGACCATATGAGTAGTTTTTAGTTTTCGTGTCTGTTTGTCTGTTGTTCCACCATCACGTGTAAACGGCTGAATAGATATCAACCAAACTTACTATTTAGAATCGTCTCCTCCAGGAGCAGGTTTCGACATGAAAATCATTTAAAATCACTGAATAAACTGGAGGTTTATAGGAAGATTAAAATAGTTTCTTTCAGTTTTTCTTACACTATTGATTATATATCGATCAAACTTCATACTGTACTTAGAGTATACTCATTCAATGGCATGTTCCGATATGCATATCTTTTACAAATCACTGAACAGACTGGCGGTTTATAGGAAGATTAGAATTTTTTCAATTTTATTTTATACTATTGATTATATCTCGACCAAACTTCATATGTAGAGTCTACTCATTGAGGATCAGGCTTTGATATTCATACCTTTTAAAAATCATCGAACAGACTGGGGATCACAGGAAGACTGGAATAATTTTTTCAATTTTCTCATATGTTCTTGATTATATTTCAACAAAACTTCATAATTATTTAGAGTCTACTTATCCAGGATCAGGTTTCGATATGCATACTATTTTAAAATCACTTAAAAGACTGGGCGTTTATGGGAAGACCAGAAGAGTTTTCTTTTCAATTTTCTCTTATACTGTTGATTATATCTCGACCTAACTTCATCTTTAGAGTCTACTCTTCCAGGATCAGATTTCAATACCTATATTGTTTAAAAATCCTTGAATACAATGTTTTTTAGGAAGACCAGAGGAATTTTTTTCAATTTTCTATAACACTAATGACATATCTCTACCAAACTTCATGTTTAGACTCCAATCATCCAGCAGCAGGTTTCGATATGCATATCATTTAAAAATCACAAAACTTACTGGGAGTATGTAGGAATAGAAGAAGAGTTCCTCAATTTTTTTACACTATTGATTATATCTCAACCAAACTTCATATTTAGAGTCTAGTCGTCCGGGAGCATGTTTTGATATGCACATAATTCAAAAATCGCTGAACAGACTGGGGCGTTATACGAAGGCAAGAAGAGGTTCCTTTTGAATTTCCTCTTTCGCTATTGGCTATACGTAAAACCTGTGGACTATATCGACGGCTTACTTCTGAAACCTCGTATGTCCCAACGCTCTTTCCACCCATTATATTCCTTAAGACTGGTCACGCCTCCTAGCCAGATACGAATATGCAGTCCATCTGAATAAATTTCGTTGTTCATTTTCCTATGCAAATATCATACCGTACTGTAGGGATATTGTTTGCATGGCGGATTTACATACTCCTAGAGTATAATGTATTTATGGGCCATTTTCCTTTTCAGTATAGCATAGGAAAATGAACACAACGAAAATGGTTCTGATGGGTTGCATAACCATATGTAGCTGGGAGGCGTTATCACTCTTAAGGAAAATAATGGATAGGAAGAGCATTGGGACATACGAGGTTTTAGAAGTAAGCCATCGATATGTGAAACGCCACTTCATTTTAAGTATTTTTTGTTATGTAAGTAATTTCGCTTACTCTTGAAATGACGGAGAAAGTTTCTATTATCTACGGGCTTTATGCTCTGCAGCCAATAACAGACACCCTCGCAGACGTATAGTTATTGGAAGGACCATAACAGGAGAATATCAGATGATGCATAATATTTCTCTCGGCGTGAACATGAACTCCACCTAATGTATCAGAACCCCGAGGAAACATGAGGTAGGACCTTTCCTTTGGTGTCTGTCTACTGTCAGTCTATATGTTTGTATATTCCTAAAAGTGGAAAACTGGTGTACTTATTTCAACCAAACTATTTATTTGAAATCTACTCACTCCGGATTGTGTTATCAGGTGCATATGATGTCATGGTAACCGCATGGAATTGGTATTTATAGGAAGATTATTCTCAAATATTTACGTTGACATTAGGTCTATCAAAGTACTGTATATCGTCGGCTTACTTCTAAAACCTCGTATGTTACAATGTTCTTCCTACCCATTATATTCCTTAAAAATAGTCACGCCTTCTAGCCACATATTTATATCTAATCCATCAGAACCTTTCTCGCAGTGTTCATTTTCCTGTGCTGACGTGTAAAAAAATATGGACCTTACCATACAGTATTGTAGGGATGTTGTTTTCATGGCGAATTGAAGCACGCCTACAGTTTAACGTATTTAAGTTTCATTTTCCTTTACGCACACCCATAGGAAAATGAACACAACGAAAATTGTTCTGATGGACTGTACATCCACCTGTGGCTGGAGGGCGTGACCAGTCTTTAAGGAAGAAAATGGACAGGAAGTGCATTGGGAGATACGAGGATTTAGAAGTAAGTCATCGATATAACATACGTTAGAGAATATGTTATTTTCGTTCCTTTATGCCATGTACACATCTATCTTACGGCGGATAATAACACAGATAGTTACGAAAATTTGGATTTTTAGTCCAAGGCCCGTGAGGCATATCTTGCATATCTCTTCAAGGTGGGTAACAGGAAAACTAAAGAGCCATTTTACGCTTTTCGGTAGTGCAGATATTAAGAGAGGTATCATAAACGTCAGAGCGCTACGCAAGTGGTGAGAGGTACAATATGCAAACCTGAGACCCACGGATAATTTCGCACAACTTCGAACCAGGAACTGTACCGTACAATAAATTCGGGAATCGTCCTCATTCTATCTCGACTTTGTTCAGCTTCGTCATATTTCACGTTACTGCCACACGCTTACATACGAAAGTATAATTTTAACATGTCGCATTAAGCGTGTGAATAGAGCCATGTTAGGTATTTCGCAAAACTTCCTGAAGGCAACATGTAATCCACTGCAAATTGCCGTGCGAAGAACGGGTTTAAATGCTAGTATCAAATATGCAGTAATAAAGCCGAAATTATTTCGTATGTTTAATTCAATCAACACAAGGCATTCCCAGTATATCAATAAGACAACTTAAAGTGAGAAAATACTTTTGCCTGTCTCCGCAGAAACCACCCAAATTGATTATGTGGCATCAACTGATAAGGGGTCTTTCACCACTGCTGACTTGCTGTTTTTCTGCACAATATCTGAATTTCACGTAAGGGAACACTCACTTGCCCCAGTATTTTTGTTTTCGGCCATTTTAAAAGGCCTACACCCACTAAACTAAGTTTCAATTTTAGTTTCATTAGGAGTTCATCGATAGTTCCCTCGATAAATTACATAATATGCTGTATTGTTTTATCTTCGTTCAAGAAATTGGACATTCCAAGCTACTGAATGCTTAACTACAATCTCATAAAAGTAACGCATATTATCTCCATACAGGCCATGAAATCCTTTGAAGGGGTAGAAGGTAAAGCAATAATCATTCAATCACCACTGATCTGCATGTATGGCAGTCATGCCAGTGGCAGATTCCCTACCAGTTGTTTGCCTAGCCTTTTTTAAATGATTTCAAAAGAAGTTGGAAATTTACCGAACATGTCAGGTGGTAAATTATTCCAATCCCTAACTCCTCTTCCCATAAACGAATATTTGCCCCGAAATGTCGTCTTGAATTCCAATCTTCATACTCTGATCTTTCCTACTTAAAAAAAAGCTCATTCAACATTAATAGTCTAGTAATGTAATTCCAAGCCATCTCTCCACTGACAGCTTTGAATATACCACTTTGTCGATCAGCTGATCTTCCTATTCCTACGTCTTCCCTGTCCAAAGTTTGCAACATTTTTGTAACACTACTCTCTTGTTGGAGATCACCCAGAACAAATCGTGTTGCTTTACTTTGTATTTTACAGCTCTTGAAAGAAGTAATCCTCGAACCAATATACCAGTGACATATATGCCCTCTCGTTGAAATCTTCACTACAATCCCGAACTACTACTACTACTAATAATAATAATAATAATAATAATAATAATAATAATATATTTTATTTATTCTGGCAAAGTTAGGGATTTACTACCCATACACTTGACCAGTCTTAACCCAGAACACTGTTAATAGTAATTACTACTCTTACTTGGTGCAAAGAAGAACGATGATAATAAGATTAAAATACAGTATATTAACACTAATAACAGGAATAATATTAATACAATATTAAAACCTAGTGATATTATGGATGAAGCATATTATCTATATGCTTAAATCATGTTAATAATTTCGTGTGGCTATTTCTAGCCGAGTGCAGCCCTTGTAAGGCAGACCCTACGATGAGGGTGGGCGGCACCTGCCGTGTGTAGGTAACTGCCTGTTATTGTGGTAGAGGATAGTGTTATGTGTGGTGTGTAAGTTGCAGGGATGTTGTGGACAGCACTAACACCCAGCTCCCAGACCATTGGAATTAACCAATGATGGTTAAAATCCCCGACCAGGCCGGGAATCGAACCCGGCAACCTCTGAACCGAAGGCCAGTACGCTGAGCCAACGAGTCGGCCATAAATCACATTGAAAGTAGATAAAATGCATATTATGATCATTTCGTAATAGATTACTTAAAAGAAAGTTTAAAAATATATAATTTTCAAGAAGTACCGAAATATCACCTTTAATTGAGAGGTGGAGAGAAGGAAATGCCGGACTGAGTGGCTCAGATGGTTGAGGCGCTGGCCTTCTGAACCCAACGTGGCAGGTTCAATCCTGGCTCAGCCCGGTGATATTTAGGGTAAGGGTTATTCTGCCCGAGGGCAGGTCCGAACCTCCGCAGAGGTGTTCCTGAGCCGGAGTTTACGTGCGGTAGGATGGCCAGTTCCTTTCCGCTACTCCATTCCCTTACCCCCCACCAACAGCGCGTGGCAACCCATCCAACTCCTGACCACACCTAATGTTGCTTAACTTCGGTGATCTCACGGGATCCGGTGTTTCAACACGGCTACGGCCGTTGGCCGGTGATATTTGAAGGTGCTCAAATACGTCAGCCTCGAAATAGGTCCGCGTCTGTAGTGTGGTGTAGTGGTCAGCGTGATTACCTGCCACCTCCGGAGGCCCTGTTCGATTCCCGGCTCTGCCACGAAATTCGAAAAGTGGTACGAGGGCTGGAAAGGGGTCCACTCAGCCTCGGGAGGTCAACTGAGTAGGGGTATGTTCGATTCCCACCTCAGCCATAATGGAAGTGGTTTTCCATGCTTTCCCGCTTCTCCTGCAGGCAAATGCCGGGATGGTACTTAACTTAAGGCCACGGTCGCTTCCTTCCCTCTTCCTCGTCTATCCCTTCCAATCTCCCCATCCCCTACCTAGGCCCCTGTTCAGCATAGGAGGTGGGCGAGGTACTGGTCATTCTCCCCAGTTGTATCCCCCGACCCAGTGTCTTGAGGGGGTAGAGGTGGGATCCCTCGCTGAGTCCGAGGGAAAAGCCAACTCTGCAGGGTAAGCAGATTAATAAAGAAAGAAGCAAGAAGAATACGTGTGAAAAGCAGATAGAAGTAATGATCAAGGGGAAGTAGGAGGAGGTGTTTTCAGGTCAAAACTAGATGATCCATTCATGTGTAGCCTAGTATTTTGACGTAGGCATGTTTAAAAGCTGAGTTGATGGACATGCTTCTGATGTCCACAGGTAAGAAATTCCATTGTCGGGTTGTAATAACGGTGAATTATTTCGCGAAGATTGTTGTTCTGAGTACAGGAAAGGATAAAGACATGGTGCTGCAAGATCGTGTATTATTGTTATGGTATATGGGGAGGAGTTTGATGCGATCACAGAGATAGGCTAGTTGAGAAGTTTTAAGAATATTATGCAAAGAGTATGAACTGTGCGGTGATCTTGCATGCCTAGCCACCCGACTAGCGTGAACGATGGAATAACGTGAGTGGAGTTACGAAGCTAACAGGTAAATCTCAAACAAGCATTCTGAGCACATTGTAATTTCCGTCCCCATTCTACTCGTAGGTTTGGTCAACTATATCGCAATTATCAAAACGAGGTAATGCAATTGATACAACACAAATTTTCTTTAGTATAGAGGTAAGATAAGGGTGTATTATCCTGGAAGGCAGGTCCCAACCTCCGCAGAGGTCTGCCTGAGTCGGAGTTTGCGTAAAGTAGCGTGGCCAGTTCCCTTCCGCTCCTCCACTCCCTTACCCCCCAACAACAGTGCGTGGCAACCCAGCCAAATCTTGACCACGCCCAATGTTGCTTAACTTCGGAGATCTCACTGGATCCGATGTTTCAACATGGCTACGGCCGTTGGCAGATTACAGGGGAAAGGGAATTTAAATCTACTGAAACAATGTTGCTTTCCATATCGACGGCTTACTTCTAAAACCTCGTATGTCCCGATGCTCTTCCTAAGCATTATTTTCCTTAAGGCTGGCCACGTATGGATATGCAGTCCATCAGAACAATTTTCATAGTGTTCAATTTCCAATGCAGCTGTGTAGAGGAAAATGTACCTTACCATACCGTATAGTAGGGATGTTGTTTGCATCACGTATTTACACACTCCTACACTATAACGCATTTAAGATTCAATTTCCTTTACACACTTGCATAGGAAAATGAACACAACGAAAATTGTTCCGATGGGCTGCATATCAATATGTGGCTGGGAGGCGTGACCAGTCTTAAGGGAAATAATGGGCAGAAAGAGCATTGCGAGATACGAGGCTTTAGAAGTAAGCCGTCGATATATATATCTACACACACATATCATTTGGGCAGACCAGGACAGATATTTATAAAATATTAGACCAAGATTACTTACGTCTTGTGTATACTGTCTGAGAGTGCCCTTTATGGACAACTGTGGTAACGCTGTGCGATTGAGATTGCAAAGTGATTTAGGGTAACCAATAATTATTGCCCGGGATTTTATTGGGTTTAATTTTAATCCACGAATTTTGGCCAATAAATCTATGGTCATGAAATCTTCATTCAGGTCAAGTGTTTGTGAGCGTAGTTTCTCGGGTTTACTATGTATACATACATATCTATAAGACAGCTGCGTATAAGTAGTATTCATAGTGTTTTAATCGGGAAGCTATATCATTTATGTACTGAATCTATCATTTAGAGGTCACATAGACGAGAAATCTATTATTACAAGGGGTTGTGTCACAGTCAAGAAAGAGCTCTGAAAATTTCTAAATGCAGTCGTAAGTTTTAGGTTGGGGAGGATATCGACACGTCTCGTTCTATACACAAGGCAAACTGAGCGGAGTGATATTGTAAGAGGTATAATAATTTCGTGTGGCTATTCCCAGCCTAGTGCAGGCCTTGTAACGCAGACCCTCCATGAGGGTGGGCGGCATCTGCCATGTGTAGGAATTATGTGTGGTGTGTGAGTTGCAGGGATGTCGGAGACAGCACAAACACCCAGCCTTGTTGCCATTGGAATTAACCAATGACAGTTAAAATCCCCTACACGGCCGGGAATCGAACCCGGGACCCTCTGAACCGAAGGCTAGTACGCTGACCATTCAGCCAACGAGTCTGGCATTGCAAAAGGTAAAAATATATAAATAAGAACCTTCGAGACTTTACTAGTTAAGAACGTAATTTTGGAGATTTGAAGACTCAATTTGCAACGGCCAGTTTTTCCATGTGCATTGAGAACCATCACGTTGGCGAAATTCGCAAATTAAAACTACGTCATTTTTGGAATTATTGTAACACAGATTTTCGGCAGGAGGCAATCGCAAAAATACTTGGTGCGGCCATCGCTCCTCGGCGTCATTCACGGGAAGTGTTTCGAGGTGTAAACACGTCGGTCTGAAGAAGCTGCGTAGAGGTCCAGTGTTAAGTCTGTATTTGAACTTAGAATTTGCACGAGTTTTCCCAGGCGAGGCATGTCATAATATTACAAGTGTTTTGTAAAAATTTTACTACAAGGTATCAGGGTTTGGTATAGCACATTAGCACTGCTATGGAAGTGGCATTAACAGTAAAATGATGCTACAAATTAGACCGTGAGAACGCAGTCTTGTCTGTTAATGAGGAGGAGAGATTGTCTACAAAACTTAGCAGGTGTTACCTGCTACATATCAACAAGGGAGTAATACTGTGAGAGGGTGTGTGCTTTTAGTTCATGTAGACAGAGCTAAAGATTAAGGTAAGGTAAGGGTTATTCTGCTGCCCGAAGGCAGGTCCGAACCTCCGCAGAGGTGTTCCTGAGCCGGAGTTTACGTGCGGTAGGGTGGCCAGTTCATTTTCGCTCCTCCATTTCCTTACCACCAACCAACAGCGCGTGGCAAACCCATCCTACTCCTGACCACGCCCAATGTTGCTTAACTTCGGAGATATCGCGGGATCCGGTGTTTCAACACGGCTACGGCCGTTTAAAGATTAAGAGGCTATTGTAAATCATTACACCACTGTGTGTTTGTTTGCGTGTGGTGAAGATTTGTGAGGATATATAAACGACGGCTGTAAATAAAGTAGTGGCAACATAGTCCAGACACTCGCATGACATCGTGCATGTCCAAATTGTATATGGGAGCGGACAAGTGGCGCTGTTGTTGATATGTAGGGTGTATTTGATTGGCAAGCAATTGGTGGGTGACGCTGCTGTGTTGCGTGAGGTGAAGAGTGTCGATTTCACCGCTCTAGGGCATGTTTTCAAAAAGGTTAACAGCGTTCATGGATTAAAATCGAGGTTGCCCGTGGCGAAAATGCGTCAGAATTTTATCGAGATTTACGTGAGGCCTGTGGCGAGAATGCATTACCGTAGAGGCCGGTTGCACGGTGGGTCAAGGTGCTTCGTACGGGTCGGTATGAGATAGTGGATTTGCACCCCACCGGTCGGCCGCCCATTCTTCAAGACCAGATTGACATCGTGAGCGGTCTCATTTCTGTAGACAATCGACCGACTGTCCGGGAATTATCCCTAGATTCTCAGTCACCAAAGGGTATGGCACATACTGACGAAGAGTCTTAATATGAGGAAAATTGGGTCCCGTTGTGTTCTATATCAGCTCACTGACTCACTGCCTGATATCCACCTGGACAGATACCGCAACGCAGGGGACGCTTTTCTGCAGCGTATTGTCGCCATCGATGCGGCGTGGGCGCGAGCCTATGAGCATGAATTAAATCGTCAAAAGAATGAATGGCGTCACTCAGGTTCGCAAGGCCCACAGAAATGTCGACAGGAACCCAGTCGGGTGAAGCTTATCCTGTTTGTGGAATAGTCTACGTCTACGAGAGTGTTATTCTTACGCATACTGGGTCTGAGGAACAAACCGTCAACAGTGACTATTATTGCCGATTTCTGTGGCGATGTCTGGCTCCGGCTATGCGGCGCACACCTCCACGTTTATTGCGAGACGATCAACCTACGTGTTGCACGACAACGCACGTTGTCTTGTAGCAAACAATGCCAAACTCTTATTGCAACCGTGGCATTGGTAGGTCTTGGAACACCTTCCTTACTCATTAGACTTAAGTCCTTGTGACTTCGACCTGTTTCCGAAGTTGAAGGGACCCCTCCGAGGCAACCGATTTCCTAACGTGGCATCTATATTCTACGCAGTAGGGTGCTCAGACGCTTGGCAACGGTCCCCTACGGCTTCCCGACATTTGGCTAAATGTAATAGATTTTGCGGGTGACTACATTGAAGGAATGTAACGCAATATTACTTGTCAGTTCATTAAATCTTGCGTTCTATCAGTGTTGCCACAACTTTATTTACAGCCCTCGGATATATATATGCTTTATATTTCAGACGTTTATGCTCAGCCAAGAAGTAAAAATCAAGAAGTTGTGGAATGTTATGTCGGAGATATATACGGTGTGTGTAATGGAAATCGTTACGTAAATGATGTGTAATAAAACAACCAGAGCTGAAAAATGGGGGCTGGAACGAACTTGAACATTCATATCATGTAATCCTGTGTATTTTTCCAGGCTAATATTTCGTTATGGGTTGAGCTGATTTTTCCTGATTTCATTTAGTGGAAGTTTGCTATATTTTCAATTCTTTTTATTTGAATGCAGATAAGACTCATGTGTGATTTATATAGAATTTTTGTCAATTTTTCTTCCGTGTGGAGAAGCAAAATCGATTATCTGAAGGGATCTGTTCAGATATATTTTGAAAGTGTTTACGATAGAACAGTGAAATTTAGAGTATTTTCTGTATCTTATGGAGATAGATTTTTGAGTGCTTTATTTCGATATTTCATGTCCATAGTCGTAGAGCATTATTTTGCAAGTGGATTTTTGTTCTTTGTTAAATTTTATTTCAGTGTATGTTAATAATAATAATAATAATAATAATAATAATAATAATAATAATAATAATAATAATAATAATAATAATAATAATTGTTACGGAGTTTTTCCGTGGTAGGTAGAGGTGAAAGAAGGTGCGGGTGTGAATAGGTCTCCAGCTACGAAAGCAAAATTAATTTAAAATTTAACAAGGTTATATTTTCTTTTCAAAAACAAGAAATAACAAGCATGGCAGGTACAAAGTAGCAAGTCAAAAAAGGGTAGTTACAAAATTTACAGGAATTGGGCTTCGCGCCCTGATTTTACACAGCTTGGGCAATCAGCTCAGTTTTACCCCAAACACGAGTTTTAACAGAGGGGCAGAAAACCCCATTCATACCTAGGAGCCCTTGCTCCAAATTACACAGAAAAGCCTCCACGAGGCATACAACACTTAATTTTCAAAAGAGCCACTCGCTCTCAAAATTTAAGCCCCTCCCAGGCCACACCAAACTCCACCTTCAAGTTGTCCTCACTGGACATAGACACAGGGGTACAATACCCAACCTACTGAGGTCTATTAAATGAAAAGGGGCAATTACATGACCTCTAAAATAACAATTTGAGAGGAGGCAATATGCACTCCTAATACACTTGTTTTTAAAAAAACCTAATCTGGCTCTAGGCCACTAATGCAAGGGCTAATCCCATACTACCGAGGTGACTTTAGAAAAGAGCAATTTGTTTTACATTAACGAAGAATAGGTTGAGAAAAGAAGTTCACCTCAAGGCAATGTGAGTGGGAGCTCGAGAGGGTTAGCACTCTCTATCCCAATATGCAGCTTACAAGAGAATAGAAGAAAAGATCGTTACATTTTAGGAAAAGGTTACATGGAGGAACGCTTCGCACCCGCCCCGAGAGTTAAACTGCTGAGCTAGCAAAGAAAGAATTTATTAATCGGCCATTACCTTATTGATGACCGCTGCCGAGGAAAGAGGCGCTTCCCGCCTCCTGCTATGTACTTTATACACTGAAAGATGGAACAGAAGTGGCCCGGAGACCCTAAAATCAGCAGTTTATATCCTCTCGCGGAAGGTTCTAGGTGTCAGGGGAATGAAAACACCCTCCCACAAACTTTTTATTGGCTAGGGTACAGAAACATATCCAAGTTGGGGGAAGATACATCGGATTGGTCGGAAATAACTCAAAGAAATTCAGGATTGGTTAAATGCAAAACAAGGGGAAAGAGAGGGGTATACAGCCAACTTAAACAATAACTGAAAATTTTTTTAGCAAAGATAAATATTTGAAATAAAAATTTCTCCAACAAAATAGTTCTTTGACTTCGCACTAGGGTGCACTATTGTTGATCTTCAGTAGTGTCCTCTAGAAGAGAAAGTTCACACTTCTTACTTCAAGCGAAACAAAACCACATCAAAATGACACAGTTCAAAAACTCAAAATTTTCCACGTGGTGACATCTTCTGAGAAAGTAGAGAATTAATAGCGTAGATAAGGTTCAGACTTCCTCCAGCAGAGGAGTTTCAACTGGCGCACATTTTAAATTAGCGGAGTGGAGGTGTACCTCCCGGTACAGACCTCCCCCCCCAAAAGTTCCTCCCGGGGTGACACATGAAATTGTTTGAAAACAAGGTCCAAGTTTTGATGTAGATATGGAGATTAATTGCCAAAAAAAATTTATAAGATTTTCTTAATTTGGTTTGATTTAGTTTCAAAATTTTGTTGTTGCAGATGAAGTAAAGTTTTTAAGTTTGTAGAAGTAGAATTCCGAAGACAGACCTTTAATACTTAAAAGTGATGAAAAATTTTGCAATGTCCACCAAATATTGCTGTTGAATTCCCGAGTGTAGTCATTGCTTATCGGAACTGTCCATGTAGTTGAGGTTGATGAAGTTGGATGGCCAGACCGGCCGTTGCAGCTTGCGTCCAAAGGAGGCCGCTCGGACCCCTCAAGTACCCTGAGATACCGCTCGCCCGCACTATGAGGGGAGCAGTGGTGTTGAAACACGCCGCGCCCGCGGTGAAGGAATACAGGCTGCGGGCAAGTAGCAGGACGTGCGCCGCACATCAGCCTAGGCCGGGAGGAGAGCTCCGGCTCGCCGTGCACATGTCGTCCTCGCTGGGGCCGAGGGGGCCCGTCCTCGAACCCAGCCGCGGCACAGCGCCGCGCGGCTGCGGGGCACTGAAACATTTAAGCTAGGCGGCAGAATAGTGTTGGACCATCATGTTTCTTTTGAGGGCACAGGCATGTAGAGAGATTGAGGGGCCAGCGGCGTGCAGATATCCATGGCATTTCATCTAAGCCAGCCACTGTGTGTAGTGGAGCAGGAGACGGGAGCGTGGTAATGGCCGTGGCAAGGACAGGATGGCAGTTTAACAAATCGGGGGAGGTTTTACAGAAATGCTTACATATAAAATAAAATAGAAGGAGCAGAATGCCTTAAGAGTGGAACTCAAAAAAAAAATATAACCTTCATATTCCTATCAAATTATACGAAGCAAGTTAACACAAAATTTACACCGGTTTCACCTGGGACAGGTGAACCCTAAATATCCTCTCGGTGGCTGGATTGCTTACTAACAATGTAACCGGCGTAAGAAAATCGAGAATGATGCATGGCCCATGAAATCTGGGGGCAAGCTTGCCCGCGGGAACAAAATTCTTGACCATCACCTGGTCACCTACATTCAAAGTGGTGGGTCTCCGTCCACGATCATACTTTTCTCTAACCTTTTCATGAGATACCTTAAGATTGGCTTTAGCCTTCTTCCAAAGATCTTTAATATTATCCGGATCTATTGTCTCGGGTAGAATGTCACTCAGAGACCAAAGGTTAGAGAGCGGCGTGTTGGGAACAAACTTGAACATCAAGGAAGCTGGAGTGAACTTATGAGATTCATGAACCGCCGAATTCAAAGCAAAAGCTAACCAATGCAGGGACGTGTCCCACCTGGAATGATCTTCATGATGATAGGCAATAAGTGCGGACCTGAGATTACGATTAACCCGTTCAGCCAGAGATGGTTGAGGGTAATAAGCAGAAGTAGTTACATGAGAGATGGATAAGTCAAAACAGAATTTACGAAATAAGTTAGATGTAAAAGCCTTAGCATTATCAGATACAATATATCGGTACGGACCAAAAGAAGCAAAAATAGAATTTAAGCAAGTAATGGTAGACTGAGCGGTAGCCAGCTTAGTCGGAAATAACCAAGAAAATCTGGTAAAACCATCTACACACACAAGGATGAACTTGTTGGCATTACCCTTTGACTGGGGGAATGGTCCTACATAATCAATATACAGGCGTTCCATGGGGCGCGACGCTTGCTGAGAAGACAAGAGGCCTACCTTGGTGGACATGGTCAGTTTACTAAGCAAACAGGATTTACAAGCCTTTACTAGTTCACGGATTTCACCGTCCATACCTTTCCAGATGAACATTTCACGAATCTTTTCACGAGTTTTAAAGATTCCAAGATGCCCTCCTAATGGGGTCTCATGATAATACTTGAAGATCATAGGTACAAGAACAGCTGGAACGACAACTTTCATCATCTTATCATGCCTCGAAGGGCAACATAGAACACCATTCCTCAGAACATAAGGGACAACATGTTCCCCAGAAGAAAGGGTTTCCATTATCGGAGCCAGCGTCGGATCTTCACGTTGGTATTTCTCGATATCCCTAAAGAGCATGGGAGCATCTGTTAGGATGGCATTAACCTTAGATAGTATGGACTCGGAAGGTGATGAATTGTCGACCGGTTCGTGGGTCTC
Organism: Anabrus simplex; assembly: GCF_040414725.1. Taxonomy (NCBI): domain Eukaryota; kingdom Metazoa; phylum Arthropoda; class Insecta; order Orthoptera; family Tettigoniidae; genus Anabrus; species Anabrus simplex. The sequence goes on along the minus strand of NC_090266.1, from coordinate 471,452,611 downwards.
GACGTCGTTAGAAAACATACGGCTGAGTACATCAGCAACAACATTTTCGGTACCTCTGATATGTCTAACATCAAACTGGAAGGCAGAAATACGGATGGCCCAACGGGCTATACGACCAGTACGACGCGGCCTACCTAAGACCCAGCTTAAGGCTTGATTATCTGTCTCCAGGTCGAATTTAACATGTTCCAGATAGAGACGGAACTTCTCTAAGGCGAATAAGACTGCCAAACCTTCTAGCTCATATATGGAATACTTGGCTTCTTGAGCCGACAAGGTCCTAGATGCATAGGCGATGGGTCGCCTCCCTAGTTCAGTCTCTTGAAGAAGGACTGCCGCTACTGCTGACGACGACGCGTCGGTTTGGACAATGAATTTCTTCGAGAAATCAGGCATAGCAAGTACAGGGGCATTACAAAGAGCTAATTTAAGGTCTTCAAAAGCGGCTTGTTGAGAAGGTCCCCACTCGAATTTGATGCCTTTCCTACGAAGAAGGTTTAAGGGCGCCGCTCTATTAGCGAAGTTAGGAATAAACTTCCTGAAGAAATTCACCATACCAATGAACCTGGCGATACCTTTGATGTCCTTGGGAGGTTTAAAATCACGGATGGCCTGTGTTCTAGAATGATCGACGGCTACACCATCAGGTGACACAATATGCCCTAGGAAAGACATAGAGGGCTTAGCAAAGGCAACCTTGGACAACTTAACAGTTAACCCAGCTTTACGAAGGCGATCGAGAACTTCTCGCAGATGATCTAGATGCTCTTCAAAAGTCTCTGAAAATACGACATCATCCAAGTAGTGATATAAGTACTCAAATTTGATGTCGGAGAAGACCCTATCTAGCAGCCTAGTGAGTACAGCTGCTCCCGTGGGGAGCCCGAAAGGCACGCGGTTGTATTCATATAAATTCCAGTCCGTGGCAAACGCTGTAAGGTGTTTAGACTCTTCGGCAAGGGGAATTTGATTGTAGGCCTGATTCAAGTCCAAGATAGTAAAGAACTTGGCCTTACGAAACCATGAAAAACAAGAATGAAGGTCAGGAAGGGGCACAGATTGTAACACCACCTTCCGATTGAGAGCCCTGTAATCAATGACAGGCCTGAAGCCCCCTTGGGGTTTCGGGACTAAAAAAATAGGCGAAGAATACGCTGACTTAGAGGGCCTAATAATACCTTCCTTCAACATCTGATCGATGATTTCTTTTAGAGCCTTCATTTTAGGTGGAGATAGCCTATAAGGTGGAAAACGGACAGGAATCGAATCCGTGACCTCAATTTTGTATTCGATCAGGTCAGTAACACCAAGAGTATCAGAGAACACCTCGGGAAACGACTGACACAATTTGCGAATACTATCAGGCTGCTCCTCAGGTAGATGTCTAAGGTCTAACAACATCTCATCCTGGGTAGGCGAAATAGAAGAACATGATGCAGAATTACACTTTAATAGAGGGATATTACAATTAGAGGCAAATTTGAAAGTGCAAGACCTACTCTGAAGATCGAGCACAAGACCAGTGTGAGAAATAAAGTCCGCTCCCAATATAATGGGGCAAGACAAGTGCTTGGCCACAAACAATTTAACTTTCCATGTGAATTTAAAAATACGAATTTTGACATATAAGGAACCGAGAATTTCTAATGGAGAGGAATTAGCCGAAACGTATTGGATCGCCGACAAACAATAGTTAGGAAGTTTACAAACAGATTTCAATTTTGAATACCAATCAGCCGAAATAATAGAACAAACACTACCTGAATCTAAGAGAGCTGTTATAGGCTCGTTATTTAACTCAATTTTGAGAAAGGGGACCGGTGCGGGGGAATCCGCCGCAATCCTAAGACACTCTTTGGGACCTTCAAAAGATGAATTTGAAAATTGCTCGTTCCCTGAATTTACAACCTGCTTACCCGGGGCTGAGTCTCGGGAAGATGGATTAGTCGACTCAGCCGAAGCCACTAGTCACTTTTTATTATTGGCATAGGTGGAATTTGCACCTGAAGTTGAGCAGGAGGGGGTGCTATTCGAATTGGGACAATTCTTGGCGATATGTGAGAAAGCCCCACATTTAAAACAGCCTTGTGATGACCCGGCTCCATTCCTTGTCCCACTTGACTTGATCAGTGGACACTTGTTGCGCAGATGGTCAGGCGACCCGCAAGCGTAACATTTACGGGGATTGACTGGTCGGCGAGGTGGAGGCCGAGTATTACTAAAGGAAGGCGGGGGTTCTTTCGCGACACGCAAAGAATCGGCGTATCTAACTCCTTCCGCTGAGACGGCCAATGCTTCAAGTTCAGAGAAAGTTTGCGGGCACGCCGCGAAACACAAATATGACCTGTAGGGTGGTGAAATCCCTTCCACAATAGCTTGTACAATCTGATCCTCAGGGAAATGAAGAGCAAACACCCTAGTATAAAACTTAATGTCCTGTATGAAATCAGCCAAGTTTTCATCCAAGCGTTGTACACGGTAATAGTACTTCTGAATAAGGGAGGACCTGGCCCTAGCCGGGATGAAGTTAGCTAGCAAATGGGCATGGAAATCCTCAATAGATGATTGCTCGGCAATGGCTCTTACGATTTTATCTGAGAGAATACCAATAGCATACGGATAGATAATTTGCAAAATTTGACATGGAGAAAGAGAAAACACAAGGGCATGATCCTGAAATTCAACTAGAAATCTTAAAAATGAAATTACATCACTGGTGGTATTAACGGAAAACCTAGAGATGCCTCTGAGCAACATTGCCAATGGATGAGGCAAGCTGCTAAACCCGGGTGACATAGTAGGTAAAAGTTTCAATGGCAAGGAAGTTAATTCAGAACGGATGTTACTCAATGATGCACGACGTTCAGATTCGTTGTCCAATGGGGCAGGGATAGTTTGAGCAGCAACGGTTATCCTATTAACTTCTCCCTTGGGAGGCGCTTCCACACTACCTGCATTTACTGTGGTGGGTAGATCGCTTTTGGGAGGAACCTCCCCTGTTCACAATTGAGTGACCTTGCTAGATAATTCAGACATATTTTCAAGCAGCGTACTAGCTTCCTTCTTCTGAACGTCATTCAACTTTAGAGACAACAGATCGTTAACCCTATTCGAAAAATGATATAGCCTAGCTTGCACACGCTTAATTTGATTAGGAGAAGGATCATTTTCATCAAAAAAACTAACTACAGAAGCTAGCCCAGTAATATTCTCCGTGATCGTGGACAGAGAGTCGTCAATTTCTTTCTCTCCCAAATTGGGGATGGAAATGGGCAAATCTAGGGACTCTCTAAGCTTGTTTGTATCTACTGCAACCGTGCCTCCAGATTGCACATTTCTAATAGTCAATTCGTAGATCAACGCCTCTTTGCGCAAATAGTTAAGATGGAGAACATCGCGAGGGCCGGGCATGGTGACAGAACAATTTTGAAAAACTCAAAAAATTCCAGCAACTGGGAAAATAGTTAGAGTTCGGAACAAACAATGTTTAGCCGTCAATAGGGGCTAGATTGAGACCCATTCAACCACGCTCTGCTACCACTTGTTACGGAGTTTTTCCGTGGTAGGTAGAGGTGAAAGAAGGTGCGGGTGTGAATAGGTCTCCAGCTACGAAAGCAAAATTAATTTAAAATTTAACAAGGTTATATTTTCTTTTCAAAAACAAGAAATAACAAGCATGACAGGTACAAAGTAGCAAGTCAAAAAAGGGTAGTTACAAAATTTACAGGAATTGGGCTTCGCGCCCTGATTTTACACAGCTTGGGCAATCAGCTCAGTTTTACCCCAAACACGAGTTTTAACAGAGGGGCAGAAAACCCCATTCATACCTAGGAGCCCTTGCTCCAAATTACACAGAAAAGCCTCCACGAGGCATACAACACTTAATTTTCAAAAGAGCCACTCGCTCTCAAAATTTAAGCCTCTCCCAGGCCACACCAAACTCCACCTTCAAGTTGTCCTCACTGGACATAGACACAGGGGTACAATACCCAACCTACTGAGGTCTATTAAATGAAAAGGGGCAATTACATGACCTCTAAGTAGTATAATTGGACAGTTCTGGCGCCACCGCCACCTCCGGCTCCCAGTGGCCGCCTCCACCTCAGCCAGTGGCCTCTCACCTCCACCTCAGCCAGTGGCCTCCCAGTGGCCACCTCCACCTCAGCCAGTGGCCTCCCAGTGGCCTCCTCCACCTCAGCCAGAGGCCTCTTCCAGTGCTGCCAACTTAACCTAACTAGCGCGAGATAAACAAAGCCACGTGCTTTTTGACAGACAACAACGCACCGCTAACCTCAGTACTGCCATCTTGACGGGCCTAAACCTCAGTAGTGCCAACTTAACCTCACAAGCGCGAGGTAAACAAAGCCACGTGCTTTTTGACAGCCACGTGCTTTTTGACAGATTTGTAAACAAAGCCACGTGCTTTTTGACAGCTGTCATCGACAACAACGCATCGCAAACCTCAGTACTACCATCTTGACGGGCCTAAACCCCAGTAGTGCCAACTTAACCTAACTAGCATGAGGTAAACAAAGCCACGTGTTTTTTGACAGCCACGTGCTTTTTGACAGATTTGTAAACAAAGCCACGTGCTTTTTGACAGACAACAACGCATCGCAAACCTCAGTACTGCTATCTTGATGGACCTAAACCTTAGTGGTACCAACTTAACCTCACTAGCGCGAGGTAAACAAAGCCACGTGCTTTTTGACAGCTACGTGCTGTTTTGACAGCTGTCATCCGCCATCTTTAAACCACAAAGCACTGTGCTGCCCTCTATATCGCAGTAGCTGCAAAATTCGTCACCTGTCATCGACAGTGCTGCCATCTTGACGGGTCTAAACCTTAGTGCTACCAACTTAACCTAACTAGCGCGAGGTAAACAAAGCCACGTGCAGCTGTCATCCGCCATCTTTGAGCACAGTGCTGCCCTCTTTAGCTACTTACCTTTGAAATGTGGTGGCGGATAATTTGAAAAATGCTTTTTGACAGCAGCCATCTTGCATCGCAAACCTCGGTGCTGCCCTCTTTAGCTAGATACCTGTGGTAGCAGACAATTCCACGTGACAGCAGCCATCTTTAATCAAGAGAGCACCGTGCTGCCCTCTATGTGGTGACGGCAAATTCCACGTGCTCTTGTTTGGAAACAAACTCACGTGCTTTTTTTGACAGCTACCATCCACCATCTTTAATCAACAGAGCACAGTGCTGTACTCTTTAGCTAGATACCTTTGAAATGTGGTGGCGGCAATTTGAAAAGTTCTATGTGCTCTTGTTGGGAAACAAAGCCACGTGCTTTTTTGACAGCTGTCATCCGCCATATTTAATCAATAGAGCACTGTGCTGCGGGCAATTTCGTTAGCTGTCATCCGCCATCTTTAATCCAGAGAGAACAGTGCTGCACTATATGTGGTGGCGGTAAATTCTATGTGCTCTTGTTTGGATACAAATTCACGTGCTATTTTCTGACAGCTGTCATCCGCCATCTTTAATCCAGAGAGAACAGTGCTGCCCTCTATGTGGTGGCGGTAAATTCCACGTGCTCTTGTTTGAAAACATACTCACGTGCTTTTTTGACAGCTGTCATCCGCCATCTTTAATCCAGAGAGAACAGTGCTGCACTCTATGTGGTGGCGGTAAATTCCATGTGCTTTACAAACCTATGTGCTTTTCTGACAGCTGTCATCCGCCATCTTTAATCTAGAGAGAACAGTGCTGCACTCTATGTGGTGGCGGCAAATTCCACGTGCTTTACAAACCTATGCGCTTTTCTGTCATCCACCATCTTTAATCTAGAGAGAACAGTGCTGCACTCTATGCGGTGGCGGCAAATTCTACGTGCTTTACAAACCTATGCGCTTTTCTGTCATCCACCATCTTTAATCTAGAGAGAACAGTGCTGCACTCTATGTGGTGGTGGCAAATTCTACGTGCTCTTATTTGGAAACAAATTCTACTCGCTCTTCAGCTGTCATCTACCATCTTTAATCAAGAGAGCACCGTGCTGCCCTCTTTGTGGTGGCGGATAATTTGAAAAAATTCTTTTCGACAAGCAGCCATCTTTAATCCAGAGAGAACAGTGCTGCCCTCTTTAGCTACTTACCTTTGAGGCAGTTAATTTGAAAAATTCTTTTCGACAAGCTGCCATCTTTAATCCAGAGAGAACAGTGCTGCCCTCTTTAGCTACTTACCTTTGAGGCGGTTAATTTGAAAAATTCTAGCTGCCATCTTTAATGAAAAGGGCATCGTGGTGCTATCTTGCGGGTAATATTTTACGTCACAGCTGTCATCCACCATCTTGCATTGCTAACCTTAGTGCTGCCCTCCTTAGCTACTTACCTTTGACAAGCTGTCACCCGCCATATTGCATCGCAAACCTCAGTGCTGCACTCTATGTGGTGGCGGATAACTTGAAAAAATCTTTTTGACAAGCAGCCATCTTTAATCAACAGAGCACCGTGCTGACATCTTTAGCTACCGCCATCTTACATCGCTTACCTCGCTGCTGCACTCTATGTGGTGGCGGTTAATTCGAACAAGTTTAATCACGCATCGGGTAAGCTAGAGTAAGCACGTGCTGTTGTGATGACATCATCATACATGTTTAGACTTGTCCGTTTTCTTAAGAGTAAGTCGATGTAAAGGAATGTGGTAGCGGTAAATTCGAACGAGTTTAAACATGCATCGGGAAAGCTAGAGTAAGCAAGTGCTGTTGTGATGACGTCATTGTGCATGTTTAGACCTGATCGTTTTCTTAAGAGTAAGTCGGTGTAAAGCGATGCAATAAGTACAACATTTTTTGAATGCGATCAAATATTTATTTACAAATGTACTACAACAGTGTTCGTTTTTGCTGCTGACAAGGTTGGTGTGCTTCTTAACAACGTATGCTTCCGAAATGCCTCCTGCAACATTCAAATTAAACAAAGCATTTAGAAATATATTATACTAAGTATGTTATGCTTTACAGAGAAGATCATGTACTTCTTACCTTGCTGTTATTCCTTTTCGGAATCATCATCATCATCATGAAGTACTAGAGAAAGTTCATTCATACACTGTGTACAGTGTTCAATCCTCGCATTTGGTCCATCCCAATCATCATCACCATTTTCTCCTCGATGCTTGTAATGTCGCTCACAAGTTCTGCATAAAGCTACTTCGATTGACATCTTACTGTGTAGAGGAAGGATGTCCCAAAAATTATGTACGTAAGAGGCAGCGTACGTATATAAAAATCCTGGTGGTAAGTATTGAATAAGATGTTTCGGCATCGATGATCTACGTTTATAGAACATCTTAATAGCCTCACTCACTCGTGAAACATAAATAAGATGTTGCGTATGAGCATGCAAACAGCATGCACATTTACAGTTTTGTTCCATAGCGTACGATGTCGAAGCACACACTAATGAAAATGATAAAGATCTATTCTTATTTATAGTCTCGTAACAATATTCGTTAGCGGATGGTAAGTAACATCACTCATATGAATAATAAGACAATAGGCTGCTGTGTTAGCAGGAATGTTTTCAGATGTTTCAAATTCTAAACGAATATCAACTGGAGATTCTTTTATAGATTCTTCATGATAAGAGCAGTCTATAACTACAATCGGTGCTTTATTTTTAAATTCTTGAGGTGTAAATAGCGGACGATCTTCTTTCTGATAATACGATGATTGAAATTTACAAAACATGTCATAGAGCATCCCAAACTTATTTTTCTCAAAGTTAATGTCGATGTTTTCGTAGGGATACGTAATTCCATTGAGATATAGTCTATCGTGTCTTAATTTGCAGTGATCAAACAGTGAGCTATCTTTTTCGTGATTGAATTTACGATTAGTTTGAAATCCAAAAATAATGTACAAGGGCTTCTCAGTAAAACGTGATGTTTTAACTGCCCAGCTATGCTTGTTTGTAGGTGGTAACACAGGATATTCATGCAGCTCCCAACTTCTAAAACGTAAAGGTAATGGTGTATCATTTTCTACAATCTTGAGCAATCGAAGTTTTTCACGATCAGATAAGGTTACATGTGGGATCCGCCACAGTATACGATGCAGTGTTATTTTCGATTCTACAGGTGTTTCTACTGCTTTAAGAGAATTGTAATCACTTCGATCACGGATTAGAATAAGCTCTTGTTTTACGTTGATTATAATACGTGTAAAGTCTTCTGCGAATCCAAAAATATGTTTCAGTGATAACATACCCGTAAAAGTTCCATCCTCATTAATCATCCAGTTGTTAGTAGATTTTGGACATCATCCAGCCATCCGCAAAAGATTACTTTCTTCATCACAGAAAGAAGGGTAGAGTTTCATTGCGCTTGTAATACCAACATTCTTCGTTCGATCTATTTCAACATTATTTACTTCATATCGCGCTTCAGAAAAGAGAAAAGCTAGAGCATGGTTGTTTAGTTGTGAAGTGCTTGGTCCACTTCCATCAGACTTTTCTAATCGTCCTTCAATATAGAGGTAGCTTTCGTGTGGTAAGGTGTAAACATCTTGTTGATTAATAATAAAATGAATTTCATCATTGTTATTTAATCCAAACGTAAAAGGTTGATAAGAATGAAGCTCACTTCGTACTACACCTTCACGACTTTCTACTGTATTCGTAATGTCTAGCATTTCTTCCATTCTGTTGTAGTAGTGTATATCCTAAATCTTGGAGTATCTGCTTATGGGTATCTGTTAACTCGATGAGTCTCTGCACACATGTAGTATGCCTTCGGAATGTACACCGTGTTTTATAGATGGTTTTCATACTGGTTTAAGATGTAGTTTGTAAGCTACGTACGCGTGCTGATCTAAATGAATAAGCTGATTATGTTTATTTACAAGTCTAAGAGTAATGTTGCTAATGTGTTTTACAGACACAGGATGATAAAGAACTACTGCTGGTTTCTCACAAATAGTATATCCACGTTCCTCTGTAACAATAAAGTCGTGCAGGACGTGCGAAGGTTGTAGATTACTATTCAAGTCTGTAATAATATTACAAGTAATGTTCACATTATAATCATCGAAGAGTTTTATAGGTTGATCAGACTCGTAACGTACGTTCGGTAGGAGCTCCCTCGATGAAAATCCAAGCAGTGGACCAATCGAATCAGGTTGTGATTTGAAGTCAATCTTAAATGATGATTCAATAACACATTTGTGCGTAATGTTGCTTATAGTGATTGAGAACTTGTAATTATGATTACTAAAACTATCTTCCCCAAACTGATCAATTAACGTACTTTCAATATAGTCGTGAATATCATCTACTGTATAACTACCTGAGGGTAGTGTTAGCACATACTCATCGTAATAGAACTTGTTTAAACCATCACGCACATTATAGATTTTATTGTAGCTTTCAAACGATACTAGTCCAAGACTATGCGGCTGATAACCAAGTTCGATTGGCGGATTAAAATAGATGGTTGTTTCAGGTCCTTCTCCACGTACAGCAAACGTTCTTTCACTGTTCGTCATCACGTAGACACTAATACACTTTCTCTACTGTCTGGGTTTGATATAAGAACATAAGACATAATCGTCCGCACATGCGTGTATTAAAGTTTTGCACACGGTTTTTATTGTAAACAATGTCTGCACTGCTTCCGAAATAACGTATGAGCTCAAAAGGAGGAGGTAAATCTCCATAGCTATCAAAATACCATACTTTAGATTTACGTTTTACATAAGCAACGTAATGAGTTCCAGGTCCACGACTGTCGTCCAAGTTAATTACGGCACTTTCACGTTCACGTGGACGTGCTGGTAGTTGATCACGCATATACACTCCTCGAAAATAATGAATTCCTAGTTGTTTAGCAAACGTAAAAACTTCATCATGCGTTAGAGCTCGATATGGCAGTGCATTCAGTAGACGTTTTTTGGAGAAATGTAGATACCAAGCCCTTTCTTGTATGGCGCTAGCTTCATGTTCACACCTTTGCCTCGTAACGCAATTGCCTCCATCGTCTTGTTATGACGTTCACTCTCTTTCAACTGTTGTTTCGCTTCTTCTACAGCTTTGACAGTTCTCGCTACAGCACTAGCACCACCTAGCAATGACCCTAAAGCTGCTAAGCCAGCAAACAGCGCAGGAAGAAATCCTCCTCGTTTTGGTACAGGAATAATTCGCGCACGTTTACTAAATATTGCTCTGCACTTTGGAGAAATTCTCGCTCTTGCTGCGCGTAACGCCTTAGTAATAGCTACACGAGGATTGTATTCCCCTCGAATAGCTTTTTGCGCAGCCTTTATAACATCTTTCCATCCAACAGTTTTTACTTTCTTCTTCTTCTTCTTCATGTCGTTTGGATATCGTTGTTTCACCATGCTGGACACGACTTTACTAGTCAAGAGCAAATCATAAACTAACCGTTGCCTCTTGTTTCGTTTAATATATATATATATATTACTATTACGTACTTTATGATTCAGTTATCATGAAGATTATAAAGCAGCAAGACACGCTACCTGTTACCGACATTGTACCACATCTCTTACCTAGTTCTAGTACAACTACAAGAAAACGTCATGGAACGTTGTTTCCTTTTACTGTGCGATGTATTATATCAGGTCCGTCGGGATGCGGTAAAACAAATCTTTTACTCACACTTATTACTTCTGTAAATGGTATACGATTCGAGAATATTTACGTTTTCGCAAAGTCACTCTATCAGCCGCTATATACTATTCTACAAACTGTAATGCACGATCTAGTTAAAGATGGAATAAGATATTTTAAATTTAATTCACATGAGCAAGTACCATCACCAGACGATGTGCTTCCTAATTCTCTAATGATCTTTGATGATGTCGCAACAGAACAGCAAAACGTTATTCGTGCATTCTTTAGTATGGGTCGACATAAATATGTTGATTGCATCTATTTGTGCCAAACCTATTCTCGTGTGCCCAAGCAGTTGATACGCGACAACGCAAATGTTATTGTGCTTTTTCGGCAAGATGAGCGCAACATGCGACATGTGTATAACGATCATGTTAACACTGATATGACATTCGATGACTTTAAACGTATGTGTGCTAAATGTTGGTCATTACACCGTTACAGCTTTTTAGTTATTGATAAAGAAAGTGATGTACAGCATGGACGATATCGCATGGGTTTCGATCATTTTATATGCATTAACACAGAATTACAGTAACTACTTGATTAAAAACCACCATCATGTTAACATCTAGCAAGGAGATCACAAAACATATCATCCAAGCTCGAAACAATATTCGACGGAAATTTAAAGAGCTTAAACGTATTCAAGCAGACACGGATTTATTTTTAAAAACACAACTAAGTACACCACTCAAAGAAATTTTTAATTCTACTTCATTACCGCAGTCTACTTCAAGTTTTGCTTCTATGCAAACATCATATCATAAAGAGAAGCATGAAGAAGAAAAGCATGAAGAAGATACGGAAGAGAAGAAGCAGGATGTAGATCAAGAAGAGGAAGATAAGGAAGAAGAAGAAGAAGAACTTAATGATGCATCACCATCTAAGCGTGTTGAGTTTTTAACTACAGATGTTATTGCAGAAACACCTACTACATCGACGCAAAATCTACCATCTTTGTCTGAGGTTATGATTACACCAGAATATCGCAATCAGTTTAGAACTTTTATTCAAGATACCTATGGATCTCTCTTTGCACCTTATATAGAAAAACTTTTTACAGGACAAACTGACACTACCTATGGTATTCGCTACGAAGATGACTGTTTCCGGATAGGAAATTCAAATGTTAAGATTAATAGCAACAAACTCATTGTAAAAGGTGTTACCTATAAACCTACGAAAGGACTCTTAGAACTTCTTTTCTCACGAATACCTGACAAGGATATAATTTTACAAGATGATCTTAAAAAGTATAAAGCAATACTTTTTGCTACCGATGCAACACGACGTAATTACAAGAGAACAGAAGCTGTAAATGCGAATAAGAGTTACAAGTATCGTGAGTTTATTTCTAAGCTGTTTCCGACTGCACGTAGTCTAGACGTTATCTACAAGCCTTTGTTGCCGTATGTGGATGTAAGATACTGGAATGACCCAAACTTACTCGTTGAACGATTACAACTTTTAAGAGCATCGCAAGAGGCTGGTCACACTGGTCACGGATCAGAAATTCTAGAAATAGAAAGAGAACTACGTTATGCCGGTATTATTTTATAATGGCTCGTCAAGAGAAGATCTCACCTGTAAAGGTAAACATCGCACATGAGTTACATAAACCAGCACGTCGCACCTACTGTCGCAGACGCGTTATTACACGAGGAAAAGATGATCTCTGGCAAGCAGACTTAGTAGAAATGATTCCATATGCTTCTAGTAATAAGGGCTATAAGTATCTACTTACTGTTATCGATGTGTACTCAAAGTTTGCTTTTGCACAACCCGTGCGTTCTAAAACAGCAGCTCAAGTTAAAGAAGCATTTAAACATATTGTTGAAGAATCGAAACGCTGCCCAAGGCTTCTTCAAACTGATCAAGGTAAAGAGTTTTACAACAAGGATTTTTCTTCTTACCTCAAGTTACTTGGCATTCAACACTACTCTACGTTCAGTAATCTCAAGGCAAGTGTTGTAGAACGCTTTAATCGTACACTCAAAACAATGATGTGGCGAGAATTTACAGCGCAAGGTTCATATCGTTGGATTGATCTGCTACCTAGACTTTTATCTACCTACAACGATACACCTCATCGCACTATCGGAACAAAGCCACGTCTTGTTACAAAGAATACACCTCGTCTAGATGCTATTCATCTTGTAATCAAAACAGCTGATCCACGTCGCTATCGCTTTAAAGAAGGTGATTTCGTTCGCATCAGCAAACACAAGTCTATCTTTGCAAAAGGATACACACCTAACTGGAGCACTGAAATTTTTCAAATCAGAAGTGTTAAGCTTACTAATCCAGTTACGTATTTGTGCCCGTCCTAGTCAGTCATCGAACACGAGACACCCCAGGGGTGCTCAGTTCGGTGGCTGTAGGCTTATAAAATAAATGAGTGTGGCAGGATTATCATAGGGTTCATCAAATGAGTGCGTTCCAAGTAGAAAACAAATATGACACTTTTATTCAATTAAATGCAGTATTGGCCATCCTGAAATCTATGATTATGATTATGATCGTTACGTTACGGATTTTTATCTGGCTCTTGAGGTAACAAACCTAGGCACACACAAATGGGATGGTACACGGCAGTTGTTTCCCTGACATTCTAACAGAGTATTTACATTGTAAAAATTGTTTTTATCGTCTTCAAAGTTATTAAGTTATTTGTTTAAAGTTGAATTGAAAATTTTCATTCAGAAAAATGAGGTCTGGGCCAAGCCTTCATCGATAATCTGGAAAAAATGCAATAATTGTAAGAACGAATTTAATAAAGAAATAACCAAGATTTAAAAAGTTAACACTTATGACAAAATAATAAAATTTACAGTCGTTATCTTTACGATAAAATGAAAAGTTGAATTTGCCTTGGTTTTCTCTAAGTTAATCCGAGACGTCGGATATACCTGTTCACGTCATCTCACATCTCCTTCCGTGAGAATTTATATTGAACATTAAGTATTTGACCAATGATTACACTAAATAAAACGCCTCCCGGGCTTGCAAACGTAAATAAATGGGGATAATACCATCCATGTGGAGATCCTGTCCACTATCAATCGATAATATCAGTGTCACATGTTTCAGAATAGAACACATAAAAAAAATAACCCTCTAAATACTAATAAATCACTACTTCTACAGCTAACTACGGAAATTGGTAAGAAGACTGTGAGTACTAAGAAGAAAATATCTACATTATGTACATGTCGACGAGTGTCGATCAACCGTTTTACTCTCCTATTAACAAATTTATTGAGTTACAGAAAGATTGAGTTATCACATGAGAGTAAAAATAACATCAACGAATGAGCTGGTATAATCACGAATCGGACATTATTTAGATATTTCGTCGAAGACTTGTTCTTTAGACCTAAGGCCTTCTCGAACATTCATCTGTACCTTGAGATTGAAATTACTGGATTACTTGAGAAAATTTGGGATATTCCCACGAATTAAAAGTACATCGATAAACATGGACTTTCATTTTCTTCATCCGAAGACACTAATATTAGGCTACACTGCATTTATCGCGAATAATCCATAAACACGTGAAAAGCTCAGTATCGCGAAGATTCATGCCAATTATTCCATAAACTCTATACGTACAATATACCACAATGACGACTTTAATTTGTCGCGTCTTAATCTCAAATATATAGCCGTGAAATATCAGGACCTACCATCGTCCTACAAATACATAATATCCGCTTAAAAGTTTCTCGATGATTTATTACATCCAATTAATTATCACATGCTTCCAATGCACATGTTCACATTAAATTCGCACATAGAATTCGGACTCAATATCCCGATAACACGTTGTCTCAGACACGAGGTACAAGTAGAAGTTCAAATACAAGGAAAATATAGAAAATACGGACGAAATATCCTACCATTAAATCCATCAAACATAAACTAGTTCATATTCGTGACGAAATTTACTCAATAAGCAAAGATGGTGTCGATAACACATGGATAACTCTATCAGAACCTTCACTGTCAAATTCATGGCCACATGGTCATTAAATAGTCACATGTGTCAGTTTTATGACGTATTCGAGCAAATAAACTGCCATAAAAAAGTGTCAAAATAGCTTACTAAGAGAAAAAGAAAGGATAGAACAAAACTACATAGAACAGATATAAATGAGACGTAATCGACTTAACTTATAGATGAATCTTCATGTCTGGAAGTCTGGGTTCTCAATCAGCCATGCCAGGAAGGAAGAATCTGCATCCCGGCGCCGCCAACGATGGTCAAAGGTTTAGAACCTCATGGTGAAGCACTGGTAATCCATGATGTGAGATTCCGTCCTCTTCTGGAATTTATTCACGTCCACGTCTTCCGCGTCCACTCGTAAGACAGCTGAAACTTACACAAAATGTTTTAGAGTAGGCTCCATGCACACACGTAACAGTATTTTGGAAATGACACGTACTTTAAGGGATTAATGTCTGCACATTCGACGTCTGATCACAGCACTGTCCTAAATTATATCCAATTTTCAGACGTGTAGAGCACAGGAGTGAAGCGACGTTCCACGCTGAGCGACTGAAGGTGATAATCCAAGACACGCCAGAGGGTGTGTGAGAGCGAGTATTCGTATCGCATGACTTAAATGTCATGTCTGGTGCACACGCACGGAAGTAAAGTCAATTGAGGGGCTAAATTCTTCTACTGTACGAATCTACAACTTCATCACCATCTTAGCCACAAGGTCGTGCAAATTATTCCAAAATTTCAGTTTTTAATTTATATCCTCCAAATGTGCTATTCTTTTATCCAGTTTATTTTATTTTAGTCCTTGAGCCTTCCGTAATTATGCACGTCGCCACCAAAGATATTACAAATATTTCATTTATATCATTCCTCGCAATTACAAGTGACACGCGCTGGCCTCCTTCTTCCAGTCACCAACCTTCATTTTTTTATTTTTATTCCGTTAGCCAGTCGACTCTGCTTAGCAGTAGCAGACCAAACTGCGTGGCCTCGCTGTGTTAGCAAATCAAGTTTGCTAACCTGCTAAAGGAGAAATCATTTCTCCGTTCAAAAAATGCTCCCCCATTGGAGATACAATGTCAAAAAATGCTTTCACAGCCGCAGATCTTAAAATCACAGCAATAGAACCCGCTTTTGGGTGGTTAGGCCGTGTGCATTATGCAGAGTTTCGTCCAGACGTGCCATTTGGACTCATCAGCTGGAATGGCACGCCCCTCCAGGACTCCGCCCAGCAGTAGCAGACCAAACTGTGTGGCCTCGCTGTGTTAGCAAATCAAGTTTGCTAACCTGCTAAAGGAGAAATCATTTCTCCGTTCAAAAAATGCTCCCCCATTGGAGATACAATGTCAAAAAATGCTTTCACAGCCGCAGATCTTAAAATCACAGCAATAGAACCAGCTTTTGGGTAGTTAGGCCGTGTGCATTATGCAGAGTTTCGTCCAGACGTGCCATTTGGACTCATCAGCTGGAATGGCACGCCCCTCCAGGGCCGCTCTCTGCACAAAAAAACTCGTTCTCGCCCCTGCCAAGGTCGCGCGCACCCCCATCTCGCCGACAAGCAGACACAAGCCGCACCAACACCTGTTCACTCATTTGTGGCCTGACGGTCACATATTTACTTCGCGATCTCAGAGGACAGCCTATTGAAGGAGGATTCTACATCGAAGAACTGCAGAAAACAAAATATCCTGATCACTATTTAGTTGAACGTGTTATTCGACGTCGTGGTAATAAACTGTATGTTAAATGGCTTGGTTTTAATAACAGCTTTAATTCATGGATTAATAAAGAGGATGTACTTTAAATCTTATGTGTGTTTTCTTTTAATCCTCTACGTTTCCTTTCTTCTAAGTCACTAGGACATGCTGTAGGATTAAACAACACCTGTAATATGTTTTGACAATTCATATTTATTTTAGACTATATACATACATTTTTATCCTTTGTTCATGTTACGGTCTTTGTCACTCAGTTTTTCGTTTTATTGCACCAACAACGACAAGTGCTGCTATATTCTTCTGAGCAGCTAAAGCACTAGGTAATAACACATACACACACACACACAGCATAACTTTACGAAGCAGATTTTAACAGCTACACTCTATGCAGGCAGCATGTAACTACGTATCAGGCGAACGTGTTCTAGGGCCGCAGGGGAGATGAAGCACGAAGAAAAGAAGATCAATCACTCTATTGATGAGTCCACGCCCAACATGCTTCCTCATCTTTCTCCCAGCACGTTTCTTCACCTTTTCCTTGTTTACTCTCTCCACAGCCATGATAAGTGTTTATAAGCGAAGACAACTCGTTAGTTTTAGGTCCGTGATACAGTTTAATTAGTTGACATGTACGGCACTGTCTCACAGAAGGTCTTCTAGCTAAACTCACGTGTTCATGATGTAAACTACACGTTTGAAGCTCTGACAAAACAGGATCTTGAGTCCACTCACGAGGCACCTTATCCCAAATCTTCTTTACAGCATTCGCAGCTACATTGACCAAAAATGCCTTTGGTAATGCATTTAACTCTTCTTCAGTAAAAGTGTTTAGTTTCTTTTTGCATGCATAAAACTTTACGATCGCCTTTTCAACTGCGTTACACTTAGTATCTGTTAGAAATGACATGATGTCTTTACTCTACAAATGTTTCTTTTACACTAAGGTTATTTCGACACTGCACTTTACATATGTTGTTCACTTCCCGACATGCACTGCGACACAACCAATCAAAGAGCATGCATACATGTTGTAAAGACTGTTTAGTTGTTTCTCTACTATGCTCTTTCGGAAGAGTTTTAAATGATGGGCACCCCAATTCATGCATGTCGATAACTTCACATGATGATGGTAGAAAATCACGCAACCATTCTTTCTTTTCACAACCCTTTAAAAGAACAAGATCTGCTCTTGACAAATGTGCATTCATCATTAAAGGTAGAAAACGATAAGGTATTCCTTTTTCTTCCCACTTCAAACCTAAATTGTTTTCAATCCACTGAGTCTGCTTTTTATCTTCATCTGTTTGCAAACAGTAAGGGAACGGTGGACTAAATACTAAACTAACAAGTTTTGGTGCCCACAACACACAGCAATCTAACACAGCCACCTCTTTAAACACAAACTTGTTTCCGTTTACTTTAAAGCCTTGCACATCAACTATTAATGTTTTCGTCATGTTTGCACTCCACACTCTATCACTGTTTCCCGAAGACTAAAGCTTTTAGTCAACGAACGGGTTTAAACATGCATGATAACGTCATCACTGCAGCACGTGCTTACTCTAGCTTACCCGATGCGTGATTAAACTTGTTCGAATTAACCGCCACCACATAGAGTGCAGCAGCGAGGTAAGCGATGTAAGATGGCGGTAGCTAAAGATGTCAGCACGGTGCTCTGTTGATTAAAGATGGCTGCTTGTCAAAAAGATTTTTTCAAGTTATCCGCCACCACATAGAGTGCAGCACTGAGGTTTGCGATGCAATATGGCGGGTGACAGCTTGTCAAAGGTAAGTAGCTAAAGAGGGCAGCACTAAAGTTAGCAATGCAAGATGGTGGATGACAGCTGTGACGTAAAATATTACCCGCAAGATAGCACCACGATGCCCTTTTCATTAAAGATGGCAGCTAGAATTTTTCAAATTAACCGCCTCAAAGGTAAGTAGCTAAAGAGGGCAGCACTGTTCTCTCTGGATTAAAGATGGCAGCTTGTCGAAAAGAATTTTTCAAATTAACCGCCTCAAAGGTAAGTAGCTAAAGAGGGCAGCACTGTTCTCTCTGGATTAAAGATGGCTGCTTGTCGAAAAGAATTTTTTCAAATTATCCGCCACCACAAAGAGGGCAGCACGGTGCTCTCTTGATTAAAGATGGTAGATGACAGCTGAAGAGCGAGTAGAATTTGTTTCCAAATAAGAGCACGTAGAATTTGCCACCACCACATAGAGTGCAGCACTGTTCTCTCTAGATTAAAGATGGTGGATGACAGAAAAGCGCATAGGTTTGTAAAGCACGTAGAATTTGCCGCCACCGCATAGAGTGCAGCACTGTTCTCTCTAGATTAAAGATGGTGGATGACAGAAAAGCGCATAGGTTTGTAAAGCACGTGGAATTTGCCGCCACCACATAGAGTGCAGCACTGTTCTCTCTAGATTAAAGATGGCGGATGACAGCTGTCAGAAAAGCACATAGGTTTGTAAAGCACATGGAATTTACCGCCACCACATAGAGTGCAGCACTGTTCTCTCTGGATTAAAGATGGCGGATGACAGCTGTCAAAAAAGCACGTGAGTATGTTTTCAAACAAGAGCACGTGGAATTTACCGCCACCACATAGAGGGCAGCACTGTTCTCTCTGGATTAAAGATGGCGGATGACAGCTGTCAGAAAATAGCACGTGAATTTGTTTCCAAACAAGAGCACATAGAATTTACCGCCACCACATAGAGTGCAGCACTGTTCTCTCTGGATTAAAGATGGCGGATGACAGCTAACGAAATTGCCCGCAGCACAGTGCTCTATTGATTAAAGATGGCGGATGACAGCTGTCAAAAAAGCACGTGGCTTTGTTTCCCAACAAGAGCACATAGAATTTTTCAAATTGCCGCCACCACATTTCAAAGGTATCTAGCTAAAGAGTACAGCACTGTGCTCTGTTGATTAAAGATGGTGGATGGTAGCTGTCAAAAAAAGCACGTGAGTTTGTTTCCAAACAAGAGCACGTGGAATTTGCCGTCACCACATAGAGGGCAGCACGGTGCTCTCTTGATTAAAGATGGCTGCTGTCACGTGGAATTGTCTGCTACCACAGGTATCTAGCTAAAGAGGGCAGCACTGAGGTTTGCGATGCAAGATGGCTGCTGTCAAAAAGCATTTTTCAAATTATCCGCCACCACATTTCAAAGGTAAGTAGCTAAAGAGGGCAGCACTGTGCTCAAAGATGGCGGATGACAGCTGCACGTGGCTTTGTTTACCTCGCGCTAGTTAGGTTAAGTTGGTAGCACTAAGGTTTAGACCCGTCAAGATGGCAGCACTGTCGATGACAGGTGACGAATTTTGCAGCTACTGCGATATAGAGGGCAGCACAGTGCTTTGTGGTTTAAAGATGGCGGATGACAGCTGTCAAAACAGCACGTAGCTGTCAAAAAGCACGTGGCTTTGTTTACCTCGCGCTAGTGAGGTTAAGTTGGTACCACTAAGGTTTAGGTCCATCAAGATAGCAGTACTGAGGTTTGCGATGCGTTGTTGTCTGTCAAAAAGCACGTGGCTTTGTTTACAAATCTGTCAAAAAGCACGTGGCTGTCAAAAAACACGTGGCTTTGTTTACCTCATGCTAGTTAGGTTAAGTTGGCACTACTGGGGTTTAGGCCCGTCAAGATGGTAGTACTGAGGTTTGCGATGCGTTGTTGTCGATGACAGCTGTCAAAAAGCACGTGGCTTTGTTTACAAATCTGTCAAAAAGCACGTGGCTGTCAAAAAGCACGTGGCTTTGTTTACCTCGCGCTTGTGAGGTTAAGTTGGCACTACTGAGGTTTAGGCCCGTCAAGATGGCAGTACTGAGGTTAGCGGTGCGTTGTTGTCTGTCAAAAAGCACGTGGCTTTGTTTATCTCGCGCTAGTTAGGTTAAGTTGGCAGCACTGGAAGAGGCCTCTGGCTGAGGTGGAGGAGGCCACTGGGAGGCCACTGGCTGAGGTGGAGGTGGAGGTGGAGGTGGCCACTGGGAGGCCACTGGCTGAGGTGGAGGTGAGAGGCCACTGGCTGAGGTGGAGGCGGCCACTGGGAGCCGGAGGTGGCGGTGGCGCCAGAACTGTCCAATTATACTACTCCTCTAAAATAACAATTTGAGAGGAGGCAATCTGCACTCCTAATACACTTGTTTTTAAAAAAACCTAATCTGGCTCTAGGCCACTAATGCAAGGGCTAATCCCATACTACCGAGGTGACTTTAGAAAAGAGCAATTTGTTTTACATTAACGAAGAATAGGTTGAGAAAATAAGTTCACCTCAAGACAACTTGAGTGGGAGCTCGAGAGGGTTAGCACTCTCTATCCCAATATGCAGCTTACAAGAGAATAGAAGAAAAGATCGTTACATTTTAGGAAAAGGTTACATGGAGGAACGCTTCGCACCCGCCCCGAGAGTTAAACTGCTGAGCTAGCAAAGAAAGAATTTATTAATCGGCCATTACCTTATTGATGACCGCTGCCGAGGAAAGAGGCGCTTCCCGCCTCCTGCTATGTACTTTATACACTGAAAGATGGAACAGAAGTGGCCCGGAGACCCTAAAATCAGCAGTTTATATCCTCTCGCGGAAGGTTCTAGGTGTCAGGGGAATGAAAACACCCTCCCACAAACTTTTTATTGGCTAGGGTACAGAAACATATCCAAGTTGGGGGAAGATACATCGGATTGGTCGGAAATAACTCAAAGAAATTCAGGATTGGTTAAATGCAAAACAAGGGGAAAGAGAGGGGTATACAGCCAACTTAAACAATAACTGAAATTTTTTTTAGCAAAGACAAACATTTGAAATAAATATTTCTCCAACGAAATAGTTCTTTGACTTCGCACTAGGGTGCACTATTGTTGATCTTCAGTAGTGTCCTCTAGAAGAGAAAGTTCACACTTCTTACTTCAAGCGAAACAAAACCACATCAAAATGACACAGTTCAAAAACTCAAAATTTTCCACGTGGTGACATCTTCTGAGAAAGTAGAGAATTAATAGCGTAGATAAGGTTCAGACTTCCTCCAGCAGAGGAGTTTCAACTGGCGCACATTTTAAATTAGCGGAGTGGAGGTGTACCTCCCGGTACAATAATAATAATAATAATAATAATAATAATAATAATAATAATAATAATAATAATAATAATAATAATAATAATAATAATAATAATAATAATAATAATGATAATGATAATAATAATAATAATAATAATAATAATAATAATAATAATAATAATAATAATAATAATAATAATAATAATAATATGTAATGGAAGGCCTAATAGTTATTATCCATGTGGTAGATTTTTTTTAGATAAAATTTTGTCGGGAGGTAACTGTGTCCGAGTTCAGTCTATGAGGTCAGAGGTCAGCGTTGAAGCGTGTGTCATGTGTTTTCCGGACTATTATACTTCCGAGCGATGGATTGTGTACATGAGTTTTGTCACTGTCCGATGTTATATTTTTGTAGTTAAATATGTTGTATTTGGTCCAGGCAGTTGTGAACCCCTGCGACTCAGATAGTGAGATATATTCCAGGTAAATATATCACTGATGTGATGTTTTAAATAATGCCGGGATTTTTGTGTGAAAAGGCCGGAGGAAATGTTGTTGGGACAGTGTGATTGAAATGTGGTGTAAGGTCCATGATTCTGATTCTTAGTACAATGCCATGTCCGGAATGATTGTTTCATATCGTCTCTGCTGTGCCAAAACCGCGAATGTGACAATGCCCTTCTCATCCATTATTTCAATGAAGGCTGGTCATGTCTTCCAGCTACATATTTATATGCAGTCCATCAGAACAATTTTGGTTGAGTTCATTTCCCTATGCGGATGTGTAATCCAGTGTCCTAAATGACTGAGTTTAAGGAGCAGTGTCTAACCATAATCTCATTCCGATGCAACAACCAAATAAATCATAGGTGATGTCAACAGCTTATTTAATAGCGTACTGAGAGTACTAAGACGTAAACACTTAATCATCTCATGAATAAGATGTGGGCTAAAATCAGCCTGTTCAAGTAAGTAGCGAAATCTGCCACCTTAATAGAGCATTTACTCATGATATGAAGGGAAATGTTAAAACTTCTTAACATCGTGAGATTACATGTTTGTTTATGAAGTGAAAGTTAAAGTCTAAGTTTGTTTCTGTACCGGCCAAGCACTTTCTTTCGTCCGTAAATTTTATGCCAAGATGTTAGCCGTCTTCGAAGATACGAGGGCCACAATTCTGTACTGAGTATTACGACGTAAACCCCATCTTTATCAACATTCTATGACGAATAGGTCTAATTATATTCTGATGATCAATATCTCCCGACTAAATGCTGTTTTCATTTGGTTAATATTGTCACTTAATAAGCCGGAAATTGCTTCGCATTTACCGTCCGTTTTCGTAGACATGTAAATTTCATTTGAGTAAATGCTTATTCATAGTCGCAAGATAAGTATAACAACGTCATTTCACCTACGAAGTGTGACAGAAGAAACTAGGAAAATAACCTAAGACTGCTTGTGGATCAACTAACACCTATAATTTCTAGATTCACCAAATAACACAAATGGCATATTCCTCTACAGCTATGAACGTAAAATTGTATGAAATTCAGTGCTAAATGTAGGCTATGGACAGTGGAATAATCTGAGGACTTAAACATTATGTTGTTGGTTATTTCTCACTTCCATGGCAAAGAACTTCGCTGCTATCATTTACGAATATGAAATTCGGTGGCAGTATAAGCAACACTACATATTCTATACATTTAGTAAACGGTCGTTAAAACTACTAATACTTTATACCCTTTCCCATTGTCGTGATGTGGAGGAATCGTTCTTAAATTTTAATCATTACACAGAAGTTTCGGCTTTCATTCCCAACTCTTATAAGGATTTCATTCCCAGGGTGAGAAAGTTGAATCAACGTGGTAAGGTCACCTATTTATCTATATATTTATAGTGTGGCTTTTAGTGTTGGAGAATCTAATGGCTTGTTCACTCGCCCATGTGAGACCTGTGTGTCTGGATGTGAGATGTTGTTCATGATGATAATGAAATAGGGAGAGGGTGAAACTAGTCATCGACACATAGACTACTCCTGTTGAATAACCCAAGGGGTCTGTTCAAGCATTGTCGGCTCCAGTAGTGTAGCCATGATGGGCCTGTCATTATAAGGACACTGATCCAAGTGATTTACATATCTCTTGATTCTAAAGTTATGCCAATGAATGTTCATTTAGTGTATTATTTACCGTTATTGTTTACTGGCAGTTTCCCCAGTAACCCCTTTCCCCCTGGCTATGACCATGATTGTCTCCACCGTCTACGGCCACATAAGCCCTCACTCGATATTTACGCTGAGGAGAGGACTGGACCTGAATCCAGGCTTTTGCCACGCAATGTGGTGATTATAAATTGTATCCCACCACCTCTTCCCATCCTCACTGATGCGTGCGTCAAATCGGATAAACTGCATCAGGCATCTCCAGAAGCCACATGCCATTATGATTATTCCGACTCCATGGCTAAACGGTTAGCATGTCGGCCTTTGGTCGAAAGGGTCCCAGGTTCGATTCCCGACGGGAAAAGGATTTACTTTCATTAGTTAATTCCCCTGGTTTGGGGGTTCGGCATTTTTGCCGTCTTCAGGATTAGAATGTATGTTAGGTAGAGCCCATGTTCACTGACGCGCTGATCGCCTATACGGCATCAACTCGAATGACCTGCACCAGACCTCTCCATTAGAATTCCTACCCTGCCAGCCAACATTCTGATGGCGAACATGTTTTCACGAATGAGACGCGAACCGGATAATCACGGTGCCAGACAATATAGACTGGACGCCTTAACTATCGCGACCACCAGGTGGGCATTATGCCTGCTGATGAGGAGGGAGACAGAAAATCCGGTCAAGAACACCTACAATACGGCCGAGGAATTGGCCACAATGATACAATGACACTGCAGTACTTGTAGGCTGTCTAACTAAGTAGCACTCCTCTTGACAGAAACAAAACTTAGATGAGCTGTGTGAACTAGTGTTTAAGCTTAGGTTCCAGCGTAATAAGGTGCACTGTGTCTCAACGTGGGAACAAACGTTTGGGAAGAGGAATCGGAATACAAAGGAGAGTGGTTCAGAGACAACTTCTAGTCAAGTTCGATGGGCGACTTAAGAAATGATATTTGGCAAACGAATCCTATAAGTCCTTTATGGCGATTGTTCCTCCTATAATGTTTGTTTCCATAGCTTTATATTCGAATAAACTGCCAGGAAAACAGCTCTTGTGAATGAAGGACAGCTGTAGAGTCAAGCAAAACTTGTGTGTGTGTGTCGTGTTAATCAGCTGCTAGTTTAGCTCGCTGGGATCAATGCAATCTGTTTGTTCATTTCCTCCCCTTTGTTTTTAGTAATTTTATGTTACCAGTTGTCTGTGTTTTCAACATACGATGGATACCCTATATGGCTGCAGCGTTTTGCGTAATTCGCGCGTCAAATTGCTACGGACTGCCATACAATCCATATGACAGTCAATACAGCTTTACGAGGCTGAAAAATATACATAAGTATTCTTGTATCTATATTAACTTCATTTAATTGATTTTCAGAAGACTGGGCTGAAGGACACAGGAGAGACAGTGATAATTTGGAGCGATTTCCAGACAGCTCCTTCAAATATTAAGACAGGTATTATATTCACTGTATAAAGATCATGAAGTAGATTATATTAAAAATATGACAATAAGCAATTCAGTTGACTACATTTAACCCATATAGAACAATCCGGTTGAAACGAATATCTACAATTTTAAAATTCTTGTAATACCTATCGTGTTACAGAGCTGTGAACATCCGATTGAAAATAAGTTGTTTTTCTTAATTTGCGAAGTCCTTCGTGTTCTCAACAGACCTAAAGTGATGAAATACTACATTAAATTGTTGAATGAGGCAGAGAATATTTATCGAAGCACAGGAAGATGAAACTATGGAATACGTTTACTTAATCTTCAACATTTATTGATATCAAGAACTCATGACTTTCATTTCTCGAGTTTATGTCAAATAATTGCAAACTACTACGAGAGGAATATATAAATATGCTCATATGTTGTTGATCTCATGAGGCGAAAGACAACGTATCACATGGCAAGGTGTTCACCATACCGAAGGAGTGTAGTATTAAAAATGGGTTGCGGCTCACACGCAATCAGGCTATAGTGAGAGTTGATGGTTCGAAGAATTTTCTGAGTTCAAACAAGACTATAATCTTTCATTTACTGAAATCATGCAATGGAGGAGATGGTAATCAATTTGGTGGAAGTCATCTGCGCAATGCAGCCTATATCGATGACCTTATTGAATTCAAATGGAGTTGAATATTTGTGATCTAATAGTTCGGACTTGAAAAAGAAATGAACGAGGAGGCCTATAGTATGCAAATCAGTTTAGGAGCTAAACTGATATCGGTTCGGAAATTCTTGAAGAAGAATATTGAAAATTTCGACGTGTAGAAAGTACAATACTGTTGACGTTTTTGAAAGCACTACGCATGACTGATTCGCATGGGCAATAATACCTGTTAATGAAAAAATATCCACTGGAGTACGATAGAAATTACACTCTTGGATGGTGTGAAGAGCATCTGCCTGATAGGAGTTTCATTTCAAGAAGTGGTCTTCGTCACTCTTCACAAAATTATAAAAACAAACCTCCAACTTACTTGTACGATGAGGAGCGAACCATATTTATGGGGCTTGGTCAGTCAGTATGCATTCTTCAAGAATTATTACACATCTGATTTTCCTGAATAATTTTGGACACTAAAGGAATTCGCTCTTGGCTCATGGGGGTGAACTTTTGCGATCAGTGCAGTGACTCATACTTCATTCACTGTTCATAGTGCGAGTATGTGTATGTGTATGTAAGAGCTGTGTAAATTTACACAATGATCCTGTTACCTCATCTATCAGATCAACCTTGCAGTTAACCTAGGAAACTAATTATTCACTCAGTCGTGGAAAGTAAGAAGGGAGAAACATCTAGAAACGCTCACCTTATAGATTGTGGTATGGGCACAGAAATAAAAGTTATACAAGAGTCACTTAGTTCATTTACAGAAGCATGTCTACCGAATCTTCGAAAGTACATCGGTCTGCCTACATTAAAACGTATCCTTCAAATATTCAGTTGATATATGGACATCAAACAGGGACAAATGAGCGCTTCAGAAACATCGTATGACATGATGTTGCCAGAATTAATTTGGCCCCTGCGTGTTCCAGTTTAGTTTAATTCAATTACTATGAGATCCTTACTATATTTTCATCTGAAGTATTCTCTGGTATCTCTAATTATATCTCAGACACCGCTCTTCGTGGATACTAGCAATGAGGTATTTCCTTCTTCCAAGTGAGTGACTTTAACCTCTAAAAGCAATAATACATTTCATGATGTGGCACAAAGCTATAAAACGTTCCTGAACATGGTGTAGAGTTATCAAATTTACACTAGGCGATATATATTTGGTGACTTCAATCCCTCTGCCAAGTAGAACACATAAATGTCCTCTTGAATACTGCTGTCATATGGTGATTACACTTCCAATTTTCCGTATCCTTCAAATTATGACGCTGAAAAAAGTAGTTGTTACGGCCTTGCACCAACGTATCACAGCCTTCTAATATCTAATCATTATACATGAAGACAATACTCTGTAGCATAATTGTATATCGCGTTCATTGGTGTATATTCACAATGTTTTATTATTATTATTATGATTATTATTATTATTATTATTATTATTATTATTATTATTATTATTATTATTATTATTATTATTATTATTATTATTATTATTATTCATGGTTCATGGTGTGGGTTACTGTAGTCACGTCCTAGTTCGTGAACCACGGGCAACGAGCCTAGAAAGTTGTTCTGAGAGTCGGAATACCAGTTGCTATAGAATGGGAGTGAGCATCTCAGACATGTTCTGGGTCATGGCCCTCCTTGTGCCCGGGCGGCTAGGAATATAAAATCAACCGGTGGTTACTACCTCGTTAGAGGAGAGATCCTCACTTGGACAATGTGTAAGTAGGGTAGCATCCTGCTTCATGAATTTACCGAGCTCAAAACAGTTTTTTTTTTTTTTTTGCAATTTGCTTTACGTCGCACCGACACAGATAGGTCTTATGGCGACGATGGGATAGGAAAGGCCTAGGAATGGGAAGGAAGAGGCCGTGGCCTTAATTAAGGTACAGCCCCAGCATTTGCCTGGTGTGAAAATGGGAAACCACGGAAAACCATCTTCAGGGCTGCCGACAGTGGGGTTCGAACCCACTATCTCCAAAATTACTGGATACTGGCCGCACTTAAGCGACTGCAGCTATCGAGGTCGGTTAAAAAAACATTTTAAGCAAGCCTCGGACCTATGGGAGTAACGGAGTCCCACTCCCTTTTGACAGGCGAGGGACTCCTTGGAAACAACTTGGCAAACGAAATGGAATTCGATGGGGAGCTATCAATATCAATGGGGCTTATGGAAAAAAGTAGAACTGGCTGAGTCAGCAAAGAGGATACAACTGGATGTGCTAGGAGTAAATGCTATTCGGGTAAGGGGAAATATGGAGGAAGAGATAGGAGACTATAAAGTGCCATTGACGGGTGTTAAAAGGGCTGCTTATCAGCAATACTATTGCAAGGAACTGTTAGGCACGCAAATGAGTTAATGGTGTGAGTAGATTTGGCAGTGGGAGGAATTAGGACGAGAATTGTCTCAGTGTATTCACCATGTGAGGGTGCAGATGAGGACGGAGTTGACAAGTATTATGAAGCATTGAGTGATAGTGCTAATGGCCGATTTCAATGCGAGAGTTGGAAATAGAACTGAAGGATACGAAAGGGTGATTGGTAATGTGTGCTAGTAGGGGTTTAGCAGTTACGAATACATCTTCCAAGCATGAGGCTATTCACCGCTACAAATGGGAGGCTAAGGGTACCAGATCCATACTAGACTATATCTCAACCACTTCGAATTCAGGAAGTCTGTTAGAAATTTGCGGGGTTTTCGGGGATTTTTTGATGATACAACCACTATCTGATCTGTAGTGAACTAAGCATCTCTGGGTCTAAGACAGACAGAGTGAAATCTGTCTGCAAAGGAATAAGTGTTGAACATCTCCAGGAGGAGGAAATTAGACAGAAGTACATAGATATGAGTACTGAAAACTTTCGAACAGTGGACAGTAAGCAGGTTCAGGATATAGAAAGAGAATAGGTGGCATACAGGGATGCTGTACTGGAAACAGCAAGGCAAGGCCTAGGAACAACTGTATGTAAGAATGGGGAAAAGAGAACTTCTTGGTGGAATTATGAAGTGAGAGTAGCTTGTAAACGTAAAAATAAGGCTTATCGGAAATGGCCCCACCCGAGGGCCGATGCAGACAGTGAATTGGACGTAGATGAAAGGAACATAGCGAAATAAATATTTGTTGAATCCAAAAAGAAGTCGTGGGAAGATTTTGGTAATTACCTGGAAAGGCTAGGTCAGGCAGCAACGAAATTTTTCTGAACAGTAATAAAGAATCTTAGGAAGGGAGTGAAGAAAGGAAATGAACAGTGTTTTGGGTAATTCGGGTGAACTCATAATAGATCCCAGGGAATCCCTGGGCCGGTGGAGGGAATAATTTGAAAATCTTTTAAACCTATACATTTTCTTCCTTAAGACTGGTCACGCCTCCCAGTCTCATATTTACATAAGCATGGGAACAGGAAGGATTGCAACTACTATCGAGGTATCCCATTCATTAGTATAGCAGGCAAAGTTTTCACTGGCATCTTGGAAGGGAGGGTGCGATCAGTGGTGAAAAACAGTGTAGTTTTAGACCACACGGGGGCTGTCAGGATCAGATTTTAATTATGCGCCAGGTAATTAAAAAACATTACGAGAGGAATAGACAGTTTTGTTTATGTTTTCGTAGATCTAGAAGAAGCATATGACAAGGTACCGACGGAAAATGTGTTCACCATACTGGGGGACTATTAATTAAGGGTAGCTTATTAAAATCAATCAATCAATCAATCAATCAATCAATCAATCAATCAATCAATCAATCAATCAATCAATCAATCAATCAATAAATCAATCAATCAATCAATCAATCAATCAATCAATCAATCAATCAATCAATCAATCAATCAATTATTATTATTATTATTATTATTATTATTATTATTATTATTATTATTATTATTATTATTATTATTATTATTATTATTATTATTGTGTGATTGATGAACGTAGCGGCTTATCTACGAGCTTTTAACCTGGACGACTGATATTCGAAAACAAGTAAATCTCAGGTTAAAATGATCACCCGAAAAAAATAAAGTGGTTTTATTTTTCTTCGTCTGTCCGAAGAGCTATGTAGGCCTACGTTCCCTCCAAATGTAACTAAACTAATGTCAATGACTACAGAAATTCTTTCGTTCTCTCTGCCGTTGTTATTATCGTGCTTCCAGAAGTGCAGGAGGACGTAGTTTTCATTTGATGTGGATGTTAATGCTGTGTTATAACATGTGGTCTGGTCGCATCGTATTCAGTATACGAGTTTATAATTTACTACAGTTTGGATTGAGGACAACATTCCTAGACTTCAAATACCGTACGAGCTGGCAATAAAATATTCAGCTAAGCCGCCAGGGCTTCTCGTGTTGCGAGAGTTAACAGGGTTGAGAGGAATTTTAATATGGGTTAATATCCTCCTGAAAATATTCTTAGTCGTGAATAGGTAGTAAAATAATACCTCAATAAACATTTCTGTCTTTCTCATTTGTTTTAACTTCTCTTAACTCAATCTTAACAAAATATCAATTACAATCATCTGTTAAACATAATGTCAAGAAACGTCGTAGAACGTAAGATGTCCGGCTACTTGCCTGTATGATAATTAGAGTAGCCTTCAGTTCATAGGAATGTAAGTACGAATCCCGGCTGACTGGGGGTTTTAGCCGCATTTTATTAATTTCTTCAATACGGGAGCTGGGTGTATTTCATCGTCTTAATACACATATTCATTTACGTACAATACATCACATTGCAAAAGACAACAGATACATACTATAGTGAATACATGCATTCATATAATTTTGGTGTCAGGAAGGATATCCGTCCGTAAAACACGGCTTAATCCGTATCAGAGCAAAACCTAGATAACTGGAAAGAAGGCCAGGAAAGGTAAAAAGAGAAGACGTTGTAGAACATAAGATTCTTTCTATCAATCTCCACATATAAAATAACTTGTCCTGACTGACTGACTGACTGACTGACTGACTGACTGACTGACTGACTGACTGACTGACAGACTGACTGACTGACTGACTGACTGACTGATTCATCATCTCCGAGCCAAAACTACTGGACATAACGAAATGGTTGGGGATATATTCATAGTAACACGTAAGTGCTCGCTAAGGGAGGATTTTTGCATATTCAGTCGCTAAGGGGGTGAAAAGGTGGGTTAATTCTTAGATGATATCTATATCTCAAAACTTAAACCTTTACATATGTAAAAAAATTTGTGTTTGGAATCTCCTTTAAAGATAAAGAAACATGTATTTCTTGTTTTCGGAAAATCCCATTAAGGGGGGTGAAAAAGGGGGAAAAAGCGTTGAACACCTTTTTGAGGAGACTTATATCTAAAAAACTGAAGATGTTACAGACATGAAAATTGAAATTTGGAATCTCCTTTGAAAATTAAGAAACACATATTTTTGAGTTCTTGAATAATCCGAAGATTAGCGGGCGAACAGGAGTGACAAACGGGGTGAAGTTTTTAAACTATATCTGCAAATTATCTCAGACACGTAACATATTACAGATCTGAAATCTGGTATTTGAAATTTCCTGTAAAAGTAAGCGTATCTACAGTGTATTTCAAAAATTTAACATGTTACAAACGTGAAAACTGGGATTTGGAATCTCCTTTAGAAATAAAGAAGCACGCATTTGGTGGGGAAATCAACTTGGAAGGGGGGGGGAATGAAAACGGAGATGAATTCCTTTTACGAGGATACATATATCTCAAAAACTGAAGATGTTACAGTCGTGATAATTGGTATTTGGAAGCTCTTTTAAAGAAACGGATACTGATTGTTTTTGGAAAATTCACTTGAATGGGGAGTGTGAAAGGAAGTATAGAAATGGATTCTCTTTCTGGAGAAATTTATATCTCAAAACTGAAGGTTACAGACGTGGAAATTGGTATTTCGAATCTTTAAAAATAAAGAGACACGCATTTCTTGTGTGGGGAGAAACCATCTTAAGGGGCGGGGGTGGAGTGAAAAAGGAGTTGAATCCTTTTCATAACGGTACTTATATCTCAAAAACTGGAGATGTTACAGACATGAAAATTTGTATTTTGAATTTTCCTTCAAAGTAAAGAAATACATAATCTTTTGTCTTTGGAAAATCCACGTAAGGGGGTGGAGTAATTGAAAAATTCGTTGAATGCTTTGTATGAGGATACTTATATCCCAAAAACTAAAGCTGTTTCAGAGGTGAAAATAAATATTTGGAATCTCCTTTAAAAATAAAGAAACAGGCATTTGGGGGGGGGGGGGAGGGAATCAACTTGGGGGAGGGGCGGTGAAAAGGTGTTCAATTCCTTTTTATGCGGACACATATATATCAAAACTGAAGATGTTATGGTCGTGATAATTAGCAATTGGAAACTGCTTTATAAATAAAGAAACAAGTATATTTTGGTTTTCGGAAAATTCACTTAAGATAAAACACGTGATAATTTGTATTTGGAATTACCTTAAACAAATAAAGAAACACGTATTTTTGGAGGGAGGGGGAGGGAAATCAACTTAAAGGGGCCGGGGTGAAGAAGGAGTTGAATTATTTTTATATGGATACTTATATCTCAAAAACTGAAGATATTAGAGGCATGAACATTTGTACTTGGAATCTCTTTCAACGTAAGGAAACACGTGTTCTTTTGTCTTCGGAAAACCCACTTAAGGGGGTTGAATGAATTGAGAAATTAGATGAATTCTTTTTGTGAGGATACTTATGTCTCAAAAACTTAAGATGTTAAAGACGTGAAAATTGGTATTTGGAATCTCCTTAAAAAAAAGGAAACACGCATTCTTGGGAAGGGGGGAATCAACTTAACGGGTAGGAATGGGGTGAAAAAGGAGTTGAATTACTTTTATGAGTATACTCATAATTCAAAAACTGAGGATGTTACAGATATAAAAATTAGAATTTGGAATATCCTTTAAAAATAAAGAAACATGCATTTGTTTTTCTCTGAAAATCGACGTAAGTGGTGTGGGGATGAAAATAAGTAAATAAGGAGTTGAAATATGTTTATGAGGATACTTTAGCTTAAAAACTGAAGCTGTTACAGACGTGAAAGTTGGTATTTTGAATTTTCTTGCAAAATAAAGAAACACGTATTTTTTTCGGAAGAGGGGTGGAAAGAAGTGAGGAAGAAGAAGAAGAAGTTGAATTGTTCTATGAGTATACACTCATATCAAAAACTGAGGTAGAGGCATGAAAAATTGTATTTAGAATCTCCTTTAAAAATAATGAAGCACGTACATTTTTTCCGAAATCCAGTTAAGGTGCTGAAAAGAATTGGAAAAGCGGGTGAATTTTTAAAATGAGTACCGGTATATCTACATTATATCGTCGTTGCCGGGGCAAAACCTCCTATGTGATAATACTTTTGGAGATATACTGACCCGCAGCAAATACATTATGAAGAGCGAGAATGCCTTGACAATATTCGCACAATATTGCACCTTAGATGACAGAACCATACCGGTCAAGGTTCTAAGCTAAAATATTTTACATAGGAGATTTTGTGCCGGCAGCGACGATATGTCCAAAAATTAACATGTTGGAGACAAGATATTTGGTATTTGGAAAGTCCTTTAAAAATACAGGAAGCTGTGCCTTTTTGTCTTGGAGAAGGCACTTAACCGGGGGTGAAAAGAAGTGAAAAATAGTTAAATTATTTTTATGATGATACTTATATCTTAAAAATTGAAGATGTTACAAACGTGAAAATTGGTATTTGGAATCTCCTTTATAAATAAAGAAACATGTATTTTTGTTTTAGAAAATTACACTTAAATGGGTGTGGGCGTGAGGGTGGGGGGAAGGACTGATCAAGGGGTTGAATTCTTTTTATGGGGATACTTATGTATATCTAAAATAACTGAAGATGTTACAGATATCGGAATAGGTATTTGGAATCTCCTTTAAAAATAATGACCGGCCGAGTTGGCCGTGCGGTTAGCGGCACGCGGCTGTGAGCTTGCATCCGGGAGATAGTGGGTTCAAATTCCACTGTCGGCAGCTCTGAAGTTGAGTTTCCGTGGTTTCACATTTTTACACCAGGAAAATGCTGGGGCTATACCTTAATTAAGGCCTCGGACGCTTCCTTCCAACACCTTGGCCTTTCTTATCCAATCGTCGCCGTAAGACCTATCTGTGTCGATGCGACGTAAAGCCAATATGAAAAAAATAAGGAAACATGTATTTATTTTTTCGACTTGAGAGAAGACTGTATGAATTTTTAGAATTTTCCATTCGGAATTGCTAGGCGGGCAATAATTCCATTGTGGAGATTTATCTCCCGTATGCAGTTATCAGACTGTGCCTCTTTTAAGGGCTTCTGATAAGTTCACCTGCATACACCCCAGCGTCAGTGGGTAGGGTCTGACACATCTCACTCTGATGAGTCTAGTGTCAGACCTAAGACGAAACACTGGTTAACAGAGCAAATGCCTGAAAAGCCTTCCATCTGATATGTAGAACACTGTTTCTCACTTGTACAGTTCTATGTCGCATGGACGTCTTAGCCCCAGAAGGTAATACCACAAACATGGTTTACAAAGAATTTCTGGGGTAAATGAAACACAATTTTTGGGCGAGTTTTTATAATTTATTAATTTTCAGTACAATGCCGTGGAACGATTACTTTGATCAAATTACGAAATCCACGCGAGAGAAGCCGCGGGTAATTTCGAGTCTACATATTCGTCCCTGTTCTGGCAAAACGGCGAATGTGACAATGCTTTTCCTATCCATTATTTCCCTTAAGACTGATCACGCCTTCCTGCCATATATTGATACGCGGTCAATCAAAACAATTTCTGTGGAGTTAATTTTCCTATGCACGTGTGTAATGGGAAATGAACCTTACTGTACCATGCTGAAGGAATGTATGTTTGAATGACATTTACCCACTCCTAGAGTGTGATATATTTAATGTTCATTTTCCTTTACATACGCGCATAGGAAAATGAACTCACCGAAAATTGTTCTGATGGACCGCATACCAATATATGGCTGGTAGGCGTGACCAGTCTTAAGGGAAATAACGGATTGGAAGAGCATTGTAACATTCGCCGTTTTGCCAGAACAGGGACGATATATAAAGTAACATAAACCGACTGACTCATCATCGCCGAGCTTAAACTACTGGACATAAAGAAATGAAATTTTGAGGATAAATTTATATTAAATGTAGGTGCCCACTAGTGAAGGCTATTTTGGATATTCCGTCGCTAAGCGGGTGAAAAGGGTAGTGAAATTTTAAAAAGTGTATATATCGATGGCTTTCTTTTAAAACCTCGTATGTCCAAATGTTCTTCCTACCCATTATATTCCTTAAGACAGGTCACGCCTCCCGGTCATATATTTGTATGCAGTCCATCAGAATAATTTTCGCTGTGTTCATTTTCCTTTGCTAATGTCTAAAGGAAAATGGACCTTACCGTACCGTATTGTAGGGATGATGATTGCATGGCAAATTTACACACTCCTACAGTATAATGTATTTAAGGTTCATTTTCCTTTACACATTGGCAGAGGAAAATGACCATAACGAAAATTGTTCTTTTGGACTGCATATAAATATGAGACTGGGAGGCGTGACCAGTCTTAAGGAATATAATGGATAGGAAGAGTATTCGGACTTACGAGGTTTTTAAAGAAAGCCATCGATATATGTAAAAAAAACTCAACAGTTTAAAGTCATGAAAATTGGTATTTGGAATCGTCCTTAAAAATAAGGAAGCATGTATTTTTCGTTTTCGGGAAATCCTCTTATTGGGGGGGGGGGCGTGAAAAAAGTGAAAAAAGTGAAAAAAGTGAAAAAAGTGGTTGAACACCGTTTATGAGGATACTATAATCTCAAAAACTGAAGATGTTACAGTCACGAAAATTGACATTTGGAATCGCCTTTAAAAATAAAGAAACAAGTATTTCTTTTTTGGAAAATCTACTTAAGAGTGGGTAAAAGGGAGTGACAAATGGGATGAATTTTTAAAATGAGTATATCTAAAATATATCTCAAAAACGTCACGTGTTACGGACGTGAATATTGGTATTTGGGATTTCCTGTGAACTTAAAGTAACACGCACAATTTATTGTCTGAAAATCCACTTAAGGGGAAGTGTTAAGGGGGAGTGAATTTCTAAAATGAGCATATCGTCGGCTTACCTCCAAAACCTCGTATGTTACAACGTTCTTTCTACCCATTATATTCCTTAACACTGGTCACGCCTCCCAGCCACATATTCATATGCAATCCATCAGAACCTATTTTCGTAGTGTGCATTTTCCTGTGCAGACGTGTGTAGGAAAATGAACCTTACCATATAGTATTGTAGGGATGTTGTTTTCATGGCGAATGTAAGCACTCCTACAGTTTAACGTATTTAAGGTTCATTTTCCTTTACACACAACCATAGGAAAATGAACACAACGAAAATTGTTCTGATGGACTGTACATCCATATGTGGCTGAGAGGAGTGACAAGTCTTTAAGGAAGAAAATGGATAGGAACTGCATTGGGAGATACGAGGTTTTAGAAGTAAGCCATCAATATCTACGGTATATCTCAAAACATTAACATATTACAGACGTGAAGACTGGTATTCTTAATCACTTTTAAAAACAAAGTAACGCATATTTTTTGTTTCCGAAAAAAAACAATTAACTTAAAGGGGAAAAATGACTGAGAAATTGGTTGAATTATTTTTATTAGGATAGTGGTATCAAGATATAACACACGTGGAATTTGGTATGTGCAATCTCCTTTACAAACAAAGAAACGTATTTTTTTCGGAAAATTCACTTAAGTGGGTTATAAAAAAGATTGAATAAGTGGTTGAATTAATTTTGTGAAGATACTCATATCTCAAAAACTGAAGTTTCTTACCTACCTTACATACCTTGTAGCATAGGTCTGCTGCAGAAATGTATGCATGATTCCCTCCTACAGTATAATGCATGTAAGTTTCATTGTCCTGTACACATAGGCATAGGAATATGAACACAAGGACAATTGTTCGGATGGACTGCATATCCGTACGCAGCTGAGAGGCGTGACCAGTCTTAAGGAAAATAATGGTTATGAGATACATTGAAAGTTACCCGGTTTTTCACAATCGTTACAGATCTTAAAATATGAAGATGTTACAGTCATGAATATTTGTAGTTGGAACCTCCTTTAAAAAATAAACGCCTATTCTTTTGTTTTCGTAAAATCCAATTAAGGGGAGAGGGGTAAGTGAATTGAAAAATGAGCTGAATTCTTTGTTTAAGGATACTTACATCTTGAAAACGAAGGATGTTACGGACGAGAAAATTGGTATTTGGAAACTACTTTAAAAATAAAGACACGCGTATTTTGTGGCAGGGGTGGGATGTTGGGAGTGAAATCGAATTAAGTGCCTGTAAAAGGAGTTGAATTCTTTTTATATGGGCACAAATAAATAGTGGAGTTAAAATAATAGACCCCTAAGGGTGTTTTGACTGGGAGAGGTGTGACGAATGATGAGCAAAATATGCATTTATATGGAACCGTTTGAAATATGAAGTATTAATGTCAAAATGACATCCTAGGTGTTAAATAACAGAAGGTTTAAAACAAATTTAATCGATCGGAGAGTTAAATGGGGATTAAGATCCGAAAACGAATGTATTCATTCCTTCCTCCGAAATAGTTTAACCGGGCGAGTTGTCCGTGCCCGTAGAGGCACGGGGCTGTGAGCTTGCATCCGGGAGATAGTAGGTTCGAATCCCACTATCGGCAGCCTTGAAAATGGTTTTCCGTGGTTTCCCATTTTCACACCAGGCCCAAATGCTGGGGCTGTACCTTAATTAAGGCCACGGCCGCTTCCTTCCAACTCCTAGGCCTTTTCCTATCCCATCGTCGCCATAAGACCTATCTGTGTCTGCGCGACGTAAAGCCCCTAGCAAAAAAAAAAAAAGAAACGGTTTAACGTGCAAAATCTCAAATTACGGTATATATTTTTTTAAATCCTCAGTGTGAAATAGGAAACTATTTCTAACGTACCACTCCTGAAGTATTAAATGTGGTTAGCTCCGTAAGCTAAACTATTCAACCCTCCAAAACCGTTTGACGTACAAAGTTGTAATTTTATTTGATGTATCTCCTAATCTCCAGGGTGTAAAATATAGTATATTGCTGCCTTAAGGGGTTTAGGTGGTTGTTGACGCTCAAAAACGCAATATCCACTCTTCCGAAACTGTTTCAGGCACGAACTTAATTTTTTGTTATGAAGGGTGGCCTTCTATAGTCTAGATGTTAATAAATATTTTGAAACATTCACCCCTTAATAAAGTATTCATGCCTCCATTACTGTTCGACGTACAAAACCAAAATTTCACAGGTTGGTCCCTTTTACATCCTAGAAGTTAAATAAGATAGGGGCTAAAACATTCAAATTCTTCCGTATGGGTTCAAATTACTGTTAGATCAGAAAAGAAATAATAATTCTCCCACAACCGTTTGACGTACGAACTGAGGGCATATCTTGC
The DNA here is from genome assembly GCF_040414725.1 of Anabrus simplex. Taxonomy (NCBI): domain Eukaryota; kingdom Metazoa; phylum Arthropoda; class Insecta; order Orthoptera; family Tettigoniidae; genus Anabrus; species Anabrus simplex. The sequence continues at coordinate 471,414,377 of NC_090266.1, read as the reverse complement.
TAGTACCGGTACCATATATGAAGCTTCAGGTAGCAGAGTATGTTTTAATACTAACATCGCGTTTCATCATGTTTCATCGTAGGATTTGTGTACATTTCCCGTTACTCATTAGCAAAATGAGCAATTAATGGAAATTGTCTACAAACATATTTGCGGCTCTCGTGGATATGTTTCGAGCCACAGACATATCTCATAACACACACTTCGTTGGATGACATGCAGTATAGTATAGCAATGGTGGAATGGTACTCTTGACACTGTATTCGAAATAAGAGTTTAAATGATGCAGGTCGTCGTCTTGGACTCCCTCTACTTCTCTTACCCTCCATAACAGAGTCCATTATTCACCTAGGTAACCTATACTCCTCCACCCGTCTTACATGACCTCACCACCGAATCCGGTTTATGCGCACAGGTTCATCCATTGAGTTTATTCCTCAGTTAGCCTTTATTTCCTCATTCCGAGTACCCTCCTGCCATTGTTCCCACCTGATTTTACCAGCAATCATTCTCGCTACGGTCATGTCCGTTGCTTCTAACTTATGAATAAGATAACCTGAGTCCACCCAGCTTTCGCTTCCGTAAAGCAAAGTTTGTCTGAAAACAGAGCTATGTAAAGATAGTTTCGTCCGGGAGCTGACTTACTTCTTACAGAACACTGTTGATCGCAACTGCAAGCTCACTACATTAGCTTTACTACACCTTGATTCAATCTCACTTGCTATACAAATACCATCCTGGGAGAACACACAGCCCAAATACATAAAATTATCTACCTGTTCCAGTTTTGTATCACCAATCCGACATTCAATTCTGTTGAAGTTCTTACCTACAGACTTCAATTTAGTCATCGAAAAGCTAATTTTCATACCATAATTATTGCACCTATTTTCAAGTTCCAAGATGTTAGACTGCAGGTTTTCGGCACAATCTGCCAATAAGACCAAGTCGTCAGCATAGACCAGACTGCTTACTACATTTCCACGTAACTGGATCCCTCCGTGCCACTTTATACTTTTCAGCAGACGATCCATATAAACTACGAACAGCAAAGGTGAAAGATTTACAGTCTTGTCTAACCCCTGTAAATACCCTGAACCAAGAACTCATTCTACCATCCATCCTCACTGCACCTTGATTGTCAGCATAATTGCCTTTGATTGATTTTAACAATCTACCTTTAATTCCATAGTCACCGGGCGAGTTGGCCGTGCGCGTAGAGGCGCGCGGCTGTGAGCTTGCATCCGGGAGATAGTAGGTTCGAATCCCACTATCGGCAGCCCTGAAGATGGTTTTCCGTGGTTTCCCATTTTCACACCAGGCAAATGCTGGGGCTGTACCTTAATTAAGGCCACGGCCGCTTCCTTCCAACTCCTAGGCCTTTCCTATCCCTTCGTCGCCATAAGACCTATCTGTGTCGGTGCGACGTAAAGCCCCTAGCAAAAAAAAAATTCCATAGTCCCCCAGTACGATGAACATCCTTTCCCTCGGTACACTGTCATATGCCTTTTCTAGATCTACGGAACATAAACCCATATGACTATCCCTCTAGTAATATTTTTCAATTACCTGGTGCATACTGAAAATGTGATCTTGACGGCCCCACCTGTGGTTTCAAATTACACTGGTTTTCATCCAACTTCCTCGCAACCAATGGTCGCACCTTCAAGATGCCAGTGAATATTTTGCCTGGTATACTAATCAATGACATAACGCGATAGTTGTTGCAATCCTTCCTGTTCCCTTGCATATAGGTAGGCGCAATTACTGCTTTTGTCCAACCTGAACGTACCTTACCAACACTCCTTGCTAATCTTACTACTCTCTGAAGCCATTTCATCAGTGCCTTCTCAATATACTTCACCATCACAGGTCTAATTTAATCTATCCTGATGCTTTATGACAATGGAATTTATTTGGTATTCTTTCCACTTCCTCAAGCGTAATTTCACCAACATTTTCCTCCTCCCCATGAGGTTAGTTGTTGGCGACACCACAAGGAATATTTCCTTTTAGGTTAAAAAGATATTCAAAATATTCCCTGCACCTGTCCAGCGATTCCCTGGGATCGATTATGAGTTGACCTGAATTACCCAAAGCACTGTTCCTTTCCTTTTTTTTTGCCCCGTCCTAAGATTCTTTACTACTGTCCAGAAAGGTTTCCCTGCTGCTTGACGTAGCCTTTCCAGGTTATTACCAAAATCTTCCCACGGCTTCTTTTTGGATTCGCTCTCTTTCTTCATCTAGGTACAATTCCCTGTCTGCCTCGGCCCTTGTTTGGAGACATTTCTGATAAGCCTTCTTTATACGTTTACAAACTGCTCTCACTTCATCATTCCACCAAGATGTTCGACTTTTTCCCATCTTTATATCTTTACATCTTGCTGTTTCTACTACAGCATCCCTGTATGCCACCCATTTTCTTTCTATATCCTGAACCTGCTTAATTTCTACCGTTCGAAACTTCTCACTAATCTTATCTATGTACTTCTGTCTATTTTCCTCCTCCTGGAGATTTTCTGCCCTTATTCCTTTGCAGACAGATTTCACTTTCTCTATCCTAGCCCTAGAGATACCTAGTTCACTACTGATCAGACAGTGCTCTGTATCATCAAAAAATCCCCGAAAGAACGTACATTCCTAACAGGCTTCCTGAATTCGAAGTCGGTTAAGATATAGTATATTATGGATCTGGTACCCATAGCCTCCCATGTGTAGCGGTGAATATCCTTATGTTTGAAGAATGTATTCGTAACTGCTGAACCCATACTAGCATAAAAATCCAGCAAACACTAACCATTCCAAATAGCTTCCATATCTTCCTCACATTTACCAATCACCCTTTCGTATCCTTCAGTTCTACTTCCAGCTCTCGCATTGAAATCGCCCGTTAGCACTATCCCATCCTTGCTGTTAACCTTGACTGCGATGTCACTGAATGCTCCATAAATCTTTTCAATTTCATTCTCACCTGCACCCTCACATGATGAATACACTGAGACAATTCTCGTCCTAATTCCTCCCACTGCCAAATCTACCCGCATCACTAAATCACTTACGTGCCTAACAGAAACTATGTTGCTTGCAATGGTATTCGTGATGAACAGCCCAACCTCGTACTCTGCCCTTCCTTTTTAACACCAGTCAAGTACACTTGATAATCACCCATCTCTTCCTCGTTATCTACTCTTACCCGAATATCACTTACTCCTAGCACATCCAGATGCATCCACTTTTCTGACTCAGCCAGTTCTACTTTCATTTTTCCATAAGCATCATTATCATTTATATCTCCCCTTCGAATTTTATTTCGTTCGCCAAGTTGTTTCCAAGGAGTCCCTTGCCTCTCAAATGGGAGTGAGACTCCATTACTCCCATAGGTCCGAGGTCCCGACTCTCAGGACCTCTTGCTAGGCCACTCAGCCGTTGCCCATGGTTCCCGAACTAGGACGTGACTACAGCAGCCCATACCGTGATATACTGTTATTATTATTATTATTATTATTATTATTATTATTATTATTATTATTATTATTATTATATACGTCACAGTTTTCGAAATGGCATTAATGAAGGTACGGTTGCTGCATTTTCCTGATGTGATCGTAAGAAATCACAGAAACTATTTTCGAACCCGCCGTCTCCCAAATATCCCAGTATAGTTCATCCACTACATACCTGAGATGTTTTATTGCATATCAAAATACAATATTACGTAGAAGTTTTTCCCTGTTAGGGCATGGTGATTGTTTGTCGACTAGGAAGGCGGAGTCTTTAACAGTGAAATTCATAATGATTTTAGCTACGAATTTGTACGAAACTACTGAATAAAGGTACAAAACACGTTTGCTATAAGTGAATGATAATCAGTAAATCCGCTACCTTGTTCTCAGCGGGTTTCACTGCACAGAAAATGCAAAATATATTTCCCTGTTAGTAGCAAGGTCAGTCAATAGAATAATATCAGACCTGGACAGTCCATCCCACAGAAAAGGTTACCCTCACGTGGAATATCACCTAATTAGTCACGTGATATGGTGTTGTGAATGAGTGCCAGTACATCTAATTCCCTTTAAATAATTATATTCATTTCCTCTCTCTCTTGTTATATTAATTCACATTACACAACTTTTTCAAAGCCAACGGCCATAGCCGTGCTGAAACACCAGATCCCGTGCATTAGGCGTGGACAAGATTTGGATGGGTTGCCACGCGCTGTTGGTTGTGGGGTAAGGGAATGGTGGAGCGGAAAGGAACTGGACACCCTGTTGTTGTTGTTTGAGTCAGCAGTCCATAGAGTGGTTTGATGCAGCTGTCCATGCCACCCTATCCTGTGCTAACCTTTTCATTTCTACGTAACTATTGCATCCTACATCTGCTCTAATCTGCTTGTCATATTTATACCTTGGTTTACCCCTACCGTTCTTACCACCTACACTTCCTTCAAAAAACCAACTGAACAAGTCCTGGGTGTCTTAAGATATTCCCTATCATTCTATCTCTTCTTCTTGTCAAATTTAGCCAAATCGATCTCCTCTCGCCAATTCGATTCATTATCTCTTCATTCGCGATTCGGTTTATCCATCTCACCTTCAGCATTCTTCTGCAACACCACATTTCAAAAGCTTTTATTATCTTTCTTTCTGAGCTAGTTATCGTCCATGTTTCACTTCCATACAATGCCACGCTCTACACAAAAGTCTTCAAAAACATCTTTCTAATTCCTATATCAGTGTTTGAAGTGAGCAAATTTCTTTTCTTAAGAAAGCTCTTCCTTGCTTGTGCTAATCTGCATTTTATGTCCTCCTTATTTCTGCCATCGTTAGTTATTTTACTACCCAAGTATCAATATTCATGTACTTCCTTTAAGACTTCATTTCCTAATTTAATATTTCCTGCATCACCTTCCTTCGTTCGACTGCACTCCATTACTTTTGTTTTAGACCGCACGTAAACACGGGCTCAGGCACACCTTTGCAGAGGTTCGGACCCGCCTTCGGGCAGAATACACCCATAGTTTTTCAAGTAGTGAAATGAAATGTAGTATGGCTTTTAGTACCGGGATATCCCCGTACGGGTTCGGCTCGCCAGATGCAGGTCTTTGTCTTTGACACCCGTAGGCGACCTGCGCGTCGTGGTGAGGATGAAATGATGATGAAGAAAACACAGACACCCAGCCCCCGTGCCACTGGAATTAACCAATTAAGGTTAAAATCCCCGACCCGGCCGGGAATCGAACCCGGGACCCTCTGAACCGAAGGCCAGGACGCTGACCGTTCATCCAACGAGTCGGACATGTCAAGTGGTGTTAATAGTGCAAATAGTTAAAACAAGATGGGGCCTTATCGTTTCATTTCAATATTCTAGTTTTTCATTTGCAAGTTTGTAGTGTTTGTCACCGAATACACCTGAAATCCTATCCCTATTTTTGTACAGTATATCTTGTTTAGCCTCCTTGGGAACCGTGTGACCTTTCCGCGGTATGAAGGCTTGTGCGTCCCAGTGAAGCAAATAGTCGAGCCGTAGGTGAAATCGTATCGCATGGGTGGAGCGGTTGTTGAGAATAAGGATCTAAATCCCTACCATTGGAGAGAGAGTGAAGGGTCGCTGAAATAACGAAATAAAGGGTTGGAACCATAGATTTTAAAAAGTGACTGTTATTGAATTTCAAACTTTATAGAAAAAGTACCTAGTGAGTATCGGTATTAAGTTTATAAAGGTCTTGAAAAATCATCGTAAGTAATTGACATGAAAAAAGGAGTAAAACTGCAGGTAAATTTTGCATGACGCCATAAAAGGCGATTAACCAACATTTCAATAGGACTAAGACTTGAAATTGAATTGCAGTTGTGACTGGGATTGAATATTACAAAAATGCCATAAGAGGCGATTAACCAATATTTAAACGGTTTAAGGCATAAATCATAAGTTACCAGCCCCAAGATAACAATATTAAAAAGAGTTGCTAAGAATCTGATGTGGGGCACTGCCCTAAGAAAGTACTAAAGTCTCCAAATTAGAGGCACAGTCTCTTAAATAAATTTAGACTCAGCAAAAAGGTAGCAAAGGTGCATAAAATATTGGAGTCACTAGTGACCATTATATTTATTGTATACAATGTTTGAGCTTAATCTGGAAGACGGCTTACAAACGTTTTAGCTTTTAAAGTTAAAAAAGGAAAAGAGTTGCCTGTCTGTAGCTCATTCCACGGTAAGAAAACAGTATTGCTCCTATTGACCTACACGGAGTGAGCACACCCCCTCTGAGACACCCATAATTCCTCGTGATTAAGCGATATTATACTGTACTTTGTAATGTATAATGAAAGACAGATAAAAAGGATGAGGCATTTTTGCCCATGAGTTATTAAAATAACTACGTAATATTTCCTTTTTTATAAATACATTTGTAGGGAGGAGGCACAATGGCGGGAACAGCCATCACTTCGTTGCCTTTCTTCATTTTCCTTCTGTGTAGTCCCTCATTCTGTGAACCGCCGGCAGCTCACTTCTCTAGTAAAGTCATGGACAGTATTTAGACACACACACAACAAATTTCGTTGCGTGTGTGTTTTTAGGCTTTAAATCAGTGCATAATTGTCTTGCGTTGAGTGAGAGTTATGTGATAATCCTACGGGTGTGTTTTATTCCTTTAAAATTAATACTGTGATGTTTTGTCGAGTCATCTACAGTGTTTATATGTTGCGTCTGTTTTCTAGCCTTTATTGCCTGGAGAAATGTATTAAATGCAATTAAATTCATCCCTCACCCCTCGAGCCTATAAAATTATTTGTCTATTTTCTCACCCAATTTGGCTTACAATTCAATGCTGAGGTTTCTAATGTGCCGTAGTTTATCCCCGTCTACTTTAGTACCGGTACATAAAAATAATTTGTACCTTAGTTTCTTCCGCTTTTTGAATTGAACTTAAATTCTGAATTTCACAAATTTATGTGCCACCGTTTTCCTGTCATGGTGTTGAGCAGAGCCGTTCGACCTGGCAACCCTGTTGTCATAAGTGCAATACTGTTTTCTTAACATGGAATGTTCTATAGCTAGTAGGTTCATGTTGACTTAGAAGTCGGCTGCATGACGCGTGGCCGAGCTATGCAAATAGGTCCATGCACAGCTGTTCGATGCGGGAAACTGGTTAAGAGAGGAAGCGAAGTCTGACAGTCGCTGAAGTATCGGCGAGGTGCTGCTCGTGTTAATGTGGGCTAAGTAAGCCCGGGTTGTCCTTGGTTCAGAGTCCTGACATGGGCTTCATCAGCCCCGTTGATGTTGGTTGAGTAGCTCGAACTGCACACTTCCGGCGTGGGCTCCATCTGTCCAAGTTGTCCTGCTTAGAAAACACAGAAAAACATAACACTGAAAAAGACTAATTTTAAATTACAAACCAATAAAGAAGCAAATAACGAGAAAAATCTTGTGTAAGCCTTAAGAGAATACAAACGCAATAATAAGTAATGAAAAAGTAAGTAACACTGCAAAACAAGAAATAACAACCGCGGAGGGTTACATTACAACACTCACAGCCAATAACAAGGCAAGTTGCCGCCGACGTTAAAATGACGAGAAAAGAAAGACAACGAACAGCTAAGTTGTTACTGCTATACGGCTGAAAGCAACGGGAAAATACAGCCGCAACTAGCCCCCGAGGACATGCCGTTCTCTCTGCATGAATGATGGGCTGAGGATGGCTTCTTACCGGGTAAAACATTCGGATCTCCGGGTGTGGACTACTCCAGAGGGGGGCAATCAGCAGGAGGATGAATGCTGACATTCGGCTAGTCGGAGAGTGGAAAGTTAGAAGTCTGAATCCTTGTGGTAAGTTAGAGAATCTGAAAAGGGAAATACGACTCATAAAGTTAGATGTAGTTGGTATAAGTGAAGTACTTTTGCGGGAATAAAAGTTTCTTCGGTCAGGTGAAAACAGAATTTTCAACATAAAATCAAACAAGGGAAAAGCAGGAGTTGTAATAATAATCAATAAGAAAATAGGGAACCGGGTGAGCTGCTACGACCAGCATAGTGAAAGGATTATTCTTGACAAGACAGACACCAAGTCAATGCCCACCACAACAGTACAAAACTAGGCCTATATGCCTACAAGTTCAGAGTATGATAAAGGAATCGAAAGAAGAGATAGAAGATTTAATAAAATATGTAAAAGGTGACCACAGTCTTATTGCAATGGGAGACTGGAATTCAGTGGTAGGCCTAGGAAAAGTCAATGCAGTAGAAGAATTCGGGTTGTAACATGTGAATTAAAGACGAAATCGGCTAGTTGAATTATGCACTGATCATAAATTAGTCCACGATAATGCCTTATGCAAACAACGTAAACGACGTCTGTTTATATGGAAGAGAACTGGAGACACTGGAACGTATCAAATAGACTTCATTCCTATTAGGCAGATATTCAGAAGCCAGATGTTCAATTGCAAGACTTTCCCAGGACCAGACGTGGACTCTAGCTACAACTTCTTGGCCATGAAATGCCACCTGAAGTTGAAAGAAATTGAGGAAGGGAGGAAGTAAGAGGAAATGGGATCTAGACAAGTTAAAACGAAAGAGTGTGAGGGATTGTTTCAAGGAAAATGTTGCATAGGGACTAAATTAAAAGGCTGAAGGAAACACAAGAGAGGTAGAATGGACAGCCGTGAAGTATGAGGTCTGTAGGGCTGCAGAATAAATGTTAGGAAGAAAGTAAAAATTAACTAAGAATCAATGACGTTAAAAGAATTCGACACTAAAGCTCACTGACGAACGACGAACGAGCATGAATGAAAACAATTAGGAGGGCAGAGATAAAAACAGGAGATTGAAGAACGAAATAGATACAAAAAGAGCAGGACAGTTAAGGAAGAGTGGCTTGAAAAGAATACTTAATACCGCGAACTTCCCTCCCCGCAGTGGTCAAAGTACTGTGGCCGGATGCGGTCTTCTTGAGTCAGTGCATCCCCGCAACCATTGTTGCCAACTCCGATGCACTGTGAATACATTCCTGCCAAGTCATTTTGCAGCATCGCGGAAAGAACATCCACCTTCTCGTAGTCTTATTGCACGACCTCGTTCAAACTCAGTAAGCTGCTGATGCTGGCTTCTAAGGCAATGCACCGCCCAATTTGTCTGTGGATCAGATATCTACCGTGTGTAAGGTCTCTGCGATTAGCCGTGCACTTGCCATTGCTATTATAACTAATAATAATGTTATTTTTTTACGTCTCAGTAACTACTTCAATATTACTAACTTGACTGTACGAAAGGTGCATTAATTATTGTATTTGTAGAATAAGATTTACTGCTTCATTTGGATAAAGAACTACAGTATGTAAAATATCACTGGCATGCTCATTAATTTCCACCAAAATTGGATTTGGCTGTGGGATGAGAACATCTTATTACGATTAAGATTCTTGAAATATTGTAATATAATATTGTCACTGGTTTGTGTAAGGCTGTAATTTCTATATAGCAATCATGTTAACTAACTGCAAATGTAAACAAATCTGAAAGTAGCCTTACATCTTGAATAGAAAATGAAGTCAGAAGGCGGGGAACAAATATCGTCGGCTTACTTCTAAAACCTCGTATGTTACAATGTTCTTCCTATCTATTATATTCCTTAAGAATGGCCACGCCTCCCAGCCACATATTTACATGCAATCCATCAGAATGTCTTTCGTAGTGTTCATTTTCCTGTGCAGCCGTGTAAGGAAAAATGGACCTTACCATACAATATTGTAGGGATGTTGTTTTCATGGCGAATTTAAGCACTCCTACAGTTTAACGTATTTAAGGTTTATTTTCCTTTACACATACCCATAGGAAAATTAACGCAGCGAAAATTGTTCTGATGGACTATACATCCATATGTGGCTGGGAGGCGTGACCAGCCTTAAGCAAGAAAATGGATAGGAAGTGCATTGGGAGATACGAGGTTTTAGAAGTAAGCCATCGATATATTAAAGTAAGTATCGTCAGGAAGAAAGTATTATCCGCCTGCAAGCAATGTACGGACGTTAGGCTATGGGGAGAAATCCAATGGGCCGTGTTCGCAAAGCTATAGCTACGTTTTATCATTATATGTCGAGTTGAATCAAAGTATTACGCTTAGGAGAAGTGTTCTTTACACGAATACACGAGGTGAAGAAAGTCTCTTAACACGTGTTGTCCACAGTCTACCACTCTAATCGACGACCAGCAGGTGCGATTTTCGACTCGAGGAACCCCCAGGCCAATGTTTACTTATTAGTGCTTGACGGTCACAGGGTTTCATGCGTGTACCTGAACTATGATAAACTAGTTGTATCACGCTACCTTTCCCTTTCGAAGGCCAGGTTTATACACAGCTCTCACAACTCGTCATCATGGGGCGAATACTGCAGGGTAAGACACTGCTCAGCCAGCAAAGTATTTGTCGATCAATGAAGCAATTATCTGGTTTCTAATTCGTCGAATCCCAGCCAGGAGGTCCGGGTTCGATTCCCGGCTCTGCCACGAAATTTGAAAAGTGGTACGAGGTCTGGAACGGGGTTCACTCAGCCTCGGGAGGTCAACTGAGTAGAGGTGTGTTCGATTCCCACCTCAGCCATCCTGGAAGTGGTTTTCTGTGGTTTCCCACTTCTCCTCCAGGCAAATACCGGGATGGTACCTAACTTAAGGCCACGACCGCTTCCTTCCCTCTTCCTTGCCTGTCCCATACAATCTTCCCATCCTCCACAAGGCCTCTGTTCAGCATAGCAGGTGAGGCCGCATGGGCGAGGTACTGGTCATTCTCCCCAGTTGTATTCCCGACCCAAAGTCTGAATCTACAGGACACTACCCTGGAGGTGGTAGAAGTGGAATCCCTCGCTGAGTCCGAGGGAAAAACCGACCCTGGAGGGTAAACAGATTACGAACGAACGAACGAACGAACGAATCTCAGCCAAATTGAAAGAAAACTCTCGACTCTTTAAGGACTGAAATAATGTGGGAAGAGTGTTGTAGTAGACCAGCATATTTAGATAGATAAGTACAGGGAACCTAAAGGAAAGGACACTAATGCACAATTTACAATATATATTTTTTGATATTCGCTTTACGTCGCGCCGACACGGAGATGTCTTATGGGACGATGGGATAGGAGACGTCTAGGAATGGGACGGATGCGGCCGTGGCCTTAATTAAGGTGCAGTCCCTGTGTATAAAGGAAAGGGTGACAGACATAAAGCTGAAAATTACAGGCCAGTAAGTTTGACATGCGTTGCATGTAAGCTTTGGGAAGGCATTCTTTCTGATTGTATTAGACATGTGCGCGATAGAAGGCAGTTCGGTTTTAGGAAAGGTTATTCCACTGAAGCTCGACTTGTAGGATTCCAGCAGGATATAGCAGACATCTTGGATTCAGGAGGTCAAATGGACTGTATCGCGATTGATCTGTCTAAAGCATTTGATAGGGTGCATCATGGGAGACTACTGGCAAAAATGAGTGCAATTGGACTAGACAAAAGAGTGACTGAATGGGTTGCTATATTTCTAGAAAAGAGATCTCAGAGAATTAGAGTAGCCGAAGCTTTATCTGACACCGTAATAATTAAGGGGGGAATTCTTCAAGGCAGTATTATTGGACCTTTATATTTTCTTATATACAGGTGAAGCGAAATTCGCGCACTCGGGCGTCGCAGTGCGACTCCGCACATGCCAGCAATAAAACAAAATGTCTCTCTCACAATCTTTCGTCCTGCGAGTATATCCGGCAGAGAAGGGACGTTAAAAGGTGGCAATCTGGCAACACTGTAACCACATGAGGGGTAACTACCCCTGTCAGCACACATTAGTCGTGCTGTATAGTTGGTGCAGTGGCAACAGTTTTGGGTTAGAATGCAGGAAGTCGAATGGTCGATCCTGGGTTGAGGCGTATATTTTTTATTTCGTAAATGTAGTCCATCTGGTATATTATCTGGCATCTTAATCGTCAACAGCGATTGCAGCGGGTCCTCTAGAAACCATTTGCACTTGCATACTACGATCCAAGAAATGGACGAACAATCGTTTTCATAGGTCACCTTTGAAAGAAGCCCTTTCCACGTCGTGGGCGTGAATTTTGTCGCACCACTCATCTACGAGATGCGAAACCTGTTTTCTTTGTCCCCTCCTCCAATGGTCCCATAGATTAGTACCAACTATTATTCTTCCCTCGTTGAGGTCCATTACATTTCGTTAGGGCCTTACGTTACCAGTAGGCCTAGCAACGTGCTTTGCGAATAATGTCGAAACTCGGGTACAATTTGTATGTGTTGTTCTGAGGACAACGTATTGTGTTGTGAAGGTCATGCGGTCATTAATCATCATCATCATCATCATCATCATCATCATCATCTGTTTACCCTCCAGGTTCGGCTTTTCCCTCGGACTCAGCGAGAGATCCCACCTCTACCGCCTCAAGGGCAGTGTCCTGGAGCTTCAGCCTCTTGGTCGGGGATACAACTGGGGAGAATGACCAGTACCTCGCCCAGGCGACCTTGTGGAGGGATGGGAAGAGTGGAAGGGATAGGCAAGGAAGAGGGAAGGAAGCGGCCGTGGCCGTAAGTTAGATACCATTCCGGCATTCGCCGGGAGGGGAAGTGGGAAACGACGGAAAACCACTTCCAGGATGGCTGAGGTGGGAATCGAACCCACCTCTACTCAGTTGACCTCCCTAGGCTGAGTGGACCCCGTTCCAGCCCTCGTACCACTTTTCAAATTTCGTGGCAGAGCCGGGAATCGAACCCGGACCTCCGGGCGTGGCAGCTAATCACACTAACCACTACATGCGGTCATTAATATGGACCGTATTATTGCTAATGTGCTACATCTGAGCGCTCATAACAATTACATGTAGTGTGTAAATGGCAAGTACATGTAGTGTTATTGTACTGTGCTATCATCTTTAGCATCTCGAAAGTGATATTGTTTGTGTAGTTATTCTGTCCGTCCGCCTCTGTTGTGTAGTGTTCGTCTAACTAATTTGAAATTAAAAGGCAAGGGAAGGGATGCACCTTTACTATCTACCTTGATTGACAGGCATATATCGATGGCTTACTTCTAAAACCTCGTATCTCCCAATGCAATTCCTATCCATTTTCTTCCTTATGACTGGTCACGCCTCCCAGCCACATATTGATGTAAAGTCCATCAGAATAATTTTCTTTGCGTTCATTTTTCTATGGTTATGTGTAAAGGAAAATGAACCTTAAATACGTTAAACTGTAGGAGTGCTTAAATTCGCCCTGAAAACAACATCCCTACAATACTGTATGATAAGGTCCATTTTTCTTTACACGTTTGCACAGGAAAATGAACAGAACGAAAATTATTCTGATGGACTGCATATTAATATGTGACTGGGAGGCGTGACCAGTCTTAAGGAATATAATGGGTAGGAAGAGCATTGGGACATACGAGGTTTTAGAAGTAAGCCATCGATATGCGGAAAATCACAATTTATTAAACTCTACGCAATACTAGAAAAGAAAAATGTACCAGAATGCATCACCGAACCCTAAATCACATGTTAACATTGAACTCTAAGCTCCAGAAATTGGTCAGGCTTTCCATTCGAGAAATGCACTGTCCGTGATCACTTAATTATATTTGAAAATGCTGGTATGCATGGTGTTTAGGGTACGGCTAAGTCCCCCTTCGGTCATGCGAGCAACACGACTCCACGATTGATGACTGAATGAAAAACAGTAAACATTTCAATTACTTCTTATTATCGGACTCAAAACACTAAAGCCTCATTTGAGTGAGACCAACACACTAAAATGAAAACCTAACGTAACCTTCACGAAAGCATAAACACAAGGATAAGCCGCAAACAACACAAATAAGACCGTGGATGTAGTCACGGCCGAACAAAACGGAACCAGAACCCGTGATACGATACAATAAAGTTAAGCATAAACTACACCAAGCATATGATACACATTCCATGAAAGAACGGATTTCCCTGAAAAAAGGACAGTTCCTGAAAGGAAAAACTTTATATCTGGATGCAGATCAAATGCGAACCCCTGTCCTCGTAGATGGCGAATACCATCCTCTACAATTACCTATCTCTGACTCTAATCTGGACTAGAGACAAGTGCGGCCATTTTCTCTGATCAATGGGTTCTCATCATTGAGAAAATGTTAATTATCGTTGGGTTGACTTGAGGATACTTAACATCAGTGCTCTGGCCGCGCTCCATTTGCCCTCTCAGCTCTACGGACGGTTGGCCTCCAAATACATTTCCTCTCCCATTTTCGGCATAAAGTCTACAGCTCTGGCTGAGAACAATAAGGGCTACCTGACCCAATTCTCAAGACAATTACAGGTACGTCCTCAATATTATAATTCCACAGGAAAACACATTCATTCATATTCATCTCATTATTCATCGCAAAGGCTTCACGCCATTTCACATATCTCTGGTCAGTACATACATTCTCACGAAGCTTGTGCTAGAATTTTGCTCCTCCCAAAATTACTCTCCTTCCCAATAGAACCAAACTGTAATCATCACTGCTTCCGTTATATGAACATTTTTAGGTTAAACTACTTATGGAGGGCAGTTTAGACATGACAGTCCTGAGTTCAGTGCTGGGTTCACATCGATGTCTCCGTGAACACAACAACAATAACACGAAGAAAATTAATCTTGGTTGGCTAACATGCATTAAATAATTAGATGAACGGCGTGCCTCCCTAACTGAATGTTAACCGGATTTCAAACCCCTATATTTTCATCGCCTCTTACTACCATCACAAGAATACTAATCAGATCTCCCACAAGTAATCTCTCGGGATATCCTAGTTCATAAACGCCATAAAATACCATGTCTCCCAATATGATGCACTCAGAGACATATCAAAACCCACAAAGAAAATATAAACAATTATTGTTGACCCCACTCCTAACTGACACTGCAGGTATTCCGCATCTAAGTATCTTCCACTATTGGAATATTTGCAATTAACGAGTTCGGTCAGTTATCTCATACTGATATACAAAAAGGAATAACTATTTGATACCTGGATGAAGACACTGGACCTTTTACGGATGCTCCGTGGTTGCAGTTAGTGCATGGTCATGGCTTTGGTCATACTGAACGACTGCAGAGATGTTCTCCATTCCATAGACCCTTCTTGTCTCCTGGATGACTTTGGACAAAGTGCGAAACACACCGCTTATGCGGCACGTATGGAAATTCGCCAAAATTCCCGTACTGAAATAATTAACTGGCGGCACGGGCGTTACTTTTATGGTGATGAATATTAGCTAGCTGTCTCTGATAGTCAAGTTGTCGTTCCGGCGAGCCTGAAAATACCTGTAACTGCTACGTGTAATTCATAGTAGGCTACATCATTTACTATATTAAGAGTTTGTCATGTACCTCTCCTATACGCGAATTAGTTGACGCCGATAGACGTTTAAAGAGTTCCTAACCGCACGGCCAACTCGCCCGGTACTAGATAATAAAGAAAGTAGCATATTACTTTGATTTCGACCAACTTTTAACAATATGAATTATGACCTTAGTAATAATAATAATTTCGTGTGGCTATTTCTAGCCGAGTGCAGCCCTTGTAAGGCAGACCCTCCGATGAGGGTGGGCGGCATCTGCCATGTGTAGGTATCTGCGTGTTATTGTGCTGGAGGATAGTGTTATGTGTGGTGTGTGAGTTGCAGGAATGTTGGGGACAGCACAAACACCCAGCACCCGGGCCATTGGAATTAACCAATGAAGGTTCCTCGACCCGGCCGGGAATCGAACCCGGGACCCTCTGAACCGAAGGCCAGTATGCTGACCATTCAGCCAACGGGTCGGACATGATCTTAGTAATTATTATATCGATGGCTTACTTCTAAAACCTCGTATCTCTCAATACACCTCCTGTCCATTTTCTCCCTTAAGACTGGTCACGCCTCCCAGCCAAAATTGGATGTATAGTCCAGCAGAACAATTTTCTTTGTGTTCATTTTACTATGGATGTGTGTAAAGGAAAATGAACCTTAAATACGTTGAACTGTAGGAGTGCTTAAATTCGCCATGAAAACAACATCCCTAAAATACTGTATGGTAAGGCCCATTTTCGTTTACACATCTGCACAGGAAATTGAACACTACGAAAAAGGTTGTGATGGATTGCATAGAAATATGTGGCTGGGAGGCGTGACCAGTGTTAAAGAATATAATGGGTAGGAAGAACATTGTAACATACGAGGTTTTAGAAGTAAGCCGACGATATGTTTATTGATGCTAAGTATTTTCTGTGGTAATATATGTACGAATGCTTAATTTTATATTTGTCAACGTTGTTAATGTTCTGCGTCAATGTGTTGTAAATCGATGCATTATAAATGGGTAAAAATAAACGTAATTGGATAAAATATTATGTTCTTGCATACATGCTTTCAGGCAGAAATCAAATGATAAAAATGTAATTGGATAATCCTCTGCGTTTTGGTGAAATAAATAGCTCGTACGTGGAGTAAATCCCCACTTTACAGCAGATATTTATTTCACTGAATAGCTATTCCAATTTGGCAAACGTGTCCTCTAATAAGGTTTTGACAGATTATGTACAGATATTTTAGGAAAACTTGCTTGTTACTAAGTTTCCAGAAACGGATATACCATTGTAACAATTCCAATATTCATATGACGACATTTTGAAGTTTGCCAAAACAGTATCAAACTCTAGTACAAAATTAAGAGAAGTTCAAGAGTTTTAAACCGAAGAAGTGGGTTCCAAAACCTGCTAAGTCAATTTTTAGCGGTTTTTAATTATTCCGCTCTGTGTGTTCACCTATACATGATACCAAACTCAAACAAGATAATGTACCTACTTGAAATGTATAAATGTCCTACCAGGCGTGCAATTAGGGGCGCGCAGCTGTCAGCTTGCATCCGGGAAATAGTGGGTTCGAACCCCACTGTCGGCAGCCTGAAGATGGTTTTCCGTGGTTTCCCATTTTCACACCAGGCAAATGCTGGGGCTGTACCTTAATTAAGGCCACGGCCGCTTTCTTCCAACTCCTAGGTCTTTCCTCTCCCATCGTCACCATAAGACTTATCTGCCTTGGTGCGACGTGAAATCAATTGTGAAAAAACGTTTTCCTAAATCGTAATGAGTCGGTGCGTATGCATAAAGTTCATCGATGAAATGAATATATTTTCAATCCAAGATGTTCACATTTTGTGAATTAAAAATGTAACACGCAAAAATGTCAAATATTTTCTATAATATGTAATAAGTATTTGCTGTTCAGTATTTTGTTTCTGCACATGAAAAGTAAATGTTTCTTCTGAAAACTGCCATGTAACAATGTTCAGTATTTGGTGATAAATATATCGAGCTGGATAGCTGCAGTCGCTTAAGTATCAGTATCCAGTATTCTGGTGATAGTGGGTTCGAATCCCACTGTCAGGAGCCCTGCAGATCGATTTCCATGGTTTCCCCAATTTCACACTAGGCAAGTGGTGGGCTGTACCTTAATTTAGGCTACGGCCGCTTCCCTCCCACTCCTAGCCCTTTTCTGTCCCATTGTGGCCATAAGACATATCTGTGCCCGTGAAACGTAAAGCAACTTGTAAAATTGGTAATAAATATATGAATGATGTCTCCAATCAATCGGAACTATTCTAAGATGTTTTCCAAATTCAACTAAGCCATATGACTTAGGACAATTTTGTATAAGGCATATGTCTCTAAACTGGAGGATATACTGTAGGTAAAAATGCGTAAAAACTTTTATAACAGGGTATCAGGTTTATGGTAAATGCAGTGAAACGAAATGCATACTCACTACAAGCTCAAAAAGTAAAAAAAAAAGTATTTCACTCGTTTTTTCTACTGAAATAAGTAGGATATTGGTATAATTGTGTTTGAAATCCATACTTGCACTCATGTTGTAAGTGTAATGGTGAGGCGAACAACTGACTCAATTGCGTTCCGGCTTGCACATGACGTCACGCTGGGAGCAGCTGGGAGTTCTGGCGAGGAGGGAGAAATGCACGTCTCATTCATAGTCTATTGAAGTATATTGACATATGTGTCCGTTGTTGGGGAAGTATTTCTTAATCTCTGCAAAAGTAACATGTGATACAACGCCGGGATGAGCCATGTATACTTACAACAACCACTACAAGTAAATAAAATGGTCGATTATAAGATATTTGGATTTCCACAGGACAAAAAATGAAGCGAATTCGTGGGAGAGTGCTCGTCGATAAGAGGAAATGTTTAATTTTAAGCATGAGAAGTTATGGTTTCTAATAGTAAAACGTTTCTTGTAACATAGCAAATAAGCAGCATAGCAGTAAAATATTCGTTAAATTATTTCTCATTAAAGTTGAAACATTGGAACAGGCCTCCACGCATTTTCAGACTATATAGAAATGAATAGACAAACCAGCTAACATTTACGAGTGGAGATTATTATATACATAAGGTTGCGTGTCTTAAGAGAAAAATAAGCATTTTACAGGTAAAATTAGATGGTAAAATATAAAAATTTACCAATGCAAGAACATAATATATCTCCTAAACGGACTATTAATATTATTTAGAAGCACGAAAATTCTCAATTACTTCAACATTATCAGCGTATACTATATATCGACGGCTTACTTCTAAAACTTCATATGTCCCAGTGCTTTACCCATCTATTATATTCCTTAAGGTTGGTCACGCCTCCCGGCCACATATGAATATGTAGCCCATCAGAACAATTATTTTTGGGGTTCATTCTCCCATGGCAGTGCGAAAAGGAAAATGAGCCTTAAATACATTATACTGTATGAGTGAGTATTTTCGCTTTCAAACCATATCCCTACAATACTGTACGGTAAAGTCTATTTTCCTCTACACATCAGCACAGGAAAATGAACACAACTAAAATTATTCCGACGGATTGCATACAAATATGAGACTGGGAGGCCTGACCAGTCTTAAGGAATATAATGGGTAGGAAGAGCATTGAGACATACGAGGTTTTAGAAGTAAGCCATCGATGTGTACAATATTATAGTAACTGCGCTTTTACTAATGCCGTCAAGTTATATTATTAAGACGGAAGCCGTCTGAATTGCTCCGCGCTGTGCCACGGGAAAAGACTGGAAACCCCAGCGTGACGTCATCAACATGAGCGTAAGGGGACGGTATCTGCGCACTGCCTCACCATTATACTTACCATGGTTTCGCTGACACCGACCGTGTAGCTCGGTATATTAAAGCCTTGACCATGGAAACTACAGCCCATGACCTAGGGTGTAATGGTGAGTAATTTCAGTAATTTCCCTGTATCCCTGTAAAAGCCAGGGCTAGCATTTGGGAGTAATTAGATGTGCACAGGGTTGGACCGTTCGTGACGCCAAAGCATACGAAAGGTTTAGCAGTACATCATGATTTTGCCAAGTTGACATAAAAAACAAACAAGCCAAATGGCAACCCAACTTCATTTAACAAAATAAGAAAACATTTAAGAGGAAATAAAGTTGACAAAAACATCGCACAAGAGAAATGTTCAATTAGTTTGGGTTCAAATAAAATTATAAAAAGACTTTTTCTTCCGATTTAATTTTACAAAATTAAATGTAACAATACTCATTTGTAACTCATCTCCAACTTGAAACACATTTCCAGTGTGCACTGAAATAAACACGATCCTGATTGTTGTAACCAAGGTTGAGAATTACAAAACACAACTTTTTATTCGCTTCAAATGCAAAATACACTATTTACACAAATAAAACTGAAATTTAACTTGAAGCAAAATGAATTAGGAATCTTGAGAAAGAGTCTATCTTTGTACACTATATACAAGTTTGCAGTATTTACATCCACTACTATCTCGAAAAGATAGTCCTTGTGATATGAAAAGTCGATAGTCGAAAACTATCAGAAGTACTGACATAAATGTTTTGGAAAGTCCTTCCTTGCTGAGTTCATAAAAGCAAGTTCAATGTTGGAAGAATTCTTACTTAGCGAAACCAAGGGAGCTTGCATTAATTAGGGAAATATTACGGTATGTAATAGTATGACTGGATATGGGCAGCGGAATAGGCAAGAGGAGCGGTGACCAGAGGTGAGACCTCGTACTGCCAGAAATTCAGTCCACCTGGCCGAAGCACATTTTCAAGAGGAGTAGCCTCCGTGCTCGACGTAGGGTGTATTCTGGAGCTGGACACCGGGGCAAGTGGGCATCTGGACAGGCTGGGAGTTCCTATTTATAGTACACACACGACGGTCCAGGCACGCGCACTGAGGGCTGCGCGTCGAGGCTAGAAGAATGACACCTGGCGCGCGTGTAGCTGGCTGGCGGAGCGAGAAGGGAGCGCCGGACATACAACACTGATCATTGGAAATTTTACGTCTATTCTTTCAATAACCTTACGTTGGATTGAAAAATATTTTCAATTCCGGCACCTCGGTGTCTCCGAAAACCGTAAGCGTAGTTAGTGGGACGTAAAGGAAATAACTACATTATTTAAAATGATTTCAAAACATATCAAATTTTAATTGAGTTAATTTAACATCACTTATTTCATAACAATGGTTCCTTTCGCATTGTTTTTTTTTTGCTAGGGGCTTTACGTTGCGCCGACACAGATAGGTCTTATGGCGACGATGGGATAGGAAAGGTCTAGGAGTTGGAAGGAAGCGGCCGTGGCCTTAATTAAGGTACAGCCCCAGCATTTGCCTGGTGTGAAAATGGGAAACCACGGAAAACCATTTTCAGGGCTGCCGATAGTGGGATTCGAACCTACTATCTCCCGGATGCAAGCTCACAGCCGCGCGCCTCTACGCGCATGGCCAACTCGCCCGGTTTTCGCATTGTTCATTACATATCGTCGCTGGAAAGGTAAAAGGTTGTATTCCACAAAGCTCTTCCTATCAATTATTCTCCTTAAGACTGGTCACGCCTCCCAGCCACATATGGATACGCAGTCCATCAGAACAATATCCGTTGTGTTCGTTTTCCTATGTCGACGATTAATCGAAAATGAACCTTACATGCATTGTATACTAGGAGTGCGTAAATACGTAATGCAAACGTACATTCCTACAATACGGTACTGTAAGGTTCATTTTCCTTTACACATCGGCATAGGAAAATGAACGCAACAAAATTTGTTCTGATGGACTGCATATCCATACGTGGCTGGGAGGCGTGACCAGTCTTAAGGAGAATAATTGATAGGAAGAGCTTTGTGGAATACAACCTTTTACCTTTCCAGCGGCGATATTATATCATTGAATAAATCAACCTATTTGAATCATCGTAAACACCTTTCATTTGAATAGAATTAAAAATTTTCCAACATTAATGATCTTGACATTTTTATCAACATTGAGAAAAATGTTCCCTTTAAATAAAATTAAACAACATTAAATCTTCCTTCAGAATTAAATACTAATCTATACATCACCTTTGTTCTCAGCAAAGTTACATTTGCACAACAATATCCTCTCCACTTCAATCAACGCTGGTAACAATCATCGGAAAATAACAGGATCGTCATTGAAGGCAATGACTAAGACCATCCATGAAAATTAACAAATAAATAAACCGTAGCACTAGAAAATAAACTACTAGCCATTCCCGTAATTTACAAACGTTGTTTAACTCAACCATAGTTATTCATTATGATTATGATGATGATAATTATTATTATTATTATTATTATTATTATTATTATTATTATTATTATTATTATTATTATTATTATTATTATTATTATTATTATCCTGAATCATTTTGAGTTGGGGGGACTAATGAAGGATATATTCAAACATTCGCTTCTCATAGAAAGATAAGCCATAACCCACGTTAATAGCTCGACGTATCCCAGTTACATGTGACCGAAGCTTTAGATTAGTAACTTGGAAAAGTCTAATTCAATCTGAATTCCTGGTAGAAAAATCCACCACAATGCGGAGAAAGTAACACATAAATCAGTGAAGGAAATGGTAATAGATGACCAGTACAGGTGTCTATAATCTCGACGTTGTCTGTTAACAAGTATGGGAAAAGTATCGTCGAAGAGTTAGGCAGCATAATTCCATTCCAAACTTAAGTAATCCGAATGCATAAAATATAACAGTGCTCCGCAAAATTCATACCCCAATCTAATCAAGTACACAAGAACCTCGTTTATCCGGCCCTCATTAATCCGGATCTCCGGATCGAAAATAATAAAAATGAATTTTTTACTTGTACAGTATTTCTTTTACGGGTTCCACTCTTATTGAATATCTCTTCCGCCGCGGATAGTCAAGGACAGGCATTGGAAGTAATTCGGCTACGGTATATCAAATGTAACGTCCCGGCATTCACCTGGAATTGAGCATGGGAAACCGTGGAAAACCATTCCCAGGACGACCGAGGTGGGGTTCGAACCCACGCTCTTCTGAATTCAACGCACTACTAATTCACTGATGGTGAATTCGGAAATGAAACCGGCGCTCCATCAGATGAAATAACGACTCAGGGTTAGGCAACAATGCAGCTGAACAAACTGATTGGCTATTTAGAATCGTTGACTGAAACCACACCGGCAGAACTGTTGTTAGTAAAACGTCTTCGTGTTCGTGCTGCGCGCAAACGCTATACAAATGTAAAACGGGAAAAAAAAAACCTCACATGATTTCAGTGCATAAAACAGAGTCTTCTTATATTTTTTGTACAATTGGAAAAAATATTACTGTACAACTTATGTTAATAGATGATACAACATCTACTGTATTTGTTTTTTAGTGTTCCGGATTATCCAGATTTTTTATTATCCGGATCAGTTCCGGTCCCACCAAATCCGGATAAAGGAGGTTCCTGTATACTTAAAAAAACCGTTCTTTATAAAATATAACGCTCGTCGACCTAACTGGGTTTCCCACTGAGCTCATCACAAAATTAAAGCAAAGTGCACTCGCATTGATATACTATTAAAACAATCATCTAATAAATTATGCTCAGTTAAATAATATTTTTATTAGGCTACTATATTCTGCCCTTAAAACACTCGAAAACATGAGTCTAGGTAAATTCTAGAACATTTGACCTTACTCGGTGGCTTAATATTTCACTGAGTTAAATTCGCATAGACCCGGCGAGTTGGCCGTGCGGTTAGGGGTGCGCGGCTGTGAGCTTGCATCCAGGAGATAGTGGGTTCGAATCCCATTGTTGGAAGCCCTGAATATGGTTTTCCGTGGTTTCTCATTTTCACACCTGGCAAATGCTGGGGCTGTACCGTAATTAAGGCCACGGCCGCTTTCTTCCAACTCCTAGGCCTTTCCTATCCCATCGTCGCCATAAGACCTATCCGTGTCGGTGCGACGTAAAGCCACTAGCAAAAAATATCTGCTTAGGCATCCCTCATTACGTAACTTAAATAGATTCACTTATCGTAGTGGTTTCTGATTATTACTTGTAATTGTTAATCTATCACAACGTTGGCTTAAGTACTTATTATTATGGAATTTCACTGATAAAATAGGTGCACGCCGACAAGTAAGTCCCAACTCCATGATCAATCTACTGAAGACAATTGAAGTGGAAATAAATCTAACAGTTAAAATCCACTATTTACATTTCCTACTTACTAAGGAAAAAGAAGAAAGGTGAGATAGAAACTAGTTTAATATGGTACTTACATTTTCGTTGTCTCGTTCCATCCACGTGGTGTCCTCATGGTTGCTTACTGCTGTTCCCGCGCCTTCTCACTGAAATAAGGGCCCCGCGTTTATCCTTATCCCCTCATAATATCGATCACGTTGATATCCAAGTTCTTGCGTTATTACAGCGTCCCTCGTTCGAATATCCTTTTGACGATGTAGTTAGCATTTCGTGGGCTTACTTCTAAAACCTCGTATGTCACAATGTTCTTCCTACCCACTATATTCCTTAACACTGGTCACGCCTCCTGGCCACATATTCATATTCAATCCATCAGAACCTTTTTCGTAGTGTTCATTTTCCTGTGCAGATGTGTAAAGGAAAATGGACCTTACCATACAGTATTGTAGGGATGTTGTTTTCATGGCGAATTTAAGCACTCCTACAGTTTAACGTATTTAAGGTTCATTTTCCTTTACACGTTACCATAGCAAAATGAACACAACGAAAACTGTTCTGATGGACTGTACATACATATGTGGCTGGGAGGCGTAACTAGTTTTAAGGACGAAAATGGATAGGAAGTGCATTGGGAGATACAAGGTTTTAGAAGTAAGCCATCGATTTGTAGAAAAGTTCTGTCTCCAACCTGCAACTAAGATAAGTATCTACGTGGTTTGCTGATACAGAGCGCAAATTTAGAAGAATACTCAACTTAGCTCCTTGAAGGACGGCAGAGCAGTGAGAACGTGTACAATGTCGTAAAACCCTACGTTAACTCCACCTGTACTGATTCAGAGCGGGATCGAACTGTGATTGATTGGCAATGACATCATGCCAAAACTTCCAGAATATCGTCCCTAGAATGAACTTTAATGCGAACATAGCTCATTTACGATCAAGACAAACGTTTTATTGTGAACGCTGTAAAGCAGTAGGCCACGAAACTTCTCCAGTGGTTAGAATGCGTCATCTTTTCAACAAAGTTGCAGTATATAATCGGAGAATTGATTTTACTCTGACTTTTCTATACTTCATGTATCATGTGGAAACTGTAATTTCACACAGATAACAACTTCTGATTTTAAAAAATCAAATGTTGTATCATTATTTAGTGGTTAGTGTAAATAAAAAGCGGGTATATTAAAATATTCTGTTAGAAAAATTTTATCTCTGTATAATAACATTAATATTTATACTAAATATCGATGGCTTACTTCTAAAACCTCGTATCTCTCAATGCACCTCCTGTCCATTTTCTCCCTTAGGACTAGTCACGCCTCCCAGCGAAAATTGGATGTATAGTCCAGCAGAACAATTTTCTTTGTGTTCAAAATGAAATGGCGTATGGCTTTTAGTGCTGGGAGTGTCCAAGGACATGTTCGGCTCGCCAGGTGCAGGTCTTTCGATTTGACACCCGTAGGTGACCTGCGCGTCGTGATGAGGATGAAATGATGATGAAGACGACACATACACCCAGCCCCAGTGCCAGTGAAATTAACCAATGATGGTTAAAATTCCCTACCCTGCCGGGAATCGAACCCGAGACCCCTGTGACCAAAGGCCAGCACGCTAACCATTTAGCTATGGAGCCGGACCTTTGTGTTCATTTTCCTATGGATATGTGTAAATGAAAATGAACCTTAAATACGTTAAACTGTAGGAGTGCTTAAATTCGCCATGAAAACAACATCCCTAAAATACTGTATGGTAAGGTCCATTTTCCTTTAGCGTGTCTGCACAGGAAATTGAACACTACGAAAAAGGTTCTGATGGATTGCATATAAATATGTGGCTGGGAGGCGTGACCAGTGTTAAGGAATATAATGTGTAGGAAGAACATTGTAACATACGAGGTTTTAGAAGTAAGCCGACGATATGCTGATTCAAACAACAAGCGTACTAAAGTTTTTGTATTATTCATCTTGTTTGGCTTTCTTTCTCTTACTTGTTCATTTTTTAATACCATTTTCATGTTTTTATTCACAAATTCTGTTCCTTATAATGTGCATTATGTTGTATAAAATACACCTTTAAATGGAGGATGCCTCTGCTTGCAGTATATATGTTCAAATAAATTAATTAATTAATCCCAGTAATATTCACTTAATTTACACGGAGATGTATTCTAAAACCTTCGCATTGTTTCTGTCAGTCAGAAAAGAGACTGTGGGTCTTTACCTGCTCGAAGCGCACAAAGGGAAGTTTTTATAAGACCCGGACCAAATGTTGGTTGACGTTGGCGTCGCAAGAGAGCATGACTTACACATCAGAGCACATGATGAATGGAGATAGCACACATAATTGTCAGTGGACCTGTACCACACTTGGTACGGTATATCATATCTTTCAATGTGTCTTCTCACTTAAACTACAGCAAAGACTGTGGTGGGTTCCTTGTCATACATCCGAGTTGCATGCCGAGTGCTTCCTAACATCAAAGTCTTCCGTTTCGTCTATTTAATGAAGCACCTGGGAAATGCAAGCCTATTGGTTATCCAAGAACCAAATAGTGAGCTGCAAGAATATGTGCCAAACTTGGAGAATAAGAAGTGTATGACCGGGCGAGTTGGCTGTGCGGTTAGAGGCGCGAGGCTGTGAGCTTGCTTCCGGGAGATAGTAGGTTCGAATCCCACGATCGGCAGCCCTGAAGATGGTTTTCCGTGGTTTCCCATTTTCACACCAGGCAAATGCTGGGGCTGTACCTTAATTAAGGCCACAGCCGCTTCCTTCCAACTCCTAGGCATTTCCTATCGCCGCCATAAGACCTATCTGCTATCTGTGTCGGTGCGGTGTAAGGCATTAGCAAAACAGAAGTGTAGGAAATGAAACAATTTTTTATTGAAGCTCGTTTGTGACAAGAACAACACGGTAACCTGCATCATATCCATATCGACGGTACGCGAGCAATACCTCGTATCCCACAATGCTGTTCTATCCACTGTTTTCCTTAAAACTGGTCACGCCTCCCAGCCACACGTGGATATGCAGTCCATGCGCTCATTTTACTATACCAATATGTGTAATTTTTATTATTATACTTGAATAAATAACTGAAATAAATCAATAAAATAAGTGAAATAAAATAAATTTATACAAGTAATAAATCGAAATGTCCGTAATATGGGGGCCAGAGTTCACTATAATGGATCCCTCAATTTTTATAGAGCATCATAATTCTCCCTCCCAGAGCGTGTACATAAAGCTGTGTGCTGATACATCTGCCTCAGGCCTTACTTAACCTTCTGAAAACGACTAAATAGGTAGGAACTGCACCAAGGTTCATCAATAACCCCACTGATCCTAAAATACTTAACTATATCGATGGCTTACTTCTAAAACCTCGTATCACCCAATGCACTTCCTATTCATTTTCTTCCTTAAGACTGGTCACGCCTTCCAGCCACATATGGATGGATGTACAGTCCATAAGAACAATTTTCGTTGTGTTCATTTTCCTATGGTGGCGTGTAAAGGAAAATGAACCTTAAATACGTCAAACTGAAGGAGTGCTTAAATTTGCCATGAAAACAACATCCCTACAATACTGTATGGTAAGGTCCATTTTCCTTTACACGTTTTGCACAGGAAAATGAAAACTACAAAAAAGGTTCTGATGGATTGCATATAAATATGTGGCTGGGAGGCGTGACCAGTGTTAAGTAATGTAATGGGTAGGAAGAACATTGTTACATACGAGGTTTTAGAAGTAAGCCGACAATATTCTGAATAATATCCGTGCATGAGCACCTCATCAACACACCAGAAAATACATAGAATACCTTCAGAATATACTGCTGGAAAATTCCATATTTACATAATTATCCAACAACAACAAGAGAAACGGCGGCAAACCAACAGCGAGTACCAAGCTACCATCTGTAGTTAGCCCGATGAGCGCTATTTACTGTAACTGTTCATCACCACGCCATAGGCATGTCATGAGGCCCAGTTAAAAACATATGCCGTTTTTTGCGATATTCTGCGACATACAAACATAGTGTCGTAATTAGCAATTTATGCCCAGACCGGGAAGCGAGTTGCGGTACGCAAGATCGAAGAGTGCAGGTCTAATTGCTTGTACCGAGAGGGAGAAGGCTCATTGCAGCGGAAACATGGAATCGCGCTCTCGCTTTGCGAGACAGAGAAGGCAGATACGACGCAAAGCGCTGAAGAGTATGTGGATCAGAAGGTGGAATCTGCCACGATGTTTTAACCCAAAAGATAGAAATTCTTAGCGATTTACCCGCACATTCATTGGTACCAAACCACCATATCCAACTGTTATTAATGATAAAATATTTTTAGATATAACCTATGGACATTTTCGATCAAGGACTCATTTGAACCGGCTTATTTTATGGAAATTAATGATGTATTGAACCCATAATTCTACGGTGAGAAAAATATTTTTTTCTCCGATATTTATTTGGTATTAAGAAAGTACTTTTATGTTTGAAGGCAGCCATGTTGCGCTCCTACGAGCCCCGATGTCGCGTGGGAAGGTTCTTACTCACGGCAAGCTCGTGAATTGCCGGGACAACTCGGTGGGACTCGAGTGCCCGACAATGCTTTAAATTCATGGAATTCTGCACAACGAGGGATTTTGGCAATATAGTAAATAAAGAAATAAATAAGCAAAATTATTCGTACACCCTCCGTGAAGACAGAGACACTAGGGAAAACTTTAAATGCAGTTAAGCCTAAGTACATGTTAGCGTGAGATCAGCGAACCAGCTACACGTGCCAAGGTCAGGGGAGGAAGGAAACGCGCGAAACGCATGGGCAGAAACAATTTATTTCCCCTGTTGTGAGTGTAGAAAAATTATAAAATTAACATCTAACATAAGTGCAAGTCTGTCCGGAGTTCTGGGACAAGCCTCATCAAAATCGGTCTATTAGACGCAAAATTGGCAGATTACACAATCAAGCCTCATAGAGGGGATAGCGTCCCTCCTGAGATT